>NC_136410.1:126013233-126613233 GCF_051521515.1 Lactuca serriola | reverse complement strand
GATTATGGCATCCCTCTTCATAGTTCGAATTGTGAGAATGTGACACATAAAATATTATGGCAAAAGATTGATAAAGTATCGTATCTTTATGTAAGACATTACGCATCGTGTCTCATACGTTTCGGGTATAGGATGGATTTCAAGTGCTATAATATTTGACCATTCTAAAATTTTCCAAATGTCTAGCGCATTAAGAGGGAAAAAGGACTAGAATCGGTTTTGATTAAAATAATTAAACAGCTATCAAAGGACGATCCAAAGTTCGCTGAAGATTGGTTGCTTATGAGTAGTTGGAAGTGTGGTATTGGATGGACCATATCGACATTATTATGAATAGATAAGATTATATTAAGAATGAGTTGTCATATGGCAAATATGGAAATGTTTCCATATTAGGAGTTGGATATTGAGAATCTATGTCTAGATTAGAAACTTTTATGCAAGAAGGATGTTCAAAGGAATGTACTTTGAGTGAGAGACATCATATCTATAGAATTGTTTCTAATAGAGATTGGCCAGGTCTTGATGATTTTGAGCTATGACTTTACGAAAGGATCATTGCATAAAATGTTAGAATCTAACATATTCTGTAAGTGACAAGAATTTGATATACTTATACTTATGATAAGGATTGGGAGTTGTGAAATGAGTATGATTGGAAATGTGTTCATTTGATCTATTTCACAAAGTAAGAACCATAAGTAAACATAGTACGCATGCTAAGAGCATGGGACAATTGTTGTTATAATTCAAGTAAGAATTTGATTACCCGAAACAACAAATAATGAGTAATCAATATGGTGTTTAAATAAAATGTTTTGTTTATACCCAAAGTTTGGGGCCATATGGGATTAGTATTATTCTTGTGTTTCACTTTGCATGTTTTGACTTCCTGAATAATTAAATTATTTCAGAATAATCAAATTATTCGAACGGTCCACAGTCGTTCATATGTTGGAAGTAGGTATGAATAAAGACTGTCATGAATTGGTTTGTAGATTGTCTAAAGTGTATTAGACATAACAAAGGTTTGCCACAACATTCGTGAGTGCTTATGAATATGATTTTGAGCATTGGATTAAACCCACACTCACAAGAATCACTTCATGGATTTTATCACGAGTGATTGTGAGTCGATAATATTGTATATATTCTTGAAACCAAGACGTGTGAGTTGTTATTTGCTGGTCGGTTGCACATTGATGATAAGTAAACGCACCAGTAACTTGGTGTTATAAAAATTATTGTTATGTGTGATTCGATGAGTGAATACAAGCAAGCATTGAGTCGAAGTTTATCCGTTCCTTTTATCCAAATTGGGATAAAAGCGATATATGTGGGCCCCTCGATGATTTAGTGATGACACCTAAGCGCTTGGCCAAGCCGGGACTAAGTTGATGTGTTCAATTGTAGTCTGTTGTCAGTCGCCGTAAATTGGAAATCGGGAAACAACACATAGACAGAGAGAATGATTTAAATCCATGTCTCAGTCTATACGATATCTAGAACGGAGGAATAGATGATCCCTTATCTAAAGGACGTTTATCTTATAAGATCAGAGTTGACAGCGACTTTTGAAAGCTACGATTGCAGATTAGGATCAGAAGTCATACGCAGAATAGTTATTAGACTTATCCAAGTGGGAGACTGTTGGATTAGTGTCTAAGTCCATAACTATTTTGGTATGTATTTGACCCGATGGTGCATAGTCCTTTTGGGTTGCATTCACCAAAGCAACTTGATAGGATGAATTATGGAGAGAGAGAGAGAGGAGTAATTATGATTTATTAATATATTATGAGAATAATATATTAAAGGAGAAATCATATTGTTTAATTAATATTAGTCAATAATTAATAAGAATTAATTTTGTGGCTAAAAAAGATTAATTAAATAAAGGGGACTAGAACTATCAATTGTGTGATAGTTGAATATTGAGCTAATGGACTCTATAGAGGATGGAGTGGACGAATTCTATGGGGAAACCCATTAGAAATCGTCCAAAGCCTCTAAGGAGGGAGTCCATGGGCTGCTTAGGGCCTAAGCAGTCAAATTAGGGTTTCCTTGTTAGATAACCCTAATAGCCTCACTATTTAAGGATCCCTAGAGCACCAAAAACGTGGTGAAGAGTTTCCTTAGGGTTTCTACACATTTTTTGGGTGCCTCCTCTCTTATCATTCTTCATCCTCTTGCTCTTGGTGTTTGTAAGCCATTAGAGGAGTGACACTTGTGAGTATAAGCTTTCTAAAGCCATTACAAGGAGGATTTGAGATTGTTATTGCTACATAACAATCAAGGTAAGATCTAAACCCCATTCTTGTGTTAATATTGATTATCACATGCTAGGTCTAGGGTTTATAGCTTTGGATTATCAATTGCATGTTCATTAGACAAACTAGATCCAAAAGCTATTAGGGTTTGCATGTACACCATAGGGATGATGTTTTGCTCAAAACCCATCACTTCACTAGTCAGATCGCATTATAACATATATGATTCCTCTTCTTCTTCCGTCATGCTTTTGTCCTTAGAGAGAAGAGCCAAGGATCCCACACCCGAAACTACCTTCGCTTCCTTTGACACCACACTTTCATGCGATTTGAGGATTCCTACCAGCTTCACCAGTGAATAGTTTTTAAATTGCTCGTGTGCCTTCACAGTTGAGACTACTGCCATCCATTCGGGTCTTAGCCCATTCATGAATGTAACTTTTTGTTCGATCACTTCCCTTCCAATTCCATGTTTGATCATCTTGCTAAGCAAGTGGTTGAACCGATCGAATGCTTGAATGAGTTTCTCCTCAGGTTTTTGTTCGAAAGCACCGAACTCAGAGAGCAAAAAAGTTTGAATTGAGTGCTCTAGATCCTCATCAGTAGAATATAATTCTTTTAGCCTATCCCATATTTCTTTTGCAGTGGTGCAAGAGCTTACTAGAAGAAAGGTGTCAGATTTAAAAGCGAATCTGATCATTCTCATGGCTTTAACGTTACATAGCAACTTGTCTTTCTCATCTTGAGGGATCTTCTGTACATCTACCAAAAGTTGGTTGTAATCCTTTTGATTCTTGATAGTTCTATTCATTCTAGAGTGAACAAAGGGACCCAATGTCGTTGCCTCCAAGATAAGATAGCCATTGTCTTCAGATCCAACGACATAGTCTTTGAAGTGGTGCGTCCACACTTCATAATCTTGAGTGTAGAGAATGGGAATCCTAGTAGTGGATCCAATGCTGTTGGAGATGTTGATGTGATTGGTTTGAGAGTCGTCGTGGGACATGATGAACTACTTCTAATATCTGCTAGAATCAGACTTGTAAAGTTGAACTTAGGGTTTTATCAAACACAAGAGACACCGTCGACCAGAAGAAGACAACTTCTATATATTCGATAAAAGCGAAAACCCTAAAGGATTCTTCAAACAGAAGAGATGCGTATTAATTACACAGTCTCCTACTCTGATACCAATTGATGATAATATTGTGCTAATAGATCGATAGATTCCAAACAGATAAACAATATTAATGAAGTAAATAACACGAGAATGGATCAAAAGATGTTGAATGATTAATATTCAACACCTCAGAAGAGCTTGATGAAGAAATTCGACTGTAGAGGTGTACTTGGGTTACAATGCAGCAAAAGCTATTAATGAGAAGCATTAACCTTAGAGCTATACATGCACGCACTATATATATATATATATATATATATATATATATATATATATATATCTGCCAACCCTAATAATATTCCACAGTTGGACAGGCCCAGATCGAGTATTCAAAATAAACAATAGCATCAGACCCAATGACGCAACATTCTTAAACCCAAAAATTATCCATATAACAAACAACTTCAAACCTGTCTTTTGTAGATTTTTTCACTTTTTGTTGGAAACCTTAACTAACACTTTTCAATCCTAAATTAAGCTTAAATTCTTCTTTGTTTTTGAAGAGTTGGAATAACTCAAGATGAGAATTATAGTTGTGTGTTTGTGGCACCTGTACGTTTTTTTTAGCTAATTCAGGCAGTGGTAAAGGATGAGGCATACCCCAATTGGTGGGTTGTGTTTTTCAGAATCGGAAAAATAATAACAAAACTTTTCTTGTTGTGCTTTTCGGGGTTGTGGTAATGGATCGGTTTCCTCTTCTTCATCTTCATGGCCATCCCTATCAAATTCAGTGTAACTCTGAAAATATTCCACTGGCTCTCCATGTGGAACTATATTACCATCATTACTTTTGCCTCATCATTTTCAGATTAATCAACATCAATAGTAAGGCCATCCTGAACAACAACCTTACCTTTAGACCTATAATCTCCCCCATGTATAGGGTCCTTATAAGAAGGAACATGGTTGGTTGTCACATGGGTAATAAGTTATAAATTTTGTTACTTCCAGTACCGGAAGAACCATTTCCAAAACGATTTTCCCCGGGAAATCGATTAGTACCACTATCACTAACATTACTAACAACAAACAATTGTACTGTGTTGGGAGGCATAGTAGTAACAAAACTATGAAAATATCTAACATCACTATCGTCAAGAATCTGCATAACTATATTTGATCCACGACATTGAAAAGATAGACGAATTTGATTTGTATGTAACCTGGAGTTGGAAGTAACCAATGTGACTAACCCAACAAAGTTGATATCACTGTTTATATCTACACCAAAGCATGTGTAATCCAGAGCAAGATACTGCATACATCCGTCGATACACTGTCATTGTCCTCCACTAGAAACTAAACTTGAAAAAAACCCATATACGTACTTGTTCCAGAATTTTTTTTCGGGAGTATCGAGCATACAGTTGTATTGCATATTTGGAAGAAAACCATAGAAAAACCCTAATTCTATCTCTCCGGAATGTCACTCCGGAATGTACGGCCGTTCCAGACGTCAGTCCGGAATGCCTTTTCCAGTACGGAAGGTATGTAGTGTCAGATTCCGGACCTAAGCCCTACCAACCGGCAACCCTTCTGGAACAATATCATAAATACTCCGGAATATCGTGTTCTGGAGCACACCTCTGGAACATGATATTCCAAATCAAGTGAACATTTTCCAAAAAAAAATTGTTGGTTATTTTTGTTAAAAAGGTTGTTTATAAGGGTTAGAGCACTCAATTTTCCTAATATAAAATATAGTTTATAGATTAACACTTAGATTAATGCATAATAATATTTAGATAATTATTAAATTATATATATTAACGTTAAATGAGTTGACAACTTAAAAACAAGTTAATAATATTTATCCAATTCAAGTTATTTAATTATAAATAGGTAGACAAGTTGTATCCAATTCAATTCATTTAACTTAAACTAGTAAATATCAATCTAACCTTTTAATTTTGGACGGGATTGATGACTTAGATGAATTTTTACCGGCTCTATGACTCTATCTTTGATAAGCCTTCGTTAAAAAAATTATATTTTAATATAGTAAATGATCATTGTAATTTTCATCAATTTAAACAACAAACATAATGATAGCCAAGAGGTTTTTTAGTTGGAATCCTCCTTGGATAAGAAAATTAGGTATGAAATAGTAAAGATTGAAAACTAATGTTTTTTTTATAAATCATGTGGTTTATGACTAAGTCATGACTTCCCAAAGTGGAATCTTCCCACAAAAGTGGTACTTTCTTAGCTAATAATATATATTCTGATTTCATTAGTTTCCTTTATCGTTATATTCTATTGGTAGATTTTAATATTCATTTCTAGAGAAACTTGACACATTATAATATACAAAGATGATGTAACCCATACATTGTGATTGTAAAATTATAAAATATAATTATATCATTTAAGATTTAAGATATGTGGCTGATGTTTGGAAGTTAGTTAGGATGCGCGATTATATTTAACTAGTCTACTAAACCCACTACATCCCCAAGTCCCAACCTCAAACGTCATTTTATCATTCAAAATATTCCAAACTATACAAGCCACATATATACTTGTTTGTTTTTTTTCCTCTTGCTTAAAAATACTAACTTTTATTATTTTATGTTCTTACAATAATAAAATTCAGGGAAAACCTCTTTCACTTGAACTCTTATGTCCATTTGACACAATGCCAAATTGTATTCTTATGCCTTGCCACATACAAAAATATTGATATAGAGTCATATAATTAGGTCTTCATGTTGTAACACATGCGATTATACTTTTATTGGTACCTAAAATCATGTGGCATAATACCACATCCGTTTATACCAAATGTGTCACAAAAACATAAATATAGCAAATAATACACTTCAAGTATTTGTATACAAAAAACATTATAAATAGGAACATTGCCTACAATTCCTTAAAACTCAAGAGGTTTTAGGAGGAACTTAGCATAAATCCATCAACAACCTAATGAGAGCTAATATTCCAATGTAAACACGTCCTTGTTTTACTGATTTGTCAAATTCTTTTTCTGTTTTCATATACTAGTTCTAAAACATTTTTGCATGATTAATTAACTTCATGCTATCAAATAAGAAAAATAGAACATGGAACTCCCTTTATAAATCTTGATCCTTATAAACAAGTTGTTCGCTGTCTAAACTTTCAAAAGGGTGAATAGAAACTTCTATGGCAATCCACACTAATAAATTATTCATGATAATTTTTGGTATCGATTTATTTTAGGGGATTTGGACTATGTTTAAGTACTAAAGATTGCTTTTTGTTTTCCGTTTTTAGTTTTAAAATAAAACTAACGGAAAAACCCGGGTTTCGCCCCGGGCCGTTTTTTGTGTTTTTTATAAAAAATGTAAAAGTTTTGACTGTAAGGACCAAAAGTGTCAAAATGGTTAAAGAATTAAAGAGATTGGAATTAACACGTTTTTAGAAAAGGGACCAAAGTTGTCAATTGCTTTAAGTTTTATGGTCAAACTTTGAATATTAAAAGGTTCTTAAAAAATATAAAAAATTTGATTGAAATGACAAAAAGTATGAAAATGGCTAAAAATGAGGAGCAAAACCGACAAAAAAACATACAAGTTTACTATTCGTAAGTGAATAAAGCTTTAATATATATACTAGATGAGTGACCCCGCATTGTAGGGCCATTTATGTGAACCTTTTTTGATAGATTGTTTATAAACCGTTGCGTAAGATATAATACCTTGCCTAAATTGTAGACATAGTAAAGTATGTTGCTATTCTCTGCAATTTTCCCATTTCAATAGTAAAATGAATGTACATTGCTATTTCTTAATTGCGTTACTATAATTGAAGGAGCTTTTCGAGAATATTGTCTACCAATTTTTATTCGAGAAAATATTCAAATTTGTTGGGTTAAAATATGGTTTATGCTTTACTTTTCTGGGCATTGTATTTTTGTGTAATAATTGTGGAGTTTTCGGTCTAGTTTACGGCTGAGTTTACGGCCGTAAACACCTTACGGCCGTAAACTCATTTACGGCCCATTTGTTTCCGACCCATATCCAACATGTATAAATAGAGGTGTTAGGGTGAGGAGTAGAGATTGATGATTGATGAACACTAGTAGTTTACGGCCAGAGAGACAGGAGCTTTTATTTGTGTGTGAATCTTGTGTAAGGAATTTCATTCATATCATTAATACATTCAAGATTCATCATATTCTTCTTCTTCTTCTCTTCTATTTTATTTTGCATCATCCATTTGATTGGGATTCCGCACCATCAAACGGATTTGACTGATACACGGGCAGATTAGGGACTTACAATTGGTATCAGAGCCAAGTTGTATCAGTCAAAAGGGTTATTGTTTCATCAAAAAAAATCAAATATTCTGTGTTTACGGTCCAAGTTTACGGCCGTAAACACCGAGTTCTTGGGCCGTAAACTCTATTTGGGGCATTATTTAATCTTATTTTCTAGATATTTTTACGTTTTTGGATAGATTTCGCAAAAATAAGGGGGGTTTGTTCTTTGTGTTTTTCATAAAAAAAGGTTTTTGATCGAGTTTTGGAGCTTCAAAGTCGAATTTTCACGTAACCGGAAACTGTTTACGGCCGGAGCTTACGGCCGGAAACTATTTACGGCCGGCGGCGGCATTGGTGTTTGCGGCTAGGGTTTCCGGAGATCTCGGCTCGGCTCGGCGGCTTGTGGATCGGACGGCTCGGCTCGAATTTGCGGCGGCTCGGAACATACGGCTCGGCTAGGGAAGCCGGGTAAACAGCAGCAAGCAGCAGCAGCGCTTCAATTATAAAAAGGAAGACACTTGCAGCTGCCAAGAATCGATCTCGGGTCTTGACTAGCGCCTTTGCCAATTGATCCAGCTTACTGGATGTTCTTCTCCTCCTGCATTTAATTCTTAAACACTCTTTTTCTCGGGTTCTAATTTCGAATTTTGACACTTTTAACCCAAAAACTCAATTTCTTTTAATTTTAAATTCCTCTTTCATATAAATAATTTTTTTTTTTAATAAATAATAATAATAATAATAATAATAAATTGTTTTTATTTATTTCTTTACTTTTTACTTTTAATTTTGACTTTTTATTTCAAATTTTGATTTTAAACTTGACTTTTTCGTTTAACCTTTAAAATTTCAAATTTAACTTTTCGGTTTGACTTTTCAAGTTTAGACTTTTGAGTTTAATTTTTAAAATTTGACTTTTAAGGTTGACTTAAAAAAAAAAAAAAAAAAAAAAGAGGCATTTTAAATTAGACGTTTGCTTCTAGTTGTTTTTTAATTAATTGATTTTAAAGTCTACAAGGGGTTTGAAAACATGAAAGAAAGTCGTCAGGATATGTTAAGACAAAATTTCAACTTTTTCGATTATGTCCCTGGAGAAACGCTCGAAACTCAGTTGCAGCGGTTTACTATACTCACTACTGAGATGAATATAGTTGGGATCTTCTTGACTAAGTCCGAGATCAACAAAAAGCTGTTGAATTCACTTCCAAAATCATGGGACATGGACGTGGCTGAAATCAAGAAGACAAAAGATCTTAATCGTCTTAGTCTGGCTGATATAATTGAAGAATTTAACGCTTTGAATTGTCGAAAAACAATGAGTTCAGCAAACCTTCCGGTCAATGAAGTGTCGTGTTCTCATTCATGTGAAGTTTCATGTTCTCAATCATGTGAAGATACGATTAAATTTCTTCGAGAACAAATTGATTTATTAAAAGGGGAAGTTGAGGACCTGAGATATAAAGGATATCAACTCAGGAAAGGACAGAAACCCCTGAAGGCTGAGTTAGAAGCTAAAACCAAGGACTTTAAGAAACTTCAGGAAGACTACAGTAACAAATGTGAAAACTATGATTATGTAGTCAAACAAAATGCTGAGCTAGTGGCTGAAGTTGAATCTTTGAAAGGAAAGTTTGAAACCGCCAAACTTGATGTTAGAAAATATGATTTCTCAAGTGAGGTGGTTGCAAATATGATAGACCAAAACATGCAGTTTAAAAGGAATCAACACAAGGGTCTAGGGTATGATAGTGTACCTCCTCCTTACAATCATAACTACACATCCATCCCTATGAAACAAGAAGAAATTGACAGGGAGGCACATCTTAAATACGGAAAACCAGCTGGATTTGTGTCAGGAGGAGTTATTAATGTTGAAAATACTGATGCTTCTGTTACATGTGCAGGTAAAGTAGCAGATGATGAGAACAAGGAGAGTTCTTCTAAACAAACAAACGACCCCTTGAACTCTAAATCTGCTGCTTCTGCTCAACCTGCCGTTGAGAAATATAGGCCTCCAATTCCAGCGCAACAAAGTGCTTGTTTTAAGTGTACATATGGGAAAAGCAAGAGACAAGGCAAGGATACGCCACCAGGGACAGGAAGAGATAACTCACAGTGAAGAAAAAGACTTGCTTTCATTGTGGAACACCTGGACATATTGCCAGAAATTGTCCTAATCGCGCATATGTTCCCTACTATGCACAAGGCTGGCAGAACGCGCCAAAAGGGAGATTTTTCAAAAGAAACCCCTCAAGGTCACGTTCAGATATTGACGACTGGAACGCGCAGAAGGCCAAGAATTCAACTCCCAAGGCCAAGAATCCGAATCCCAAGGGCAAGAAGGAAATGTCGACCAAGAAGTCCAATCCAAGAGATGCCCCAACAAAACCAAGACCGGCTAGGTCAAAGTCATCTCGAAGATCGGCTTCAAGTGCCAAATCAAGTGCCGAGGCACCCATCGGATCGAAAAAGAAATGGGTTAAACCCAACTACAAATGGGTTCCGAAGGCCCAAACTCCCAAAATTCCTAATGCTTCTAACGTTTCTACATCTTTTGTTTGTGATAAACAGGATATGTCATGGGAGAGAGTATCGTGCGTTGATGACAAAGGTCGACCCAGTTTTAAAATGGATTGGGTTCCAAAGACCAACTAATCCCGCTCTGTGTCGGAGCAGCTATGGAGGCATATCATCAGACTTCGGTTTGTTGGTAGTGGCTGCTCCTGGCATATGATTGGGGACATCTCTCAACTGTACAACACTCAGACCTTTGTTTGAGAGTATGTGTCCTTTGCGGGAAAGGAAAGAAATGGAAGAAAAGAAGGGATCACATGGGGTTAGTGCTTAATGACATGAAGAATTTTCGGATCTGTTCTGAGATTATGCGTGCTGTTCTCAGACCTTCTGAATGCAGATTCAATCGGTGACTTACGATTTGAGTTTTCTTCTCTAATGCTCCTAAGTTTTTTTCTTAACCTGATTCACTTTAAAGACTAATTTTTGTTTTAGGTTAGTTTAAATTTGCGCATTATTTTCGTTTCTCTCCTATGCACAAATTTAGGGGGAGAAATAAAAACAAAACAAAAATTAGAAAATTTTAATTTAAAAAAAAATAATATAAAAAAAATCCAAAAACATTAGAAAATCAAAAAATATGTTGGTTATGAAATGTGCTTGAGGGAGATGTTCTGGGAAGTGATATGATAATGTGATAACAGGCAACCTAAGTCTGCGTAACGTACCCAAAGTTGAAGGGTCTATGCTCTGACTTGATGCGTCGGTAGGCACGAAAATTTTTAAATGGACTTGACTAGGGAGATTTGAACTTAGGAAATTTATAGACTTGACAAATCTTGACCTAGTTAGATCCATTCAGCCTGACAATACGACGCTCGGGTAGGTTGAGCAGGGAGATATATATGGGAATCTACTCGTCACATTAATTGAACCTGTACTTGGAACCGTGGCTTAACTTTTCCTCGATGTGCGGATTCTGTCCTTAATTCCGGTTGGATGGGGCGACTGGTAAATTCCGATAAATTAGGTCTGTAGAATATCATTTTCTTTCTTTCTTTCTGTTAGTCATATGTTGTCTCCTTTGCGTGACCTCTAATCCGACCTGGTACACAACATATGCAACTCTATTTCTCTGCAGGATATATATATATATGTGTGTGAAATGTATGTATGAAATACTTCTCATCTGTTAGCCATATGCTGTCTCCTTTGCGCGACTTCTAATCCGACCTGGTACACAGCATATGCAACCTTCTTCTTCTCAACCCCTCTGAAGTAGTTAGCAATAGAATTCTGAATCTCTTCTCTCTCTGAATGGTTGTCTGCTCACCCGGTGTAAGGAGTACTCTGGAAGTTCTTGATGGCTGGGGCATATCAGGAAGCGGGAAACACGTTCCAGTACACTTAAAAATTGAACACATACATATTGTTTATAGATCTCGCTGCTCAATTTAGGTGGACAACAATATCCCTGGTCGTCGTCAGATGAATGGTCCTTAAGATATAGTATCTAAGGAATTAGGATCAGATATAATTTTTAGGAACTTAAGTTCACCTTGTCTTGTATCAAATAGTATGTCCTAAATAAGTCACAAATTTTTCGTGTTTAAGTGGACAACAATACCTACGATCGACCAGACAAAGATGTGAATATGGAAGGTAGCGACAAGTGGATAAAGGTTGTCTAAAAACTTTGATCCCAAATCTCTCTTAAAGTTAGATATCATTTTATTTTTTTAAATTTGTCATAGTTTCTTCTAATGTAAATATTAGAGGAGAATTAAAAATTAAAAAAAAAAACAAAAAAGAATCAAAGAAAAAAAAACAAAAATTAAAATCCAAAAATAGTGTTATTTCTGTTTTATTTCTTGTTCAGAAAATAAAAAATCCAAAAATATTTTTGTTTCTATTTTAATTTGTGTGCTAATTTTTCTTTTAGTTTTGTTTTGTCTTGAAAAGTGATTTCAGGTATAGATAAGACTCATGGAGTTTGTGTTGAAGATTTCTGAACCAAAGCCTCGTCCGTGAGCATCGAAGAATTCGCATTCGAAGGAGCAATAAATGAAGATCATTCTTTCAACATTCAATCTTTCAACCCCAGAAGCAAGATGAAGCTAAAGTTGAAGATTATGTGACGGATTGCATTGAAGCCTCCTCAATCAGTCTGCTGCTATTGTTGTACCTGCTAAAGTGATCTAGAAGATTTGTTCTCTCTGATTTTCTCTCTGAAGATTCTCAAGCTGAATGCGCCATCTTTCAAGAATCAGTACGTCAAGCCTCCTCACCCAATGTGCGTTCAATGCCAAATTCTGAAGAAAACCTCAAGTGCTCAAGATGAAGTCAATTATTGAAGATTCATATGTTCATCCTAATGCTGTGAAGAAATCGAAGGTTAAAGCTGAAGCCAAGCTCTCATTGAAGATTGACAAGAAGAGCCAGCTACTTTTTAGGGGGAGCTTGTTGGGTCAATTAAGAAAAGAAAGCTATAAACCAAGGGGGATATTGTTGGGTTAAAATATGGTTTATGCTTTACTTTTCTGGGCATTGTATTTTTGTGTAATAATTGTGGAGTTTTCGGTCTAGTTTACGGCTGAGTTTACGGCCGTAAACACCTTACGGCCGTAAACTCATTTACGGCCCATTTGTTTCCGGCCCATATCCAACATGTATAAATAGAGGTGTTAGGGTGAGGAGTAGAGATTGATGATTGATGAACACTAGTAGTTTACGGCCAGAGAGACATGAGCTTTTATTTGTGTGTGAATCTCTTGTATCCGGATCATAATTCATATCAATACATACAAGATTCATATTAATTCTTCTTCTCCTTCTCTTCTATTTTATTTTGCATCATCCGTTTGATTGGGATTCCGCACCATCAAACGGATTTGACTGATACACGGGCAGTTTAGGGACTTACAAAATTTAATCTAATCTAATGTCTCTATAATTAAATTATAAAAGGTAGTTACCAACCAACTATTCACCACCAAGATGTGTATCTCGAGAAGTAGAAAGCACCTTAAAAACTGCATCACCAACCTCAACAACTATAATCAACAAAAAGGGAAATATGTGTAATTAGAGTATTATGAATGCATATGCAAAAAAGATGTTCCACCAAAAAACCGGAAAGATACAAATGGATAAGATTGCAAACAATAAAAGGAAGAACATTTGCATGTAATGCCATACCTGCAAGTTTGCATATACAATGCTCTTCTTCCTCTAGAAATAATCATCCATATAAATCATACACTAAAATGTGACATTACATTTAAATGATAAACTAAAAGACATCAATTACATAATCAGTGATCCATATCTGACATTAACCAAGAACTCCCAATACCCTCTCAGATGCAACATGAACATTACCTCCTAAAAGAAGTGCTTGCAGAAACATTAATTTCAATTCCAACCTCCTAAAAAAGTGCAAATCAAAAAACTAAAACTTCTAAAATATACACTGGTCACATATTAAAGTATTTAGTTAAAAGATTTTATTGGACGAAAAAATACATTGCAATTCCAACACGGTTGGCTAGTAGCCCAATCTCCACCAAGCAAGTAAAAAACAAAAATAAATAAAAATAAACCTGGATTACCTTCAGTTTGATAATTTACATATGGATTTCCTTGAACAAAACTATATTGTATCTCTTTCACCTTTCATGATCATCAATAAGATTGGATGTTGGCATCAACAGAGCCCAAATTTCCAGCAGGTTTTTATACAACTCAAAATGACTTATTAGAAAAACATGACAAGTTACTTTGATTTACTTTGTTATTATATATAGTCACATCTATGGTATCTAGTATAATATTAATTTAATAGTCACGTCTATGGTATCCATGTACCAACCACAAGTGAATGTCAATATTAAGCTCCTGTAACATCAAAAAGAGATTAACGACTTGTACGAACGGATAGACTCTTAAAATCAGTAACCTCGTAATAATATTAAACTAAACAAAAAGTGTCAACCCATTGATCAATTGATATAGAAAATTAGATTTGTATGAACGGATAAACTCTTAAAATCAGTAACTTTTACCAAAAAACTGTATGTAACTTTTACCAAAACACTGTATGGATGAGTAGTTTGGTCAAAAACTATAAAATCGTTAATTTTTTACCCAAAAACATTATATATGGGCATTTTGGAAAAAAAACCGTTAAAATCAGTAATTTTTTAATAAAAAGTAGAAGTACGTAGGGACATTTTCATCAAAAACTATTAAAATAACTATTTTTTTAACAAAAGAACAGTATATAGGGGCAATTAGGTCAAAACTGTTAATTTTTTTTGTACTGAGAAAAACCACATAATGTTAAAACACAAAAATGCAAACTTCTTTTCAGCTATTGTAAAGATGAAAAAAAAAACCATAAAAAATGAATTTGGTTACGACAATGCTCCATGTGGCAGTAAATTGATGTAGAAATGGTCTCTGTCATAGTTAACGGTTACAAATTTGGTTTTTGTAATAGTAAACTGCCATAGGGACCATTTATGTAACAATTTAATGTGATAGTAACTTTTTTGTAGTATTTAACTATATGTGTATGTGTAGGGGGTGGGGACACCATTTATCTAATTGTTTGCTACAACAAGGACCATGTCTACAATGAACAATTGCAGATTTTTTATATTGCATTTTATGATTTTTTATAATTGATAAAAATAAAATATGAAATTTAGGGTATTACCATAAGCGGAATATCAAGCGAAAACGATGATGCAAGATGAAGCTTTCTTAATGGAGTACCAAAAAGAAGGAATCAATAGGATTTTTTGCAAGACCAATCCAAATAAGCACATATGATGTTAGCATTAACACCAATATGAGCAGTCACCTGTTGAAAGAATAAAATAACCATGGGTTGGAAGAAGAAGAGGAAAAGTTAATTCTAGATAGGGGCAAAATAGTAATTATGTATATACTAATATGAAAATTTGTTGACGGCTGCCAACAAGGGAGACTGGAATATTGGAACATTTTCTATTAATATAATTAATAACCTCAAATTCAACTTATTTACTTTCCCTACCAAAGCTTCATGAAAACTGTTGGATTAATGTCTAAGTCCATAACTATTTTGGTATGTACTTGACCCGATGGTGCATGGTCTTTTTGGGTTGCCTTCACCAAAGCAACTTGATAGGATGAATTATGGAGAGAAATGATTAAATATGATTTATTAATATATTATGAGAATAATATATTAAAGGAGAAATCATATTGTTTAATTAATATTAGTCAATAATTAATTGGTAATTAGTTTTGTGACTAAAAGATATTAATTAAAGTTAAGGGACTGGAATTGTAATTATAAGATAATTGCAATTTGGGCTATGGATTGCCTTATATTAAGGAGTGGATGAATTCTATGGGGAAGCCCATAAGAAATCGTCCAAGGCCTTAATTAAAGGAGTCCATGGGTTTCTTAGGGCTTAAGCATCCAAATTAGGGTTTCCTTGTTAGATAACCCTAATAGTCTCACTATATATAGATCCCTTTTGGACCAAAAACGTGGCTAAGACTTGTTCTAGGGTTTCACACGTTTTTGGGCAGCCTCCTTCCTCTCTCCTCTTCATCCTCTTGCTCTTGGTGTTTGTGAACCATTAGAGGAGTGACATTTGTGACTCTAAGCTTTCTAAAGTCAATACAAGAAGGATTTGGGATTGTTATTGCTATATAACAATCAAGGTAATAAGTTAAACCCTTTCTTATGTTAATATGATTACTTGTATGCTAGAATTAGGGTTTATAGTCTTGGATAACTTGCATATACAATAGAGAAACCTAGATCCAAGCATTAG
This sequence comes from Lactuca serriola, assembly GCF_051521515.1. Classification (NCBI taxonomy): domain Eukaryota; kingdom Viridiplantae; phylum Streptophyta; class Magnoliopsida; order Asterales; family Asteraceae; genus Lactuca; species Lactuca serriola. The sequence continues at coordinate 126,597,189 of NC_136410.1, read as the reverse complement.
GGTTTGTATGAGCACATAGGATGTTCTTAGGACCAAAACCCATCAGTGGTATCAGAGCCTTGATTGGTTTCTATTGTATTGATGCTTTGTGTGTTTATTCAAGTTGCAAAATCGATTTTTGGGCTCCCTGGCTGATGAACTCGGCGAGTACCACAGTGTACTCGGCGAGTAGGCCTCAACTCGGCGAGTACAGTGTGGTACTCGGCGAGTTCGAGCGTCAGATGGAGCTATTGTCGGGAATTCTTGCTGTTTATCCTTGAGATACTTGGCTTTATCATATTAGATCAATATAAATCCGATTTTATGATATATATATATATATATATATATATATATATATATATGAGTATATTCTTGATCTAATTGAAGATATTTATCAATTAATAAAATATTTATTTCCTTATGTGATAATTGACTAATTATTTTGATTAAATTGGTAAATTGTTTTGCAAGAAATCAGTAAATAAATCAAATATGGATAATTATGTGATTAAATGTTAATTTAGATTATTTGTTATTTGAACCTTGTGTTATGAAATGTTTCATATTTTCTCCTCTTAGGTTTTATAGTTTAAATTTGAACCCAAAAGTTTTGCTGTTTTGAAATTTAAATAGTTGAAACCCTAATGTTTTGAGAAGGTTTCAAAACTTGCCCTCAAGTTTTGGAATTTAAATTTTGATTAATAGTTTAATTTTGATGTATATTTAAATTCTAAACCCTAATGTTTTGAAATGTTTCAAAACTTGCCCTCAAGTTTTGGAATTTAAAAGTTGATTAAAAGTTTAATTAAGAATGTAAAATTCTAAAACCCTAGTATTGTTTTGAAAAAGTTCAAATCACACCCTTATGGTTTTATTAATTAATTAAAGTGTATAATTAAAAGAGGTTTAATAAATCCATAAAGTTTTTGGTTTAAAATTTAATTGAATTAATAGTATAATTGTTAAATTTGACCACCTAATATTTTAAAAGTGTAAAATACACCCTATACTATATATATAACATTAAAAGTCTAACATTATATATGTATGAGTAAAAGTCAGTCTTACCGTTAGTAGGCCTCATTCACGAAGCTGGTCTATAAGGGGTGTTTAAGGAAATTGCCTATAAAATGGCGATTGAATGGGTATCCACTCTTACCCACCGCACTCTTGACTAGTGGAGGGTCGTTATCTGAACGGGTAGGATGGGACAAAACCTTCCATTATAAGTATAATGAAGTATAAAAGTAACTAAATGTTTTCATGAAATTTCCAATCTTAGTTACTTAGGCAAAAGTGAATTGATGCAATTCCATGAAATTACACTTTGTGCCCTTGCGAAGACGTTAGTGGATCGTGTGTGGTTTACCGACACACTAAATGGTTCTAAGAAAAGGTAGCAAATGGTGACTCAATGTTTGTCATAGTTCGGTGGAGCGTGTGTGGTTTACCGGCACATCGAATAGATGACTGTAACATGTGAGGGCACCATGTAATTTTTCATGGTTATTCACACCCGCTTTGTGATCCTCGGCATCCCAGTCACAAACTAGAAGGGCATATCGAGATTTAAACATGTCGTTGAAGGATCTCAAAGGATCTAGGAGTTTTCATAGATTTAAAACCTAAATTTCTTTTTTGTTTTTCATGGTGGAAATTAGTGAATCGTCATTCACTTACCTTCAAATGTTCTGCAATTTGGGTTACGACATCCCTCTCCCGAGTTGTAGCATATTGTGTTGGGTCCTAGCCTTAGTATCTCATTTCGGTGATTTACTAAGGACTCAATCAATCAACTAACTTGAATTCGTTTTCTCCTGTTTTGTAGATGTCAAAGTTCGACAACTATGGTCTTCCCAAATCTCGTGGAACAAGCATTCCACATGAAGATGGTATTCCACGATTCGATCGAGGAACAAGAAATCATGCTTCATTTCCTCCACCTCCTCCAATTGTTCTCCCTAACCCACAAGTTCAAAGGCTTGAAAAGTTCAAGATCACTCAAGCCTTTTTGACAAGTAAACATAAAGAAGGAAAGTCGGTGTGTGCATACGTCCTAAGGATGAAGTCACGCATTGATAGGTTAAGAATGTTGGGATCCGTTGTCTGTGAGGAAATGGCTGTTGATTGGGTTCTTCAGTCACTTCCTAACTCATATAGTGAGTTCGTAAGAAGAGTACTATATGATAAACCGCGACGTGACCCTTATAAATCTCACCTATATGCTTATTGCTGCTGAATCAGCAATGGTTTGGTGCAATAGAAAAGCAAAGTTGATTGGTGAATCTGCCTTGAAGACCTCTATGGATATAGACAATGGCAACGAAAGACATGCTATGATCAAAAATTTTGATCATAAGAGAAAGGCAATGTCTGAAGTAGTTCCATGTCATGTTCCAAAAGAGTCAATTTGCTTTTATTGCCAAGAGAAAGGGCATTGGAGACGAAGCTGCCCCATTTACCTAAGAGATCTAAGAGATGGGAGAGTCGAAACGTATGGCTCTAATATAGGTAAAATCCATTAACTAACTCTTTTAAGCTTCTATTCTAGATTCTTAATACATAATGTGATAAGATTACAATTGATGTTTTGTAGGATCGAAGAAAAGAAAGGAAGCTTAAGGGAAGAAGTGAGCAGAATCTAACCGTGAAGGAATGGATTTCGATCGCATTTCTTGAAGATTAGATTCTTGAGCTACTACTTAGAGTTAGAATTAGATTGCTAAGAAAGATGTATTAACATAGTTTTTCAATGAATTGCATTGTAAGGACAAATTTTTTCGCAATAAAATAAATTTTGATTTTATATTACTTATTTATCCTTGCAATGGTGTATATGAAAAATTGATGTTTGAATGTTTCTATTATTAGCAATAATGGATTTGGTTCTTATTATGTTATTTGTAGAAATGTCGAAGAATTTACCGAATAAGGAAAGTTTCTCATCACCCAAGTTTCAATTGGACAGAAACTTGGAATCATGCAACTTGGTTGCACGATGAATGAGAAATTTTATATTTGGAAATTAGACTAATTCATTGACAAAGTGTCAAGTGAATGACTAGGAGATCGAGCACACAAAGTTGCGTGTTGATCAAGTCCACCATAAGAATAACAAAATATTCGTCATGATTTACTAAAGGTTTAGTAAATATGATTATACTTACAAGATTAAGTGTAATTCTGAATTGATTGAAAAAGTTTAAATCAATAGCAGAACGAATAAAAAGAATCAAGTAGGCAGAAAGATAAAAGTTTCTCCATTCTAAGAAGAAGGGAGAGTACCTTTTATGCTTTATGATAGGTCTTAATGATTAAGAACCATATCTCAATTGATCCTCTAAGCGAGTCTTAGTACAATTGTATGTCTAAGAAGAGGAATCAAGAATTGAAGAAATGGTTAAATCAAGAGGTCAATCATACTTCGTTCCAAAACAAGTCTTAGAGTTAAGATTGCGACATTGAGTGATAAGTATTAAGAAGGTTTATAACATTCATCAAATGTGGAAAAGTTGTGATGTCTTGGATAAGACAAAGACCAACTAGGACCAATTTATGAAGTGTTTTGATAAAAACTACACTAACTCTTGAATATTTGTTTGTCAAGAAATGTTTATTGACAAGAGAATCTTATATGTCAAGGAGTCAGTGGGAGTCTTAATGGTCTTGAAAGGTTTCAAGAACAAATCAAAATAAACCTTATCGATCATCACTAGCACACGAGTTGAGGTTTACAACCTATCGTGTTGACATTATTTTGTTTTTGTACCGTTCCAATTAAGTTAATTATGCATGTGAGTTCTATGAGTTCTCATTTGAATGCATAAAAGGCAAGGACCTTGATTAATGAAAAGTACATTGATAGGAAAAAGTGAGCTGCTTAACTACTTGGAAGACATGGTGGGCTGCTATGCTACCATAAGGCAAGAAATCAAGATTAAGAAAGTTCGGTCCATATGAGTTTGAATTTGTCGTAAACTTTGATTTTAACAAATTCACATGGATAGGAACACATACACCATTAAAATCGAAGTGTCATAAGATTCCATTCTTCATGAAAATGACTGTGAGGAAATGCTTTAACTAAGAAAGATTTTAAGGAGATAGTGATTGTGAAATTGTATTCTCGAATTCGATTATGGTTACGGTATCCCTCTCCATAATTTGAATTGTGAGATTTGACAATTATTCTTAATTGTTTAGACACACATATGAGCTATCTAAGGGAACGGTGTATAAGCTTAGAGAAAGGATTATCAAAGTATTAGGTATTAGAAACAAGAACTTAAGAAATTCAATGAGTATTGTTTTTCTGAAAGTTAGGTTGTTTCTTGAATACATGTCAAAGCTAGTGGGAGCATAAGTGTTATGTTTATAATAATCATCATGATAGTGGGAGCATAAATGTTATGATTGTATGATTATTAAGGAAAGTATTGCAAGTTGGCAATATTAATTATAGAAAACAAGAGTTATACTTTGCAAAGTCGCAAGAGTTGTAAAGTTGTTTTGCTATAATTAAAGGAGAGAATATTATGCTCCATTTCAAATCTAAAGGCTTAGGTTGTGGAATGTTAATAAATTTAGTCAAGGGTACATAGTGTGTTCTTAAAATTTCGATTATGATTACGGCATTCCTCTTCACAATTCGAATTTTGAGAACATAGCAAATAAAATATTTATGTAAGACATTATGCATTGTGTCCCATACGCTTTGGGTATAGGATCGATTGCAAATGCTTTAATATTTGACCATTCTAAAATTTTCCAAATGTCTAGCACATTTAGAGGGAAAAAGGACAAGAATTGGTTTTGACTAAAATAATTAAACAACTATCAAAGGACAATCCAAAGTTCGACGAGGATTGGTTGCTTGTGAGTAGTTGGAAGCATGGTATTGGATGGAACATATCGACATTATTATGAATAGAAAAGATTCTATTAAGAATGAGTTGTCATATGGAAAATATGGAAGTGTGTCCATATTGGGAATTGAATATTGCAAATGTATGTCTAGATTAGAAACTTTTATGCAAAAGGATGTACTTTGAGTGAGAGACATCATACCTAAGGAATTGTCTTGTAACAATCTCCATTAAAGGACTTTGTAATTTCATTGGCAATAGTCTTTGTGACTTTGGTGTAGTGATATTACAAAAGGATCATTGCATAAAGTGTTAGAATCTAACATATTCTATAAATAGCAAGAATTTGATATTCTTTCACTTATGAAAAAGGATTTGGAGTTGTGAAATGAGAATGATTGGAAATGTGTTCATTTGATCTATTTAACAAAGTAAGAACCATAGGTAAACATTGTGTGCATGCTAGGAGCATGGGACAAGTGTAATAATACAAGTAAGAAGTTGATTACCCGAAACAACAAATAATGAGTAATCGATATTGTGATAAATAAAAGGTGTTTTATTTATACTCAAAGGTTTGAGGCCATATGGGATTAGTATTATTCTTGTGTTTCAATTTGCATGTTTTGACTTCCTGAATAATTTAATTGGTTAAGAACAGTCAAATTATTCGAACGGGCCACAGTCGTTCATATGTTGGAAGTAGATATGAATGAAGACTGTCGTGAATTGGTGTGTGGATTGTCTAAAAGAGTATTAGACATAAGCAAATGTTTGATGCAACGTTCATGAGTGCTTATGAATAAGATTTGAGCATTGGATTAAACCCACGCTCACTTGGATCACTCCATGAATTGTATCACGAGTGATTGGTGAGACGATAATATCTTATATTCTTGAAACCGAGATGCGTGAGTTGTATCTTGCAAATCGGTTGCACATTGATAATATGTAAACGCACTAGTAACTTGGTGTTATAAAACATATTGATGTGTGTGATTCGGTGCGTGAGTGCAAGCGAGCATTGTATCAAAGTTTATCCGTTCCTTTTATCCAGAGTAGGATAAAAGCGATATCTTTGGGCCCCCTCGATGATTTAGTGATGACAAACGTAAATGGTCGGCCGGGCTAGGGCTAATTTGATTTGTTTAATTAGTCAGTCGTCATAAATCGGAAATCGAGAAATAGTACAAAGAGAATGATTTGAAATCGTGTCTCATACGATATCAAGAATGGAGGAATATATGATCCCTTATCTAAAGGACACACGCTTCTGATAGGATCAGAGTTGACAGCGGCTTTGAAAGCTACGATTGCATATCAGGATCTGAAGTCATACGCATAATAGTTATTAGACTTATCCAAGTGGGAGACTGTTGGATTAGTGTCTAAGTCCATAACTATTTTGGTATGTACTTGACCCGATGGTGCATGGTCCTTTTGGGTTGCCTTCACCAAAGCAACTTGATAGGATGAATTATGGAGAGAAAGGATTAAATATGATTTATTAATATATTATGAGAATAATATATTAAAGGAGAAATTATATTGTTTAATTAATATTAGTCAATAATTAATTGGTAATTAGTTTTGTGACTAAAAGAGATTAATTAAAGTTAAGGGACTGGAATTGTAATTATAAGATAATTACAATTTGGGCTATGGATTGCCTTATATTAAGGAGTGGATGAATTCTATGGGGAAGCCCATAAGAAATTGTCCAAGGCCTTAATTAAAGGAGTCCATGGGTTGCTTAGGGCTTAAGCATCCAAATTAGGGTTTTCTTGTTAGATAACCCTAATAGCCTCACTATATATAGATCCCTTTTGGACCAAAAACGTGGCTAAGACTTGTTCTAGGGATTCACACGTTTTTGGGCAGCCTCCTTCCTCTCTCCTCTTCATCCTCTTGCTCTTGGTGTTTGTGAACCATTAGAGGAGTGACATTTGTGACTCTAAGCTTTCTAAAGTCAATACAAGAAGGATTTGGGATTGTTATTGCTATATAACAATCAAGGTAATAACTTAAACCCATTCTTATGTTAATATGATTGCTTGTATGCTAGAATTAGGGTTTATAGTCTTGGATAACTTGCATATACAATAGAGAAACCTAGATCCAAGCATTAGGGTTTGTATGAGTACATAGGATGTTCTTAGGACCAAAACCCATCAAAAACTACATTCTAATTCATCCTCATCTTTCCGTAACCAAATTGATAATAATTTTATAATTCATTATGTTTTACAAAAACAATCAACCACAACACTGGGATGAGATTTACTGACCAAAATTAAACAAATCTAAATCAAGTAAGGTTGTTTGTTGTTTCTTCTCGTAATTGTAGCTGCTGAAGAACGTGTTGGTCCACCATCATTTCCAATTGACAACAAAGTTCCAAGAACACGGAGTCTTGAAAAAAGGGCGCATTTAACAAAATCATGAAAGAAAAGTTAGTAAACAAAAAGAAAACTAAAAAGATTTAACCATCAAATAAAATATGTAATTATTTGAGCGGTTACATAAATATAGCATTTTCTAAAGTGTACTGCATAAACTGAAATTTCAAACAATAAAACAGTTTTCAATTTATTTTCATCTTGATAGCCATTGACTTTTGAAAATATAACTTTTAAATTTTTTCCCAACTACATCTTCACTTAATCCCTTCTGATATTTGCAAAAGTTTGATAAATACATCAATTGCATTTCTATTTTTAAACTTTTAGCTAAACCATCTTTAATTTAGAATATTTGTCCATATTGAATCAAGAAAATGAAAATAGATAAAATATCTAATTATTGTCATGAATAAAAAAAGCATATACGCATTGAAAAATTATATTTTTCCTTCATCAACTCTTTTATGAAAATACCCTTTGAATTCTAAAGCATTAAATTCATATCTAGATTATTATAAATTTCACATGAGCATAGTATTAAGGATAAAAACTCACATGCGTGTTGGAGAAAAAGCATCGATAGAACCAATATCAATTTCGTTCAAAATCAGAATCCTCTTTCTACGTAATGAACTCATATGTTTTACTAACCCCGGGATGTAATTTTTTCCCAGTGACATTTTATTCCTGATAATTTTATCACAAATATTAGAATTGTGAACTAAAAGAAGAAATCCCAACTCAAATGGAGATGTGAGATTGTAGAAATGAACCTTGTTTTCAAATGGGATATGAACACTAATTTCTTGTTGTCAAAAACCACTATTGCTGCAACGAAGACCAACCTCCACCGCAATTAATTAGGATTAGAAGACTCACTCAAGAAAATGATCGAACACTTGGCGGGCAACTAAAGATTCAATGAATTTTCAACTTCATGTTCCGCTTTTCAGTTTCACAATAGGACAATCTTTACAAAATGAAAGGGGTTGTAGTCATAAACTGCATCAAAAACACAAAAGAAACATCAGGTAGAACATAACATCAACCCTTGAAAACATTAATAATTTGTGAGAAAGCAAATAAAAGTAGTATTGTATTGTGTACAATAATGATTAATTATGTAACACCCAGTCTCCTTACCAGCCTCTCAACCTCAGAAAACCCTAGATAGCGTCCTTTTCTTATTCTTTTGTGTGTTTGGCCTTGTGATGTTGGTTTTGGAGCTTAGAAGCTTGGAAGAAGGAAGGAGAAGCTAGTGAAGAGGAACTTGAGTATCTTGAGCTCATAGATCCGGGATAGCATCATCATTTGAGATTCTTTGAAGGTATAAAGTTCACAACTTTCCTCAAGTATGCTTAGATCTAGTGTAATGATGTTTTGGACCTTTTTAGTCCCCAAGAATGGATCTTTATGACTCAAATTCGTTTATAAGCCTAGGGTTGCCACCTTTGATGCTAATGGTGTCCCTACATCAATAAAGTTTCAATCTTTGAGGTCTTAATGGGTTCATGCAAGAGTTAGGGTCACATTTATGGAAGTTGATTACTATTTCTTGAGATTTGGAATCATGGGGACATGTAAAGCTACCAATTTCGTGACTTTATGACTCTAGAGGTCCTAGATAGTTTGGATTTGTGATTAGATAGCATGGCTTAAGCATTAAGTGCTTAATGGTCCGTTTTTGAAAACTGGACGCGAACGCCCTGTGTAGGTCCTGGGAATGCGTTGCGTTCCTACTGGGGCTTGTGATCTGAACCAAGGAGGAATTCCCAACATTCCACAAGGGAACGCCATGCGTTCGTTGCGGCAGTGGGCCTTTTTAGGCCATTTCCTTGGACTTGTTGATTATGGGCCTTAGTGGATTATTCTTTTGGGCTAATAATTGACTTTATTACATATTGGATTTGAGGGAAGGCCCATTTTGGAAGTTGGGCCCAATCTAGAAAATTGGTTCATAAGTCGGCCATTAGTGGGCTTGATGGATTTGGACATTCATGTTATGGATTTAGGCCTAGGTCACGGGTCCATTTAGATAAGAGGTAAAATAATCATTTTACCCTAAGAAGAATTGTTTGGATTTTGACTAAGTGTTATTTGGTAATGATAGCCAAGGAGTCGCAAGAGCAGTCGATAGAGATTCCTTACCAAGAGATTCAACAGCCAGCTTTGTGAGGTGAGTTACCTTCCAGTAGAAGTGGGTTGAAGACACCAACGTTGGCCCACTAGTAAGAGTTATAGTAGAGATGATTGTCTTTGTAATAATTATCTGGTATGTCACCATCTGTTATGCTTTATATGCCAGTATGCTATGATATTATGTGATAGTGGTAGGGGTAGGATAGGCCCCAGTACCGGTCGAAGGGATCGAAGGGGTATGCCAGCACCCTAATAAGCTAGGCAGTATATGACTTATGTGTTTATGAGCTAGGATGCTATATGATAGAAGTAGGGGTGAAATAGTCCCCAATATCGTTCGAAAGGACCGAAGGGGTAGGCTAGCACCCTGATATGCTAAGCGATGTGCCGGTCAAAAGGACCAAAGGGGTAGCCAGCACCCTGATATGCTATGCAAGTTACTGGTTGAAAGAGACCGAAGGGGTAGACCAGCACCCTGATATGCTAGGCAGTTATCGGTTGAAAGAGACCCAAGGGGTAGTCCAGTACCCGGATATGTTAGATAGTATGGTATGTGGTATGACGGGGGAACTCACTAAGCTTTGTGCTTACAATTTTGGTTTTTGTTTCAGGTCCTTCTTCTTCGAAGGGAAAGGAGCCGGTACGGTAGCAGCGCATCATACACACGATTTTCAGCACATGAGATTCTTGGGATTTGTACTCTGTCATTATTTTCCTATGATATGTTTTTGAGATGGTTGACTTATGGTTTTCATGATATGAGATAACATTCATGGCATTTTCAGTAATCTGTTTTATGAATCTTTAAATTAAAAATGAAATTTTTGGTCTTGGAATATGGGATGTTACAAATTAACTACCTGTTATTGATAGTTTTAGAATGCATATTATTATTATTATTATTATTATTATTATTATTATTATTATTATTATTATTATTATTATTATCAAGAAACAAAGAGGCTTCTGTGGCAGATGGCAAAACTGTAGAGCTGTGCATATGAAGGTCATAGTATTTTAGAAATATAGTGGAAAAAGAAATAGTCAGTCATGAGCTACTAACAACGATACTAAATATGAGTGCAGAGAAATATAATCAATGTTTGTGCAAAGAGTAAATTCATATAAGAACGTTAACATGAAGATACAGACGCATTTGGTTTGAATGTTGCTTACCGGGCTTCATCAGGTAGAGCAATTGTAACATCCCAAAATTTGAGGCCAAAAATCCCATTTTTAATATAAGAAAACCTTTAATAACTTTGTTCCAGACATTGAGAACATTTCAATTAAAACATATATCAGATTCTAATCCCAAAGATCACATAATGCGGAATAACATGGGTGAAAGCGTTGCGATCGTCCCGAGCTCCTTTTTCTTGAAACTGAAGATACCTGAAACCAAAAGTGTAAATCGTAAGCACGAAGCTTAGTGAGTTCCCCAAATACCACATACCATACCTATCAACTGGGCCATACGTGCCATACATACTTTAAGCCATACATATCAAACATATCCATAATCAAGTAAGGTGCTATGTGCCAAACATAGTCTTGCCATTATGCCACGGGACGCATGTGGTCTTTCTTGCCTAGCCTGGGGCCACCCCCTCGATCTTACAGACAAGTTCCAAGAGCCACCTCCTGGTTTTACATGCAAGCATCACAAAGAAAACTAGCATACATACTACTCTAGTTAGCTAATCAGCATACAGTGTGCCAGGAGCCACCTCCTGGTATTTCATACATATTGCCTAGGGCTAACCCCCCAGGTCTTCCTACCATACATAATAACATACTGTGTGCCAGGAGCCGCCTCCTGGTCTTTCATGCATAATGCCTAGAGCTAACCCTTGGGTCTTCCTATCATACATAAACTAAATGGACTTGCATTGGGGCCTTAGACCCATACAAACAGTGAGGAGAATCACCTCACAAGATGACTGTAGAACCCTGCGAATAAACCTTTCGTTGCTAGCTGGCGGATCCCCGAACTGCTGGTCTCTCGACTCCCCGAGCTATCATTAGCCAAAATAACAATTAGTCCAAATCAATAATCCTCCTTAGTGTAAAATAACCATATATCTATAGTCTACTTGGTCCATATCTAAGGCCCAAAGTCATAATACAAAAAGGCCCAACACTAGGTAGGCTTTCCAAGCCCACTAATGGCTTAATTTGCTAAATTGGGCCCAATTCTTCTAATGGGCCTTACCCTAAGCCCAAACATATTCTTGGCCCAAAACATCTGACTTCTAATGGCCCACTAAGGCCCAAAGACCCAAAGTCTACTGCTTGGCCCAACCCGTGGCCCAAAACATACCGAGCCCATAACTGATGAGTATGCGAGGTGTACTCTTCTATACGCTAAGAGTACTAGCTGAAGGTGGTGTACGCTGCACGTACCTGCATGTATGCCCAACGTACTCCTTTGTTAAGCTACTTTTCCCATTAACTGCTTAATAATCCATCCTAGAAGCTACAAATACAGATCCAAGTCCTCTTCAACGTCTTAATCCATAAAGTTGATTTCTTGGTGGCTTGCAACCCACCAAATGAGCCCAAACTTGAAATGTGACAACAAACTTCCATGAAAAGGGCTAGATCTCATGCATGGTCACCAATGAACCCTAAATATTGAAACTTTACTGCTTATGGGACTCATATGACACTAAGGGTGGCAACCTTGGACCTAGAAAACGAATTGAGTCATAAAAGTCCATTCCTGGGACCTAAAAGGTCCAAAAACTCCATTAACGTAGATCTAAGCATACTTGAGGAAATTTTCAGACGTTATACCTTGAAATGATCTGAAATGGAACCACGATCTTGGATCTACTACTTCCCCTTTGATCTACCACATTGCTATACTCTTCACTTGCTTGAAAATGGCTTCACAACACCAAAATGCTCTCTAATGGCCTCCAAAGCTCCAAGAACACTCAAGGGAGGGTTAGGGTTTCATGGTGGCTGTCTAAAGATGAGATGGAGGCTGACCCCTGAGGCATATTATTCCTTTTATAGTGTCACAACCCTAAAATTAGGGTTTTAGAAACACTGAGCGTACGCTGGGCGTACTTCTCGTATGCAGGACGTACGCCTCTCCGCACCCGCGACCATATAACCTTATACTCTGGGCGTAACCCAACTTATGTTGGGTGTACCCAGCTAAACACATGCATGCATTCCTTGCATGCATGCCTTCCTTGTTACAAAACTCCATTAGGGGCTAAAATTGACAATAACTTTAAAGTGTCATAACTCCTTCACTCTAAGTCCGTTTCCGAAGAACTTTATATCCACGAACTTTAAAGTGCCAAGCCTAAAACCTTCCGGATAAAACCCGAGACCCATAAAAGACCAAATCGCCCCTACCCTTTCGCTTCCGGGACCACAACCGAATATTTTCAAAACGGGGCGTTACATCAATGATCCCACCAGAATTCTGCATATAGAATACAAACATTAAATTTATAGGTTTCAAAATAATGAGTTGAGGAATTCATATAATAAATTTTAATGTAGAACCTTTTTAATAAGATGTAGGATGTACTTTAACTCCGTCTTTGGTGTATATCTCTTATACGTTGTAACCAAAAAAACGTTGTATAGAAGTGGAAAAACAATTAGAAATCGATTAAATGGGCAGAGTTTCATAGAGAGGATATGAACATCTTTGTCAAGAATACCAAAAGTGACACCTGGCTGAATTGTTGTTGCCGGTTCTGATTAGTGAAATTAATACAAAGTGGTCAAAACCACACAATTTAAACATATTTTTGATTCAGTTATCTCAATCGAGTCAACGGAAACACCGTAATTTGTTCAAGGTTCGTACTTGAAACGAAGTGACATCTGAAAGCAACAAAGCTCCTAGGAAAAATCGGATCCAACATGGTGTACAACGAAAAACCTGCAAATAGAAAAAATCAAAATGTAGAAGTAGAAAAGGAGAAAAATAACTATTCCCTAACCTAATTCATAGTAAACTTCAGAGAAATTTATGAAAATCCAACTGACCCATGGGGTGCGAAACTATGAAAAGTCAACTGTAAAGATTGAAGGACAAATGTGGTAGTCTTTCTCATTTTGGAGCCTATCGCCTGACATTGTACGTTTTCTTTGGTGGTGCGATGAAGTAAAACGCAGGCGGCCCTTTTTAATCATTTGCTACAAAATCAATTACAAACCTCAAAACACATACCCAAACAAAAAATGCACGGTGCCGACAGAAAGAAGTCGGAAAGCCTAAATCCACCACAACAGCAAGGTCAATAATATCTTACGGTGGGAGTATAAGTAGGAAAAGCAGTGGGAGTTAATCGATGGAGGAAACATGGAGACGAAAAAATATCGGTGACATTGGTGGCGAGAATCGACCGACAATGATGGTGGAGGAAGCATCAGGAATGCATGAGAAATGGGAGAAGCTATCACGAAGCTAACTGGATAGGTGGAGGCAATGGACATCCAGCTTCATATATGCAAGTATATGATCGGGAGGCGGATTAAAATCAAGCCCTAGTCGGTGCATCGTCTGATTGGATGACAGGGGCGGTGGAGAATGGAGAAAATGGCATAAACCACCCAGAAAACATTTGCACAACAACCAAACCAAAATATGAGATGTCAGCGTAAAGCAAGGACGATTTATGCCAAACCAACGCATAGCTATTCCTAACAACTCTCTCTCTCTCTCTCTCTCTCTATATATATATATATATATATATATATATATATATATATATATATATATATATATATATATATATATATATATATGTTCAGGTTCATTTGAGACCATGCTTATTTTGTGAGACCATGAGACCAAATCTAAAAATAATTTTAAAATGAAAAATAAAAGGAAAAATCCAAAAATTCTTTTTTTTAATCATTATTTTCAGAACTTTAGTTACCTAAAAAAATAAATTACCGTTTTTTTTGAAAAATACGTGAAATATTCTAATAAAATATTACACTGTAAATAATCTAATGTGATTTTTAGATAATTAGAATATTCTACTAGATTTGTCAGATATGTAGAATATTCTAATATTCTTCTAGAATATGTAAAAAAATGTATTTTATTATATATTTTTTTTGGTATTCTTTTTGGAAAATATAAATTCCGATAATAATATTTGAATTTTTTTTTTCAAAAATTTTCAATTATTTTGCATTTTAAAATCACCCTTTTGCCTTTGACTCCAATCCACCTAACACTACCCCACTCCTGTCTAAACCCACACATTTACTGATAATACACAAACAGAAAAGTGATATTAATCAAACGTGTTATAAAACAATAATTTAATACTAGGATAATAAATAATGCATTAAAATTTGAAAAACAAATTCCATTTTTTAATTGTGTAGCCTAACAGATACACTTTGATAAGTTATTTATAAAAATCAAGGTTCTAAAAAGCTTGCCATGGCTCCATTATGGCGCGCCACGACTCCAAGGCTTGCACATGCCGCCAAACTTTGTCAAAATGCCGCCTTAACTCATATATGTGTATAAAAATGAATAATAGTTGAAAATACATATAAAAATATTAATTATATAGAAAATTGTCGCCTTAAGTCACGCCTTACAAACGTCGTGACTCGCCAAGGCTTGGAAAAACTTGAGGCTTGACATTACCGCTAAGTCACGCCTTACGTTATTTAGAACCTTGATAAAAATGCTCTTCGAGTAAGCTTTTGAGATGATTATTGTTATATAATTATTAAATTCATTACTTCTAAAGCACCATGTATTGCAATATTTTTTTGATAAATAATCAGACAATACCTAAAAATATTTTTCAAATGAAGATATTTATGCCAATTTTATTTATTGTTAAAATGAGAACATAAAAAGATTTAGCGTACTACAAAGGTACAACTCTTTCCTATTTAGATTTTAGAGATCGATGAATAATGCTTGGGCCATAAAAGAAAAAGTTGAATGTATTTTCAGCCCAATTTTTTATAGGGCTACAAGGTTTAGTTTGAACGCCATTTTTCCTTTTCTTCAACGAGCATAACTGGCCATGCGACTTTTGGGCTTAATAGTATAAAAAAAAACTTAAATATTGTATTTTTTTAGATTAAAACTAATTTTTTTTTTTCTAATGCATTTTTCAATATTTTTTTAATTTTTTCCTTTTAATAGTTTTTTCCCGAAAAAACTTGTCAAATGTGGGGTTTTTTTTTTTCGCAAAAAATAAAATAAAAAGTTCAGGTTTTTTTGGACAAAATAAAAAGGTTAAGAATTTTCTTTACGAAAAAAATATATATACAAAAGTTGAGGGCATTACGCATTAAAGAGTTAATGATTTGATCCGTAAAAAGCTCAATATATAAGATTGTTTAAAATATTAAGCCAATTTCAGAAGCGATCAATTTCAATTATTTCCCACAAATAACTTTCAGATTTTTCAAAATGAAAATTTATAATCGTGAACACACAAAACCCTAAAATCTAAAACAACAATTTCGGACATAAATATCATTAAATGTTGGTGATTATAGTGTCACTTTTCATTATAGCAAATTGAGATGTAACACTCTAAATTTTCAAATAATTTTTTCATTTTTAAAACACATAAAACACCATTTCATATTTTTCAAACCCAAATGTATAAGTTGTGCAAAACACAAGACAACAAAATGTTTGACAATATCCCAGAAGCCTCAAAACATAATCTCAAACTGATGTGTACAATTATACCGACGCCTTCCCGCGATCTTCAGAGGTACCTGAAACACATTTCACACAACACTGTAAGCACGAAGCTTAGTGAGTTTCTTAAAATACCACACATAAATAATTAGCCTCTCATGTCTACATCTCAACAAGGACTCTCCAGGCATGTGTCTCAGTGAAGACCCTACAGTCTCACAGCTCGGGTCGGACCCTCCAGTCCGGTATCTCAGTGAAGACCCTCCAGTCTCACAACTCGGTTTGGACCTTCTGGTCCTAAATCAATAAGGCACAGAATAATATACAACATAAATCACAAAGACAAAATGCATGATATCACATACCTCAGTATAAGCACATAAGACCCTCCGGTCAGTAACTCAAATAAGACCCTCCGGTCAATAACTCAAATAAGACCCTCCGGCCACACAGTAGTACCACTCCGGTAAGTATAGTGAGAAGACTTACCTCATACATCGGTCTAGAATCCACTTACATATCATAATCATCTCTGATTAACACTTTATAACAACAACTCTAAAGATGTTAAGCTAACCCCTTTTTCTAACTCTCGGAAAGGGTAAAAGACCATTTTACCCCTCCATGGTCTCCATAATCCATAACTTGACCAAACCCTAAAAGTCAACGAAAGTCAACACTCGAGTCAATAGTCAATTTTGACTAAATTTGTCAAATCTCATGAACTCGTAGGATCCAAAGACTTATTCTTGTTCCAAGCCTTCTACTCTTCAAGGAATACACCAAAACACACCCACTATTAGCTCTAAACACTCTCAAATGGAAGATACTTGATTAGGGTTTGTCTCAAGGTGATAAAGTGATGAGGGAGGCGGGGTAAAGGATTTAAAGTCCTTTAAATAAGGTGCAACCCCTAATAATTAGGGTTTCATCAAACAGACTCAACTCACCGAGTTCAGTCCCCGACTCGACGAGTAGACTTCATATTCCGCGTATCCCGATCAACTCCTAAATGACAAGTTCGGACCAACCAACTCATCAAGTAGGTCCTACAATGTGAATAAACTTCTCAAGCTCCACACTCAGAAAATCAGGGTGTTACAATTCTCCCTCACTTATTTAGATTTTGGCCTCGAAATCTGTGACATCCCCAATTTCACGGCTAGAAAAGACCGATTTGTTTATGCTTTGTTTTTAAAATCAGAGTAATCGTTTAAAGAAAACTGTTGCGGAATCTGTTCCCAAAACAAAAATATGATAACCATTTATCCAAACATTTCTCAAAGAGATTGTATTCTCATT
Source organism: Lactuca serriola (assembly GCF_051521515.1). Lineage (NCBI taxonomy): Eukaryota > Viridiplantae > Streptophyta > Magnoliopsida > Asterales > Asteraceae > Lactuca > Lactuca serriola. The sequence continues at coordinate 126,579,829 of NC_136410.1, read as the reverse complement.
TAATAATAAAACCTTGGGATGTCATGTTCGATACAGACCAAAAGCATAAACAATATAAAATAGACCTTACAATAGTTATTTAACTACTGATCCATAATCCAAAATCTCTCGTCAAGTCCACCAACTTATACCCTTGTGCCATTACCTGTAATGAAAAGAAAACTGAGTGGGTCAGGCTTGGGAGCCTGGTGAGCATATAGGGTTTTCAACCCACAATAATATAATTATTATATTTAATCAGCAAACAATCAACCCAATTACCCATCCCCATTATCTTCTTAAGGTTTTACCCTAAGAACCAACTATCCTTCATTCATTCATTCCTAAGGATTTACCTAAGGAATTGGCACGAAGTCCATTGCTGCCAAAGTTTATTTATCAGGTACTAAATCCATATTTATCAGACGCTAACTCCATAGTCGTCGGGGTTTACTCAAGCGGCGCTAAATCCATAGTCACCAAGGTTCACTTAACATGCGCTAACTCCATAGTCGCCAAGGCTTACTCAACAAGCGCTAACTCCATAGTCGCCAAGGTTTACTCAACGTGCGCTAACTCCATAGTCGCCAAGGTTCATCAAATAGGCACGAAGTCACATCGTCGCCAAGGTTTATACAATAGGCGCTAACTCCATAGTCACCAACTATCCCATCTACCCAAGTTCTACCCAACATTTTCGTAGATATAAATACTTACACAGTTTAAATCATTTAACACTTGTATAAAACATCAATCCCACGCCCATCTCAAATAGACAAATAATATATAAACACATAGCACGTATTTCATAGCAAGTACTTCATATTTATGTGTTAGAAGAAAGTAACTACACACTCACACATTTAAACAACAATATACTTAATACACTCAAACCATACTTGTATTATTATCGTGTTTATGAAAAGTAGTATACACTCACTTGATCAGAAGATGATCGGACATCACTACGACTTGCAGAAGTAGTAATCCTCAGCAGATCTGGAAGATCTCCACAAAAATCGAGCTTCTCGCGGGCAGAGCTTCGGCTCAGGAATCACACTTCTCGGGATCTTCGGGATCTCGGGACTTGCTTCGGGGCTCGAGGATATTACCGGGGCTTCGGGGTACTTCTGGCACGCAAAACGATGCAAAACGGGAGAGAGAAGAGAGAAAAAGGGCAAATGAGTCGGCTGCCCTCGCATCCTATTTATAGGTGGCTGGAGCCTCGGAGTACGCTGGGCGTACGACGTTACGCGGGGCGTACTGGTCCGAAATCGTCATTGGTTACGTATCCGAAGTCATTTGAGTGCGAGGTGCGTCATGCTTCGCCGTACGCGGGGCGTACAACAGTACGCTGGGCGTACTTCGGATGAGTCCGATGACTCCTCTTCGGATAATACCAAGATTTAGAATTAAATTTAAATATTAAATATTTAATAAACTTCGGAAATTCATATCTTTTTCATACGAACTCCGTTTTCGACGTTCTTTATATCCACGCGTAGGTGAGACTACGCTCTACAACTTTCGTTTAGACTTCGTCGGCTAATTTTGACTTTATTTTTATTATTTATTTTTAGTAGGCCCGGACAGGAAAACTTTGTTATAAAATCATAACTTCTTCGTTTGACGTCCGTTCTCGCCTAACTTTTCATCGCTTCGATACCAACAACGAGATCTTCGATTCTCGTTTAGATTGTTTTGGCTAAAAACCGCTCGATCTCAAATCGAGTATTTCAGGCTACATACCGCTAAGCCGAAAATTCGATAAATCATAACTTCTTCATACGAAGTCAGATTTGGGCGTTCTATATATGTACGAAATCCTTGTAACATATACTAAAACTTAGTTAAGATTATTCATTCTAAATAATCTTTTATCAAAAAGTCATTTTTGACGCTTATCGTCTCTAAATTGACTAGCCCTGATCTACGGGCGTTACAATTATCTCCCCCTTAGGATGATTACGTCCCGGAATCGTCAACGAAATAGGATTCGTATACTGACTCCATAAGTTATCTCTGCATCCTAAGTAATAACCTTGATGCTCAATCCTGCATCTGCTCTTCTTACTATGTTGGACTTTAAATCGTAACCTTCAAGTTACAAAATAAATCCTTATTGTGGACTCCTTCTTCTTCTTAGGATAAATACATTCATTTATCTATTGTAACTAACCGATGGGTCGTGTCCCGAGGACCTCTGATCGTAGTCGGACTCAATTTAATATGACCACTAGGGTCGGAATAACCATCATCTTACTAGTCATTACCGAAACAATGGTAATGACATGCTTGAATAAAACAGAAACAATTTCTAGCTTCTTGGTAACCTTGTGACTTTCCCTGATCCAAGTGCGAGTCCTGTGCTTCCGGTAGTATAGATCTCTACTACCATTCACACCTACTCATACTCGTCCCAAGCATTGTCTCGCAGTTAACCAAGTCACCATACATAAATCGTATAATCATTCAACACATCAGATAACAAAACCGGGGTTTATATTAATTCTTGAAACTATTACACAAAAGTTCAAGTTCACCCTATACTATGCCTCTAACATGCTATGCTTCCTGATACAGACTTTATATGTTAATATGAAGTCTTCATCTTTTAATCCTCCCATCCTTTTCTGCTTTGTTGAGGAACATGTGGAATGCCCTTGGCTGTGGAGGTGTGTTTTTCTTTGGGCAGTCTTTAGAAATATGCCCTTCTTCGTTACATCTATAGCACACCTTCTTGATGAGTGCGCACTTGTTGGCGTAGTGCCCTGTCTTCCCACATTTGTAGCAAGTCATCTCCTCGCTACATTTCCCGAAGTGTTTCTTCTTACACTTCTCACACCACTTAGCTTCATCTCTTCCCCCAGATTTCGAGAATTTGCTTTCTTTGTCGATTATTGAAGATCCTTCACGCTTCCTTTTCTCTCCAACTTCAGCTCTTTCCAGACCCTTTTCTTTTATTTGGGTCTCAACATTCTTGGCTGCCCAGATGGCGGCTTTCAGAGTGGTTGCTTGCTTGACTATCGGACCAAAGTCCGCTAGTAATCCATTGGCAAACTTGTTGACCTTGGAAAGTTCAGTTGGAATTAGGTATGGAAGATGCTTCATCTTCTCTGTAAAGCTCGTAGCGTATTCAGTGACGCTCAATTTTCCTTTCTTCAGATTCTGGAACTCATTGTTGATTTCCAGAAGATCTTGCTCAGAGTAGTATTGCATTTTCAGTTGCACCACGAACTCTTCCCAAGACATCTTGCTAGCTTCCCCCTTGGGCATCGAACTAGCCAGTAACTTCCACTAGCTCAGTACTCCAGATTTTAACAGAGGGATTGCAAGAGCGGTCTTCTGTCTGTTGCTACACTCGCAACTTTCAAACATTGTCTCCATTTCGGAGATCCAGTCCATGACTTGCACCGGTGTCGGGCTCCCAGAAACACATGGTGGTTTGGATGCCATGAAATCCTTGTACTTGCATCCACGTCCCTCATTTCCTCCATCCTGGTTGTTTTGGCGAACTATTGGTGGGTTGGCTTGACCAACGGTCCCACTGTAGTTTCCTCCTTCAGACTGCCCTCCATTTACTTCGGGCTCTTCAACTTGAATTGACAATTCTTCGCGATTCTGCCTAATCAGACGTCTGGTTTCTTCCACCTGATTATCCAACATTGCCTGGATCATCACTTGAACTCCGGCCATTGTCATTGGTTCAGGTGCTGCTGCTACAACATGTATTTGTTCAATCACTGGTAATTGATTCCTGTTTTCATCAGCATTTCCAACTCCACTCCTCGTTCTCACCATTTTTGATCTATACACCGAATAAGGTGAAATTAGATCCTTATTCACGATAGATATTCAAATCATCCTTATCACCCCGAAACGTTTACATGCTAGTTCTAATATCGTAGACGCATGCTTAGAATCCTAAACACATAAGGTTTCCAGATCCGGTCGACAACAGACCATAGATCCGAACAATTAACATCATATATGGCAAACATATAACAATTAGCACATAATAGCATTTTAGGCAATTTTCCTAAAATAAACTAGTGCCTGTGTCAATTTAGGTGTACTACCTAAAATATAATGGACACACTCAACTCACAATCATTGCTTAGCATTCTAAATATAAGTCTACAAACAAATCCATATTCCTAGTTCGCTTAAACTAATGCTCTGATACCAACTGTGACATCCCCAATTTCACGGCCAGAAAAGACCGATTTGTTTATGCTTTGTTTTTAAAATCAGAGTAATCGTTTAAAGAAAACTGTTGTGGAATCTGTTCCCAAAACAAAAATATGATAACCATTTATCCAAACATTTCTCAAAGAGATTGTATTTTCATTTAATAATAAAACCTTGGGATGCCATGTTCGATACAGACCAAAAGCATAAACAATATAAAATAGACCTTACAATAGTTATTTAACTACTGATCCATAATCCAAAATCTCTCGTCAAGTCCACCAACTTATACCCTTGTGCCATTACCTGTAATGAAAAGAAAACTGAGTGGGTCAGGCTTGGGAGCCTGGTGAGCATATAGGGTTTTCAACCCACAATAATATAATTATTATATTTAATCAGCAAACAATCAACCCAATTACCCATCCCCATTATCTTCTTAAGGTTTTACCCTAAGAACCAACTATCCTTCATTCATTCATTCCTAAGGATTTACCTAAGGAATTGGCACGAAGTCCATTGCTGCCAAAGTTTATTTATCAGGTACTAAATCCATATTTATCAGACGCTAACTCCATAGTCGTCGGGGTTTACTCAAGCGGCGCTAAATCCATAGTCACCAAGGTTCACTTAACATGCGCTAACTCCATAGTCGCCAAGGCTTACTCAACAAGCGCTAACTCCATAGTCGCCAAGGTTTACTCAACGTGCGCTAACTCCATAGTCGCCAAGGTTCATCAAATAGGCACGAAGTCACATCGTCGCCAAGGTTTATACAATAGGCGCTAACTCCATAGTCACCAACTATCCCATCTACCCAAGTTCTACCCAACATTTTCGTAGATATAAATACTTACACAGTTTAAATCATTTAACACTTGTATAAAACATCAATCCCACGCCCATCTCAAATAGACAAATAATATATAAACACATAGCACGTATTTCATAGCAAGTACTTCATATTTATGTGTTAGAAGAAAGTAACTACACACTCACACATTTAAACAACAATATACTTAATACACTCAAACCATACTTGTATTATTATCGTGTTTATGAAAAGTAGTATACACTCACTTGATCAGAAGATGATCGGACATCACTACGACTTGCAGAAGTAGTAATCCTCAGCAGATCTGGAAGATCTCCACAAAAATCGAGCTTCTCGCGGGCAGAGCTTCGGCTCAGGAATCACACTTCTCGGGATCTTCGGGATCTCGGGACTTGCTTCGGGGCTCGAGGATATTACCGGGGCTTCGGGGTACTTCTGGCACGCAAAACGATGCAAAACGGGAGAGAGAAGAGAGAAAAAGGGCAAATGAGTCGGCTGCCCTCGCATCCTATTTATAGGTGGCTGGAGCCTCGGAGTACGCTGGGCGTACGACGTTACGCGGGGCGTACTGGTCCGAAATCGTCATTGGTTACGTATCCGAAGTCATTTGAGTGCGAGGTGCGTCATGCTTCGCCGTACGCGGGGCGTACAACAGTACGCTGGGCGTACTTCGGATGAGTCCGATGACTCCTCTTCGGATAATACCAAGATTTAGAATTAAATTTAAATATTAAATATTTAATAAACTTCGGAAATTCATATCTTTTTCATACGAACTCCGTTTTCGACGTTCTTTATATCCACGCGTAGGTGAGACTACGCTCTACAACTTTCGTTTAGACTTCGTCGGCTAATTTTGACTTTATTTTTATTATTTATTTTTAGTAGGCCCGGACAGGAAAACTTTGTTATAAAATCATAACTTCTTCGTTTGACGTCCGTTCTCGCCTAACTTTTCATCGCTTCGATACCAACAACGAGATCTTCGATTCTCGTTTAGATTGTTTTGGCTAAAAACCGCTCGATCTCAAATCGAGTATTTCAGGCTACATACCGCTAAGCCGAAAATTCGATAAATCATAACTTCTTCATACGAAGTCAGATTTGGGCGTTCTATATATGTACGAAATCCTTGTAACATATACTAAAACTTAGTTAAGATTATTCATTCTAAATAATCTTTTATCAAAAAGTCATTTTTGACGCTTATCGTCTCTAAATTGACTAGCCCTGATCTACGGGCGTTACAATTATCTCCCCCTTAGGATGATTACGTCCCGGAATCGTCAACGAAATAGGATTCGTATACTGACTCCATAAGTTATCTCTGCATCCTAAGTAATAACCTTGATGCTCAATCCTGCATCTGCTCTTCTTACTATGTTGGACTTTAAATCGTAACCTTCAAGTTACAAAATAAATCCTTATTGTGGACTCCTTCTTCTTCTTAGGATAAATACATTCATTTATCTATTGTAACTAACCGATGGGTCGTGTCCCGAGGACCTCTGATCGTAGTCGGACTCAATTTAATATGACCACTAGGGTCGGAATAACCATCATCTTACTAGTCATTACCGAAACAATGGTAATGACATGCTTGAATAAAACAGAAACAATTTCTAGCTTCTTGGTAACCTTGTGACTTTCCCTGATCCAAGTGCGAGTCCTGTGCTTCCGGTAGTATAGATCTCTACTACCATTCACACCTACTCATACTCGTCCCAAGCATTGTCTCGCAGTTAACCAAGTCACCATACATAAATCGTATAATCATTCAACACATCAGATAACAAAACCGGGGTTTATATTAATTCTTGAAACTATTACACAAAAGTTCAAGTTCACCCTATACTATGCCTCTAACATGCTATGCTTCCTGATACAGACTTTATATGTTAATATGAAGTCTTCATCTTTTAATCCTCCCATCCTTTTCTGCTTTGTTGAGGAACATGTGGAATGCCCTTGGCTGTGGAGGTGTGTTTTTCTTTGGGCAGTCTTTAGAAATATGCCCTTCTTCGTTACATCTATAGCACACCTTCTTGATGAGTGCGCACTTGTTGGCGTAGTGCCCTGTCTTCCCACATTTGTAGCAAGTCATCTCCTCGCTACATTTCCCGAAGTGTTTCTTCTTACACTTCTCACACCACTTAGCTTCATCTCTTCCCCCAGATTTCGAGAATTTGCTTTCTTTGTCGATTATTGAAGATCCTTCACGCTTCCTTTTCTCTCCAACTTCAGCTCTTTCCAGACCCTTTTCTTTTATTTGGGTCTCAACATTCTTGGCTGCCCAGATGGCGGCTTTCAGAGTGGTTGCTTGCTTGACTATCGGACCAAAGTCCGCTAGTAATCCATTGGCAAACTTGTTGACCTTGGAAAGTTCAGTTGGAATTAGGTATGGAAGATGCTTCATCTTCTCTGTAAAGCTCGTAGCGTATTCAGTGACGCTCAATTTTCCTTTCTTCAGATTCTGGAACTCATTGTTGATTTCCAGAAGATCTTGCTCAGAGTAGTATTGCATTTTCAGTTGCACCACGAACTCTTCCCAAGACATCTTGCTAGCTTCCCCCTTGGGCATCGAACTAGCCAGTAACTTCCACTAGCTCAGTACTCCAGATTTTAACAGAGGGATTGCAAGAGCGGTCTTCTGTCTGTTGCTACACTCGCAACTTTCAAACATTGTCTCCATTTCGGAGATCCAGTCCATGACTTGCACCGGTGTCGGGCTCCCAGAAACACATGGTGGTTTGGATGCCATGAAATCCTTGTACTTGCATCCACGTCCCTCATTTCCTCCATCCTGGTTGTTTTGGCGAACTATTGGTGGGTTGGCTTGACCAACGGTCCCACTGTAGTTTCCTCCTTCAGACTGCCCTCCATTTACTTCGGGCTCTTCAACTTGAATTGACAATTCTTCGCGATTCTGCCTAATCAGACGTCTGGTTTCTTCCACCTGATTATCCAACATTGCCTGGATCATCACTTGAACTCCGGCCATTGTCATTGGTTCAGGTGCTGCTGCTACAACATGTATTTGTTCAATCACTGGTAATTGATTCCTGTTTTCATCAGCATTTCCAACTCCACTCCTCGTTCTCACCATTTTTGATCTATACACCGAATAAGGTGAAATTAGATCCTTATTCACGATAGATATTCAAATCATCCTTATCACCCCGAAACGTTTACATGCTAGTTCTAATATCGTAGACGCATGCTTAGAATCCTAAACACATAAGGTTTCCAGATCCGGTCGACAACAGACCATAGATCCGAACAATTAACATCATATATGGCAAACATATAACAATTAGCACATAATAGCATTTTAGGCAATTTTCCTAAAATAAACTAGTGCCTGTGTCAATTTAGGTGTACTACCTAAAATATAATGGACACACTCAACTCACAATCATTGCTTAGCATTCTAAATATAAGTCTACAAACAAATCCATATTCCTAGTTCGCTTAAACTAATGCTCTGATACCAACTGTGACATCCCCAATTTCACGGCCAGAAAAGACCGATTTGTTTATGCTTTGTTTTTAAAATCAGAGTAATCGTTTAAAGAAAACTGTTGTGGAATCTGTTCCCAAAACAAAAATATGATAACCATTTATCCAAACATTTCTCAAAGAGATTGTATTTTCATTTAATAATAAAACCTTGGGATGCCATGTTCGATACAGACCAAAAGCATAAACAATATAAAATAGACCTTACAATAGTTATTTAACTACTGATCCATAATCCAAAATCTCTCGTCAAGTCCACCAACTTATACCCTTGTGCCATTACCTGTAATGAAAAGAAAACTGAGTGGGTCAGGCTTGGGAGCCTGGTGAGCATATAGGGTTTTCAACCCACAATAATATAATTATTATATTTAATCAGCAAACAATCAACCCAATTACCCATCCCCATTATCTTCTTAAGGTTTTCCCTAAGAACCAACTATCCTTCATTCATTCATTCCTAAGGATTTACCTAAGGAATTGGCACGAAGTCCATTGCTGCCAAAGTTTATTTATCAGGTACTAAATCCATATTTATCAGACGCTAACTCCATAGTCGTCGGGGTTTACTCAAGCGGCGCTAAATCCATAGTCACCAAGGTTCACTTAACATGCGCTAACTCCATAGTCGCCAAGGCTTACTCAACAAGCGCTAACTCCATAGTCGCCAAGGTTTACTCAACGTGCGCTAACTCCATAGTCGCCAAGGTTCATCAAATAGGCACGAAGTCACATCGTCGCCAAGGTTTATACAATAGGCGCTAACTCCATAGTCACCAACTATCCCATCTACCCAAGTTCTACCCAACATTTTCGTAGATATAAATACTTACACAGTTTAAATCATTTAACACTTGTATAAAACATCAATCCCACGCCCATCTCAAATAGACAAATAATATATAAACACATAGCACGTATTTCATAGCAAGTACTTCATATTTATGTGTTAGAAGAAAGTAACTACACACTCACACATTTAAACAACAATATACTTAATACACTCAAACCATACTTGTATTATTATCGTGTTTATGAAAAGTAGTATACACTCACTTGATCAGAAGATGATCGGACATCACTACGACTTGCAGAAGTAGTAATCCTCAGCAGATCTGGAAGATCTCCACAAAAATCGAGCTTCTCGCGGGCAGAGCTTCGGCTCAGGAATCACACTTCTCGGGATCTTCGGGATCTCGGGACTTGCTTCGGGGCTCGAGGATATTACCGGGGCTTCGGGGTACTTCTGGCACGCAAAACGATGCAAAACGGGAGAGAGAAGAGAGAAAAAGGGCAAATGAGTCGGCTGCCCTCGCATCCTATTTATAGGTGGCTGGAGCCTCGGAGTACGCTGGGCGTACGACGTTACGCGGGGCGTACTGGTCCGAAATCGTCATTGGTTACGTATCCGAAGTCATTTGAGTGCGAGGTGCGTCATGCTTCGCGGTACGCGGGGCGTACAACAGTACGCTGGGCGTACTTCGGATGAGTCCGATGACTCCTCTTCGGATAATACCAAGATTTAGAATTAAATTTAAATATTAAATATTTAATAAACTTCGGAAGTTTATATCTTCTTCATACGAACTCCGTTTTCGACGTTCTTTATATCCACGCGTAGGTGAGACTACGCTCTACAACTTTCATTTAGACTTCGTCTGCTAATTTTGACTTTATTATGATTATTTATTTTTAGTAGGTCCGGACAGGAAAACTTCGTTATAAAATCATAACTTCTTCGTTTGACGTCCGTTCTCGCCTAACTTTTCATCGCTTCGATACCAACAACGAGATCTTCGATTCTCGTTTAGATTGTTTTGGCTAAAAACCGCTCGATCTCAAATTGAGTATTTCAGGCTGCATACCGCTAAGCCGAAAATTCGATAAATCATAACTACTTCATACGAAGTCAGATTTGGGCGTTCTATATATGTACGGAATCCTTGTAACATATACTAAAACTTAGTTAAGATTATTCATTTTAAATAATCTTTTATTAAAAAGTCATTTTTGACGCTTATCGTCTCCAAATTGACTAGCCCTGATCTACGGGCGTTACAAAATCGCTCTTTATCGATACATAGATTGAAACAACGATTCGAGAAGCAGAACCGGAAAATCTCATAACATACAAAGATCCCCCTCTCAAGATATCCGAAACCAAACAGAAACCCTTAACCTGAAGAAGGGCATACCCTTTGTCGTTGCGGTATCAGCTATGACTCTCCAGAACTCGAAAGTTGTAGTGGTCTGTCTCCCCGACAGACCGCCCATGCAGAATATCAGCATGTTAATCGCTCATCGAATCACAGACCAATAAAACACTTCCAACTCTGATTATCTCATTGCGACTGATGGGGACAAGTATTTGACCATAATTGGTTGTTGATCACTCATGTCAGACATACTAGTCGATCCAGATTGTAAATTAAAAGGAACGAAGGGGTCACATCTCACCAAGTATCTACCACCGGTACTGCTTTCAGAACCAATCTCAATACTTTTCCCTCAGACACTAGAAGAATGACCATGCCCTGTCGGAATTATCCTTTGATATCCATAACCATAAGCCCCAGCTTCCCTTCAAACGTTCCTTCCAACACTGAGTACTAGGTCAGCTCCCGACCTAAGAGTTGAACCTAAAATGCTACCCTAACACATCCGCCAATACGACTTCACAGTCATTCTATCCAACCGAGCTATCTCAACCAATCATACTGGAATTACAATCACTAAGTTCGCTTCACCCTAAGTGATTACTACAACTGATTTGAAGTCGCACCTCACGTCTGACCTCTATCGTCTACTACTTGCTACATAATGCGTGTCATGGTTCTCCTCAAACCAATGAACCGACTCACCCATGTCTAAAACATCAGATGGGAAACATCCCCACTCAGAATGAAATCCATGTAAAAACTTCAAAATCCCAACCTGCCCGTCCTCCACACAGATAGAGCCAAACACAACCACAAGAGTCTAGTGCGACACAAAATTCGAACCACTCGTATCCAATATAATACTCAACTCATGACCCATGTTCCATGAATCTACTCATGCATTTGATGGGTTTTGGCTATAAGAACATCATATGTGCTCATGCAAACCCTAATGCTTGGATCTAGGTTTCTCTATTGTACATGCAATTCATCCAAGACTTCAAACCCTAGATCTAGCATATGATGATCAATATAACATATGAATAAGGGTTTAGATCATACCTTGATTGTTATGTAGCAATAACAATCTCAAATACTCCTTGTAATGACTTAAGAAAGCTTAGAGTCACAAATGTCACTCCTCTAATGGTTCACAAACACCAATAGCAAGAGGATGAAGAAGAGAAGAGAAGGAGGCTGCCCAAAAACGTGTAGAAACCCTAATCAAAATGGTTCACCACGTTTTTGAGCCATAAGGGTCCTTTAAATAGAGAGGCTATTAGGGTTATCTAACAAGGAAACCCTAATTTCGATGCTTAAGCCCTAAGCAACCCATGGACTCCTTCCTTAAAGGCCTAGGATGATTTCTAATGGGTTTCCCCATCGAATTCGTCCACCCCTTTAATATGGAGTCCATTAGCTCAATATTCAATTATCATACAATTGACAGTTCTAGTCCCTTAAGTTTAATTAATGTCTTTTAGCCACAAACTTAATTCTTATTAATTCTTGACTAATATTAATTAAACAATATGATTTCTCCTTTAATATATTATTCTCATAATATATTAATAAATCATATTTAATCCTTTTTCTCCATTATTCATCCTATCAAGTTGCTTTGGTGAAGGCAACCCAAAAGGACCATGCACCATCGGGTCAAGTACATACCAAAATAGTTATGGACTTAGACACTAATCCAACAGTCTCCCACTTGGATAAGTCTGATAACTATTATGCGTATGACTTCAGATCCTGATCTGCAATCGTAGCTTTCCAAAGCCGCTGTCAACTCTGATCTTATCAGATACGTGTGTCCTTTAGATAAGGGATCATATATTCCTCCATTCTAGATATCATATAGACTGAGACATGGATCTAAATCATTCTCTCTGTCTATGTGTTGTTTCCTGAATTCAGATTTATGATGACTGACAACAGACTACAATTGAACACATCAATTTAGTCCCGGCTTGGCCAAGTACTTAGGTGCCATCACTAAATCACCGAGGGGCCCACATATATTGCTTTTATCCTACTTTAGATAAAGGAACGGGTAAACTTTGACTCAATGCTCGCTTGCACTTACTCACCGAATCACACACAACAATATGTTTTATGACACCAAGTTACTGGTGTGTTTTCATATTATCAATGTGCAACCGACTCGCAAGATACAACTCACACATCTTGGTTTCAAGAATATAAGATGTTATCATCTCACCAATCACTTGTGATAAAATCCATGAAGTGATCCAATTGAGCGTGGGTTTAATCCAATGCTCAAATCATATTCATAAGCACTCATGAACGTTGCAACAAACATTTGCTTATGTTTAATACTGTTTAGACAATCCACACACCAATTCATGACAGTCTTCATTCATATCTACTTCCAACATATGAACGACTGTGGCCCGTTCAAATAATTTTACTGTTCTCAACCAATTCAATTATTCAGGAAGTCAAAACATGCAAAGTGAAACACAAGAATAATACTAATCCCATATGGCCTCAAACCTTTGAGTATAAATAAAACACCTTTTATTTATCACCATATCGATTACTCATTATTTGTTGTTTCGGGTAATCAACTTCTTACTTGAATTATTATAACACTTGTCCCATGCTCTTAGCATGCACACAATGTTTACCTATGGTTCTTACTTTGTGAAATAGATCAAATGAACACATTTCCAATCATACTCATTTCACAACTCCTAATCCTTTTCACAAGTGAAAGAAAATCAAATTCTAGCCACTTGTGGAATATGTTAGATTCTAACATTTAATGCAATGACCCCTTTTGTAATGTCATAGCACAAAAGTCACAATGACTATTACAAAGTCATCTATCGAATATTGTTACAAGACAATTCCATAGATGTGATGTCTCTCACTCAAAGTACATTCCTTTGAACATCCTTTTGCATAAAAGTTTCTAATCTAGACATTGATTCTCAATATCCAATTCCCAATATGGAAACATTTCCATATTTCTCCACATGACAACTCATTCTTGATAGAATCTTTTCTATTCATAATAATGTCGATATGGTCCATCCAATACTATACTTCCAACTACTCACAAGTGACCAATCCTCGGCAAACTTTGGATTGTCCTTTGATAGTTGTTTAATTATCTTAGTCAAAACTGATTCTTGTCCTTTTTCCCTCTAAATGCGCTAGACATTTGGAAAATTTTAGAATGGTCAAATATTATAGCATTTGCAATCGATCCTATACCCGAAGCGTATGGTACACGATGCATAATGTCTTACATGAAGATTTGATACTTTATCAATCTTCTACCATAATATTTTATGTGCTGCGTTCTCACAATTCGAACTATGAAGAGAAATGCCGTAATCATGATCGAAATTTAAGAACACACTATGTATCCTTGACTAAAAAGTATTAATATTGCAAAACCTAAGCCTTTAGATTTGAAATGAAGCATAATATTCTCTCCCTTAATTATTGAGAAACAACTATTCAATCCTTACAACTTTGCAAAGTATGACTCTTGTTTTCTATAATTAATATTGCTAACTTGCAATACTTGCCTTAATAATCATGCAATCATAACATTTATGCTCCCACTATCATGATGATTATTATAAACATAACACTTATGCTCCCACTAGCTTTGACATGTATTCAGAAACAACTTAACTTTCAGAAAAACAATGCCTATTGAATTTCTTTAAGTTCATATTTCTAATACCCAATGCTTTGATAATATTTTATCAAGGCTTCTTAAACTTATACACCTTTGCCTTAGATAGCTCATATGTGTGTCTTAAACAATTCAGACTAATTGCCAAATCTCACAATTCGAATCATGGAAAGGGATATCGTAACCATAATCGAATTCGAGAATACAATTTCATAATCACTATCTTCTTAAAATCTTCCTTAGTGAAAGCATTTCCTCACAATCATTTTAATGAAGGAGGAAATCTTATGACAATTCGATTTTAATGGTGTATGTGTTCCTATCCATGTGAATTTGTTAAAACCAAAGTTTAAGACATATTGAAACTCATATGGACCGAGCCTCTCAATCTTGATTTCTTGCCTTATGGTAACACGGCTGCCCACCATGTCTTCCAAGTAGTTAAGCAGTTCACCCTTTCCTATCAATGTACTTTTCATTGATCAAGGTCCTTGCCTTTTATGCAATCAAATGAGAACTCATAGGGCTCACATGCATAATTAACTCAATTGGAACGGCACAGAAACAAGGTAATGTCAACAAGATAGGTTGTAAACCTCAAGTCGTGTGCTAGTGATGATTGATAAGGTTTATTCTTGATTAGTTCTTGAAACCTTTCAAGACCATTAAGACTCACACTGACTCCTTGACATATAAGATTCTCTTGTCAATAAACATTTCTTGACAAACAAATATTCAAGAGTTAGTGTATCTTTTATCAAGACCAAAAACACTTCATAAAATTGGTCCTGGTTGGTCTTTGTCTTGTCCAAGACATCACAACTTACCAATTTCAAATGTGTGAGAATAAGAAAACCTTTTTCCACATTCTACATTTGATGAATGTTATAAACCTTCTTAAGACTTGTCACTCAATGTCACAATCTTAACTCTAAGACTTGTTTTTGGAACGAAGCATGATTGACTTCTTGATTTAACCATTTCTTCAATTCTTAATTCCTCTTCTCAGACATACAATTGTACTAATATTTTCTTAGAGGATCAATTGAGATATGGTTCTTAATCATTAAGACATATCATAAAACATAAAAGGTACTCTCCCTTCTTCTTAGAATAGAGAAACTTTTATCTTTCTACATACTTGATTCTTCTTATTCGTTCTGCTATTGATTTAAACTCTTTGAATCAATTCAGAATTACACTTAATCTTATAAGTATAATCATATTTACTAAACCTTTAGTAAACCATGACGAATGTCTTTGTTACTCTTGTGGTGGACTTGATCAACACACAACTTTGTGTATTCGATCTCCTAGTCCTTCACTTGACACTTTGTCAACGAATTAGTCTAATTTTCAAATATGAAATTTCTCATTCATCGTGCAACCAAGTTGCATGATTCCAAGTTTCTGTCCAACAGAAACTTGGGCGATGAAAAACTTTCCCTATTTGGTAAATTCTTGACATTTCCACTATTAACATAATTAAGAATCTTATCCATTCGTTGTAGAAATATGCAAACATCAATTTTTCATAACGATTTCATTGCAAGGAAATAAATAAATAAATAAATAAATAAGTCAAATCAAAAATTTATTTTATTCATAAAAGCAACGGAAAACATTTGTCCTTACAATGCAAAATCAACTAAAAAACCATGTAGTCAAATATTCCTAACAATTCTATCATAACTTTCTAAGCTCAAAATCTAATCTTCAAGTCCATGCGATCGAGATCCATTTCATTGTGATTAGACTCATCTTGCTTTTCCATCAAGCTTCTTCTCTTTTCACTGATCCTGCAAAAACATTCAAATGTAATCTCATCACATTATGTATTAAGAATCAACGAGTAGGAACTTAATGGAGTTAGATAGTGGATTTTACCTGAAGCACATCCATACTCTTTGACTCTCCCATCTTCTGGACTCTTCAGGCTCTTAGGGCAGACTTGTATCCAACGCCCTTTCTCTTGGCAACAAACGCAGGTCGATTCTCCTAGAACATCCTCAGAAGTATGGTTGGTTGACTTTCCCAACAAATATGCTTCATTGCTTTGCCAAATCATTTCTGATTCAGCAGCAATGAGCATGTAAGTTAGGTCAATGAGGTTTTCGTCATGATCCATCATATAATACTTTCTTTTGAACTCATTATATGATTCTGGAAGTGACTGCAGAACCCAGTTCACAGCCAACTTATCAGGGAATGACGCACCTAACATTATCAACCTATTGATGTGTGATTTCATTCCTAGAACGTGGGCACACACGGGTTTACCATCTTCATGTTTCATTTCCAATAGGGCTTTAGTGACATTGAACCTTTCAATTCTTCGATCTTATGGGTTAGGGAGAATAATTGGAGGAGGTGGAGGAAGTGAAGCATGATATCTTGTTCCTCGATCGAATCGTGGAATATCATCTTTATGTGGAATGCTTGTTCCATGGGATTTGGGAAGACCATAGTTGTCATACTTTGACATCTACAAAACGGGAGAAAAATAAATTCAAGTTAGTTGATAGATTGAGTCCTTAATAAATCACCCAAATGAGATACTAAGGCTAGGACACAACACAATATTCCACAACTCGGGAGAGGGATGCCGTAACCCAAATTGCATAACATTTGAAGGTAAGTGAATGACGATTCACTAATTTTCCACCATGAAAAACGAAAAAGAAATATAAGTTTTAAATCTATGAAAACTCCTAGATCCTTTGAGATTCATTGAACATTTCAATGGCATGTTTAAATCTTGATATGCCCCTCTAGTTTGTGACTGGGATGCCGAGGATCACAAAGCGGGTGTGAATAACCATGCAAATTTACATGGTGCCCCCACATGTTACAATCACCTATTCGATGTGCCGGTAAACCACACACGCTCCACCGAACTATGACAAACATTGAGTCACCCTTTGCTACCTTTGCTTAGAACCATTTAGTGTGCCGGTAAACCACACACGCTCCACTAGCGTCTTTGCAAGGGTACAAAGTGTAATTTCATGGAATTGCATCAATTCACTTTTGCCTAAAGTAACTAAGATTGGGAATTTGTAAAACATTTAGTTACTTTTGTACTTGATTATACTTATAATGGAAGGTTTCTGTCCCATCCTACCCGTTCGGCTAACGACCCTCCACTAGTTAAGAGTGCGGTGGGTAAGAGTGGATACCCATTCAATCGCCATTTTATAGGCAATTTCCTTAAACACCCCTTATAGACCAGCTTCGTGAATGAGGCCTACTAACAGTAAGACTGACTTTTACTCATACATATATATAATGTTAGACTTTTAATGTTATATATAGTATAGGGTGTATTTTACACTTTTAAAATACTAGGTGGTCATGTTTGACAATTATACTTTTAATTCAATTAAACTGTAAACCAAAACTTTATGGATTTATTAAACCTCTTTTAATTATACACCTTAATTAATTAATAAAACCATAAGGGTGTGATATGAACTTTTCAAAACATCACTAGGGTTTTATAATTTAACATTCCTAAATTAAACTTTTAATCAGCTTTTAAATTCCAAAACTTGAGGGCAAGTTTTGAAACATTTCAAAACACTAGGTGTCACACCCCAAAACCGGAACGGCGGAAACGTTCTGGGGTGGATGACGTCATGTCAAGTATCACAACACATGTATTATAGTAATCAAAGTACAACAAAACATTGCATTAATAGTAATAATTTTACATGGTTTACATTACAGGGTATCAAAGTAATACAAGCAATATATAAGAAATACAGCATGGTACTAAGCCATCTTCATCAATAGCTCCGAGGATGTACCTGTCTAATGCTGACCTGAGAATACAAGTTATTTGAAAAGCGAGTATCAACATTTTTACAAATGCTGGTGAGTTCATAAGTATTTAGTGACATTTTATTCGAATAACTTTATAATGTAGTAGTTTAAGAGTTTACAGTGTATTAGAGTTCTTTCCAGAAAATCCTATATTTTCTTTAAATAAAGCAGCCTTCTACCAAGACTGGACGGAGTTATGTGGTAAAAAGTAGTTTTCCCTTAATCGCTATCATTATCAAAATACTGAATTTGATTATTAAAGAAAGCAAGAGAAATCAGGGAAATAACATATGCCTCAGCAGTGAGGACTGCTGACTAAGGCAAAGGAATCATAGACTCCAGGAGAGTATCGAACGAACGACACGCCTGGTTCCGTCTAACAAATGGAGACACAGACCCCAGAAGGTACCAAATGAAAGGTACAACTGGTAAGGTCTAAAACAGTGAATATAGACCGCAGACAGTATCAAATGAAAGATACATCTTGCAAGGTCAAAACAGAGAATACAGACCGCAGACAGTATCAAATGAAAGATACATCTTGCAAGGTCAAAACAGTGTGACTCTGAAAATGAGTTACCAGCATACAGTGTAAATTGCCGGTGAAATACCGTTACCTTAAGGCCATGAATTATAAGGCAGCCTGAGATACTCGTAACCATACTAACCGACACTAGAGTACCAGACGCCCTACAAGCGTCTATAAAATATGACATTTGTCACCCCTTGGCTTGGTAGGCCGTGGACTGTAGCTAGCAGTCAGGGTGCGGGGGTGTCAATCCCGTATAGATCTATACACACAATGTCCGCTCTCCCTACAAGAGACTCTGGTTACCAACTAGACGACGGAGAAGGCCGTGTCCCAAAGATGCATCCCAATTAGTGGGTAGTGGGTTTCATATGTAAGTGCTGAACTAGAGGTAGAAACTCATAACTGGACTGACTAGAGTAAACCTATATGTCTCTGCTCATATACATAACATATAACTAATGAATCAAACGACCTTCGGACGGCCATCCGATCCCACCAGACCACATCTCAACGAAGAAAATGAAATAGGGCGGACAAGTTTTCCTAAGTCCTTCTATCATTGCTGATATGCACCTATACAAGCACATACATACATCTAACTACGACTGAGTGTGTATCAAGTGGAAACGTATCATCGTGGTGTGAAATCGTACAGTGTGGAATAACCGAATCGTGGTGTGAAATCATACAGTGTGGAATAACCAAATCGTGGTGTGAAATCGTACAGTGTGGAATAACCGAATCGTGGTGTGAAATCATACAGTGTGGAATAACCGAATCGTGAAGTATAAGTGTACCAAGTATAAGTGTATCACGAAGTGGAAACGACAACTGGTGAAGTAAAGGCAATAACAGGAATAAGCGTATCACGAAATGAATGCGTTATCAAGTAGGAGTTTAAAATGAATGAAAGCGAAGCAGCAGTAACTAACAAGTAAAAGTATACGTCGTGAGAAGGGGACTTTGATGAAAACCTTGGAAAAACCTTTATACTCAGGGAAAAATCACATTTGGTATTCTTTGATAAAATAAGTGTGAAAACCTTTAGAAATCTTTGGAACCTTTATAAACCAGTTTTAAGTAAGTGTTTTGAAACAAATGAAAACCTTTTTGAAAACCATTATAGTATCCTACTCGGTAAAACAGTGTATGGTGTGATAAAATCTTGTGCATGCGGGTTATCAATCACATGTGATTGATATGATAACTGGCATGTTTAACTTGTATTCCCCCTATAAAACATGTAAAAACATTTAAAAGGTTTATTCAGGGGTATGAACTCACCTGGTGTAAGTGGATCCGACGAAGGTGCCGGTTGGGTGCTTGGTGTCAAGTAAGGACTTGGACACTCTTAATGACCTATTTAACATACGATAACATATGTTCACATATAGTTAGTACATTTAATACTAATTAAACAAGTATACGCACCCTAAAGAGCGGAAAACACTTTGGTTAAGCGTTTGGGGTGTCCCGGGTAACAACTAACGGCTCAAATGGCTTAGGAATGGAGTTTACTCTCCAAGAGTAAACTCTATACTTAGAGTTTACGGCCCTGGGACAACTCCCATGAGTTTACGGCCGTAAACTCATGGTGAGTGGTTTCTAGGGTGTTTTAAGGCCTTAACTTGCTTGTGGAATTATTCTAGGTCCAAATCCAAAAGGCATGAATGAGTTTAAGGCTTCTAAGGGCTTCATTAGGGAGTTTACGGCCCATGAACCATCCCTAAGGGAGTTCACGGCCGTGAACTCTCATTCCTTGAGTTTATTGAAGTTTCAAGCCCCTATATCACTTCTAGCAATTCATGATGAGTTATGAGGCCATTTGGAGGGATTAATACTCTCATTTTGGCATGTTTGAGGGTATTTACGGCCTTGGTACATGCCTGGGCCGTAAACTCCTTTTACCCCTTCATTTCATTGTGTTTGAATGATCTAAACCCGAAATGGTAAGTCCCTAATTTATGTATTAAGTCCAAGGGTGTTTTAGGAGTGTGTTTGGGGCATTTTTGCAAGGTTATGAGGTGTTTACGACCTAAGCATGTACTTGGGCCATAAAATCCCTTCTAGGCCCTAAATCATTGTGTTTTCATGTTCAAACACTCCTAGATAAATCCCTTAATTGGTTCCTAGGCTCAATGGGACAAGTTTGGGTATTTTTGGCCTCATTTAAGGGGTTTACGGCCTAATGAGGATCTTGGGCCATAAACTCCTTTTCAATAGCTTCTAAGTCCGATCTTGGGGTTACAAACACAACTAATAATGTTTAGAACAAGCTATGGTAAGCGGACTTACGATTTGGAAGCGTTTGGTTGCGGATTCGGGTCGAAAACGAGCCTAGAGAGAGAGTATAGAGAGAGAGAGAGAGGGTGAAAAAGGTCCAAATGGGGTTTACTCCCCCTTATATATGGGTGTAAGTTGGAGCTTAGTGATATTCTACCCGATATTGTCGTTAAACGGGGCTTTTGGCCGCACCCGATTTAGTGGTCGTAATAATAAAAACTAACTTTTCCAATTAAATGGAAATGTGTAATACGAGTTTTTATTTCTCTTATCACGACTTAACGACATAAAGATATAAATAGTGAAATATTTATTTAATTGGCGGCCTTTAATTAACGGAACTTTTTACAAAAGGGGATATTCCGTTAACGCTAACGAGGAAATGTAAGAGAACTAACTTGGGTTGTCACATCATCCCCCCGTTAGAGGGAATTTCGTCCTGAAATTCAGGTCTAGGAAAGGAATTAGGTATGAATGACCGAGTAGAGGTAAGAGGGTACTTCCTATTCTGGTTGTCCTCGCATTCCGAAGTGAACTCTGGTCTGTGTTTGTCATTCCAACGGACCTTCACGTACGGGATGCGGATTCCGTCTCGTGTAGCTAGTGGGTTCCGACTGGTGTATCTACGAGGTTAGGGTTCTCAATAGTTCCTTATCAAGATGAGTGGGATACGAAGAGTGATGTCGGGCAACACTGATCATGTCTAAGGAGTGGATTGATCTGGTGTGAAACTTGTGGAATATCCGAAGGTAGTAGCGGCCTGAAAAGGGTTGGACCAAGTATCCATGAGGATTCTCAGATGGTCCTAAGCTCTCGGAATGGTAGAGCTTTTCAGCACTTAGAACATAGTGTACTTCTATGGCAAGATCATTACTGGCGTGATCGCCATTCCGAAGTTCCTAAGTTCTTTCTCTTACTGGGAGTGTAGTCCTTCAGGTTGGTTCTTAGGAAGCTCAAGTTGTCCTTGGTTTCACGTTTTCCTGTCAATTGGCTTTTAGAGGCTTTCTAGATCATCGGATGGGTTGTGTATCTATGGTATCTTTTTGCTGTAGAGTGTCTACCTCAAGCTCGTGCAAAATGAACCTGCACTAACGAATATTGAGATACGGAAGCCCTCAGGGTCAAGAAGATAGGGTTTCACCAGACGAGTGTTGGTCTATCTCGGGAGGTGGTTCTAGTATTTCTGCGTGAGATAGTATTCGTGGAACACCTGATAGTCTGATGAATCTCGTATGAATTTGGTTTATTCTAGTGCGGAAAGCGCATGCTCCTGCATAACCCCTCGACTAACACCAAGGCTGGTGTCAAGTCTATAATCCCTTCGGGATCTAGGTCATGAGGCTTAAGGAAACTACTTTCGCACTTTGATCAAGTATTCTTGGTTGCGAGGTTATCCTGTGGTTCTCGGTATTCTAGCGTTCACTTCGGAGAATGAAGTCTATCGTCCACAGGGCAACGACGATTTCCTCCATGTGAGAGGGTGGAGGTCCTAGGCACTACTCGTTGGTAACAGGTGGACGAAGTGCCTGAGTAGTGCGGGCATCTTACTGCAACTACTGTTCCGAAGGTTCTGAGTTTTCGCGGTCTAGGTCAAATCTAGTGAGTATAGGGTTCCATTACTCGGAACTTAATCTCTTTACTAACTGAGGGTGTTAGCTACTATGTGGGCTTAACCGGGATGGCAACAAATTTCGGATTCGTGGTCATTATAGTTGCTCAACCCGCAGTGGTTCTCTTGACTCTAGCTCCTATTTTATGGAATAGGATGAAGGGCTTTACTATGAGGTTCGTGGTAGAGCTCATATTTGGCTTAACTACTAATACTTGGTGTATGCAGGCCGTATATAATTGAGGTCGGCAGGATGTTCAGTTGTGCGGCTCCACCCCAGACCCACAACCCAACGAGGAACAGGGAGTAGGGAGGAAACACACACCTTAAATCTTTTTGATCTCAATTATATACTACCTTTATGCATATACCTGGTTATAGTGGTTCTTCCTTATGAGTTCTAATCTCTAGGTTTACGAACCTGACGTGCGAGGTGCGAAGGATCTATCTGGGGATTCTACGAAATATGCTTCGGATGGTTATTGTCTTCTGGGGTATCTTGTAGTGTCTTTCACTTCGGTTTCCATATGACTATGAGGGGTCGGTCAATAGCGCGCGGTACCCTTCTCTTGGGTACTTCGGAAGGTTTAAGGTAAAAGGGACGGCTGATGGATCGTATTAGGTTTGATTATTTGTATTATTTTTAGGTTCGGAAGAACCTTTATTTGCCGACATGGCTATGGAGAAAGTTCTTTTTACATAGCACTAAGAATGTACACATGGTTGCACGAAGTCAAACCACGATCAATAGAGTCGTCGAAGTTGGCACACTCCGACGTGATATATAATGAAGATCGATAGAGTCATGCGCCGAACAGGCACACAAGTTCTAGGCGTCTCGGGTTTCGTCCTGTGTATCACTACCGCGGGTACTTGGACCGATAGAGTTGACGCGGAACTATAGAGAGTCCTAAGTGTTTCCGAATAGAGTACCTTTTCATGAATGGATTCTCACAAGGCATTTCTATAATAGCCTAACATATAGTAGTCATGTATATTTAAGGTGGGGAGGACTGTTGACTGAGCGACTCCGCCCTAAATCCACAACCAAACGAGGAACAGGAAATGAGGCGGCATTCACTCACTCTAGGTCTATCCATCTTAACTATACATGGCCGTAACATATATGTTTAGCCATTATAGTTTTACCTGATGAACTTTTAACTTTTATAACAGTGCTGCGACTTTTGCCTTACTGGGAAAAATTTACATTTGAATTAGTCTTTTATTGTTTTTAGTTTAGTCATCCGAGATCGAGAGACGTACCAAAACCTAACGAGTTCCTCGACGCTTCTCCCTAAGCAGTAGAGTTAGACTCCTCCTGTGTCCTTGTCTTTCCTTTCGGTTGGGCAGTCCTTCTTGAAGTGTCCCATTTCACCACATAGGTGGCAAACTGTACGGGTCGCCACATTGGTGGTTGATGTAATGAACTCAACCGGGGTTCTATAGACGCGAGCAGTATGCCCCAACATGTGGCACCTAGCACAATAGAGCTCCCGGCAGACACCATGATGATGGTAGCTGCATTTGCTGCAATGGGGAAGGTTTCCTAAGTATGGTTTCCTAGGTGTAGGGATGGAAGGGTTGGTAGGGAATTTGACCATCTCAGCTCGTTGCCCTTCGGAAGGTCCTTGTGCCGAGGTACTTCCCTCCTCGATCTTGATCTTTCTCTTCAGTGGATTCGGTTAAGGTTCTCGGGTGGCTGGGTATGCAGAGGTTGGTTGCTGCTGTCCACTACTAGGATCGGAATTTCCGATAGAGCTCATACTAACATTGGCGTTGTTAGCATTCAGTTGAGCCATGACAGCTGCTACGGCTGCTGAGACCGCAGCTTGGAACGTAGCTTCATCGAATAAAAGAGTAGGTTTCTTGCTTGTGGACTGGTTACGCTTCTTTGGTGGCATGGTTTTCCTACACGGAAAGAAATACAAGGTGATGAGAGACGATGAATAACCCTGGACATATCTGTCCTGACTGCATTAGGCATAAATTTTTCCCGTGCCTCGGGTACTGGTTGTCTGAGTGCCGACCTACATCCCTATGATGTAGTCCTGGTGTACAAGGTAGGAGTATGAATATCAGAAAAGGCCATAAGATGCGAGTCGTTCCTACTAAGTTACCTTTTATACTGGGAAAGGTTTCACTCTCCGGCCTAGAGATATTTGAGAACAGTTCAGAACGAAACTGCGGAAAAAGAGGCTTATGGAGGCTTATGGCTAAATATTCTCAATGGAGGTGCGGGGATCCGCTCTAATCGCGTAACTGGCAATGGGAAACGACGATTTTACCTAACACATAGCGTGAGTAGTGTAACCACTAACTCACTAAATTGTATTGTTTTAAGGGTGTATTAGCGTGACGAACACGAGGGTAAGACACTTCTCAGGTTCCATGTACCGGCTCCCTCTGTCTGCCTCGTATCTTTGACTGGTATCGGCGTTGGTTTCCTCCGGATAGTTACCTAGGGTTCTCTTCTCGTATGGACATATTGAATCTCTACTCCGCCTTGCTTCCGAATTCTGACTATAGGGGTCATCACCTCATGATGGGTGACTGGGAATCTCGGAAGTTTAGACGAATTTCTCACCGATGTCCCTAAAAGATATAGGTACTTGGTGAATTCAATAGTCTCAACCCAGTTCATTTATTTCCGAACAGGAAATCTTCTCAATGAACCTCTTCTGGGTCTGCATCAACTCTTTTGTCAAGCACTGAAGCGGGTAGGGTTGTCTACAGGGTTCGTGCGAGAATGGAAATGTCTAAAGAATCCTAAGAGATTATTAACATTTCATTGAGTGATCTGTATCGAGTCCTGCTACAATTACACAGGGTATACAAATCATATATAACTTAGATCCGATAGGCCTTCAAATATGTGATACTACTCTAGATCCACATCCCAACGAGGAAAAGGAAATAGGGCGAAACCACACATCTTAGCCTATGGGATCCTTATTATATATAACCTTGGGAATATACTCTCTGTACTTGTAGGTATATCAATAAGGATCTTTTTAGTTCTTCACACAAGGTTAGTTATGGATCCTAAAATACCCCTATGGTATTTTAATTTCTTGTTTGTGTTCTTATCTTCTAGATAAAATTCTGGGATTAGTGTGAATCTTTTAGTGTTCCAAAATACTCCTATAGTATTTTAACTTTATGTTTGGCTCTATCATTCCTAGTTGGTAAGTTCCAGACCTGTTGTACACCACTATTACTCCCAAGCACATGTTCATCGCATATCGAATAAATGTAGTTGATCAGGTTACATTTATTCTAGCTTACGATTACATAACTGCCCAGGTTTGATGGTAATGCTCAACATCCGAAGACTTTTATTATCGTTCTTCTTGTGATACTTGTGTTCGAGTGTTTAGGTTTTGGATGTTCTTATACTTTGGTAAAATATGGTTATATTTTAAAGTATAATACTTGGTCAGAGTGTTTTATCCCAACAAATATGCTCCATTGCTTTGCCAAATCATTTCTGATTCAGCAGCAATGAGCATGTAAGTTAGGTCAATGAGGTTTTCGTCATGATCCATCATATAATACTTTCTTTTGAACTCATTATATGATTCTGGAAGTGACTGCAAAACCCAGTTCACAGCCAACTTATCAGGGAATGACGCACCTAACATTATCAACCTATCGATGTGTGATTTCATTCCTAGAACGTGGGCACACACGGGTTTACCATCTTCATGTTTCATTTCCAATAGGGCTTTAGTGACATTGAACCTTTCAATTCTTCGATCTTGTGGGTTAGGGAGAATAATTGGAGGAGGTGGAGGAAGTGAAACGTGATATCTTGTTCCTCGATCGAATCGTGGAATATCATCTTTATGTGGAATGCTTGTTCCATGGGATTTGGGAAGACCATAGTTGTCGTACTTTGACATCTACAAAATAGGAGAAAAATAAATTCAAGTTAGTTGATAGATTGAGTCCTTAATAAATCACCCAAATGAGATACTAAGGCTAGGACCCAACACAATATTCCACAACTCGGGAGAGGGATGCCGTAACCCAAATTGCATAACATTTGAAGGTAAGTGAATGACAATTCACTAATTTTCCACCATGAAAAACGAAAAAGAAATATAAGTTTTAAATCTATGAAAACTCCTAGATCCTTTGAGATTCATTGAACATTTCAATGGCATGTTTAAATCTTGATATGCCCCTCTAGTTTGTGACTGGGATGCCGAGGATCACAAAGCGGGTGTGAATAACCATGCAAATTTACATGGTGCCCCCACATGTTACAGTCACCTATTCGATGTGCCGGTAAACCACACACGCTCCACCGAACTATGACAAACATTGAGTCACCCTTTGCTACCTTTGCTTAGAACCATTTAGTGTGCTGGTAAACCACACACGCTCCACTAGCGTCATTGCAAGGGTACAAAGTGTAATTTCATGAAATTGCATCAATTCACTTTTGCCTAAAGTAACTAAGATTGGGAATTTGTAAAACATTTAGTTACTTTTGTACTTGATTATACTTATAATGGAAGGTTTCTGTCCCATCCTACCCGTTCGGCTAACGACCCTCCACTAGTCAAGAGTGCGGTGGGTAAGAGTGGATACCCATTCAATCGCCATTTTATAGGCAATTTCCTTAAACACCCCTTATAGAACAACTTCGTGAATGAGGCCTACTGGTGTATTTTACACTTTTAAAATACTAGGTGGTCAAGTTTGACAATTATACTTTTAATTCAATTAAACTGTAAACCAAAACTTTATGGATTTATTAAACCTCTTTTAATTATACACCTTAATTAATTAATAAAACCATAAGGGTGTGATATGAACTTTTCAAAACATCACTAGGGTTTTAGAATTTAACATTCCTAAATTAAACTTTTAATCAGCTTTTAAATTCCAAACCTTGAGGGCAAGTTTTGAAACATTTCAAAACATTAGGTGTCACACCCCAAAACCGGAACGGCGGAAACGTTCTGGGGTGGATGACGTCATGTCAAGTATCACAACACATGTATTATAGTAATCAAAGTACAACAAAACATTGCATTAATAGTAATAATTTTACATGGTTTACATTACAGGGTATCAAAGTAATACAAGCAAATATAATAAATACATCATGGTACTAAGCCATCTTCATCAATAGCTCCGAGGATGTGCCTGTCTAATGTTGACCTAAGAATACAAGTTATTTGAAAAGCGAGTATCAACATTTTTACAAATGCTGGTGAGTTCATAAGTATTTAGTGACATTTTATTCGAATAACTTTATAATGTAGTAGTTTAAGAGTTTACAGTGTATTAGAGTTCTTTCCAGAAAATCCTATATTTTCTTTAAATAAAGCGGCCTTCTACCAAGACTGGACGGAGTTATGTGGTAAAAAGTAGTTTTCCCTTAATCACTATCATTAGCAAAATACTGAATTTGATTATTAAAGAAAGCAAGAGAAATCAGGGAAATAACATATGCCTCAGCAGTGAGGACTGCTGACTAAGGCAAAGGAATCATAGACTCCAGGAGAGTATCGAACGAACGACACGCCTGGTTCCGTCTAACAAATGGAGACACAGACCCTAGAAGGTACCAAATGAAAGGTACAACTGGTAAGGTCTAAAACAGTGAATATAGACCGCAGACAGTATCAAATGAAAGATACATCTTGCAAGGTCAAAACAGAGAATACAGACCGCAGACAGTATCAAATGAAAGATACATCTTGCAAGGTCAAAACAGTGTGACTCTGAAAATGAGTTACCAGCATACAATGTAAATTGCCGGTGAAATACCGTTACCTTAAGGCCATGAATTATAAGGCAACCTGAGATACTCGTAACCATACTAACCGAGACTAGAGTACCAGACGCCCTACAAGCGTCTATAAAATATGACATTTGTCACCCCTTGGCTTGGTAGGCCGTGGACTGTAGCTAGCAGTCAGGGTGCGGGGGTTTCAATCCCGTATAGATCTATACACACAATGTTCGCTCTCCCTATAGGAGACTCTGGTTACCAACTAGACGACGGAGAAGGCTGTGTCCTGAAGATGCATCCCAATTAGTGGGTAGTGGGTTTCATATGCAAGTGCTGAACTAGAGGTAGAAACTAATAACTGGACTGAGTAGAGTAAACCTATATGTCTATGCTCATATACATAACATATAACTAATGAATCAAACGACCTTCGGACGGCCATCCGATCCCACCAGATCACATCTCAACGAAGAAAAGGAAATAGGGCGGACAAGTCTTCCTAAGTCCTTCAATCATTGCTTATATGCACCTATACAAGCACAGACATACATCTAACTACGACTGAGTGTGTATCAAGTGGAAATGTATCATCGTGGTGTGAAATCGTACAGTGTGGAATAACCGAATCGTGGTGTGAAATCATACAGTGTGGAATAAGCGAATCGTGCTGTGAAATCGTACAATGTGGAATAACCGAATTGTGGTGTGAAATCATACAGTGTGGAATAACCGAATCGTGAAGTATAAGTGTACCAAGTATAAGTGTATCGTGAAGTGGAAACGACAACTGGTGAAGTAAAAAGCGTCTAACAAGTATAAGCGACTACCAGTATAAGCGAAATAGAGGCAATAACAGGAATAAGCGTATCACGAAATGAATGCGTTATCAAGTAGGAGTTTAAAATGAATGAAAGCGAAGCAGCAGTAACTAACAAGTAAAAGTATACGTCGTGAGAAGGGGACTTTGATGAAAACCTTGGAAAAACCTTTATACTCAGGGAAAAATCACATTTGGTATTCTTTGATAAAATAAGTGTGAAAACCTTTAGAAATCTTTGGAACCTTTATAAACCAGTTTTAAGTAAGTGTTTTGAAACAAATGAAAACCTTTTTGAAAACCATTATAGTATCCTACTCGGTAAAACAGTGTACAGTGTGATAAAATCTTGTGCATGCGGGTTATCAATCACATGTGATTGATATGATAACTAGCATGTTTAACTTGTATTCCCCCCTATAAAACATGTAAAAACATTTAAAAGGTTTATTCAGGGGTATGAACTCACCTGGTGTAAGTGGATCCGACGAAGGTGCCGGTTGGGTGCTCGGTGTCAAGTAAGGAATTGGACACTCTTAATGACCTATTTAACATACGATAACATATGTTCACATATAATTAGTACATTTAATACTAATTAAACAAGTATACGCACCCTAAAGAGCGGAAAACACTTTGGTTAAGCGTTTGGGGTGTCCCGGGTAACAACTAACGTCTCAAATGGCTTAGGAATGGAGTTTACTCTCCAAGAGTAAACTCTATACTTAGAGTTTACGGCCCTGGGACAACTCCCATGAGTTTATGGCCGTAAACTCATGGTGAGTGGTTTCTAGGGTGTTTTAAGACCTTAACTTGCTTGTGGAATTATTCTAGGTCCAAATCCAAAAGGCATGAATGAGTTTAAGGCTTCTAAGGGCTTCATTAGGGAGTTTACGGCCCATGAACCATCCCTAAGGGAGTTCACGGCCGTGAACTCTCATTCCTTGAGTTTGTTGAAGTTTCAAGCCCCTATATCACTTCTAGCAATTTATGATGAGTTATGAGGCCATTTGGAGGGATTAATACTCTCATTTTGGCATGTTTGAGGGTGTTTACGGCCTTGATACATGCCTGGGCCATAAACTCCTTTTACCCCTTTATTTCATTGTGTTTGAATGATCAAAACCCGAAATGGTAAGTCCCTAATTTATGTATTAAGTCCAAGGGTGTTTTAGGAGTGTGTTTGGGGCATTTTTGCAAGGTTATGAGGTGTTTATGGCCTAAGCATGTGCTTGGGCCATAAACTCTCTTCTAGGCCCTAAATCATTGTGTTTTCATGTTGAAACACTCCTAGATAAATCCCTTAATTGGTTCCTAGGCTCAATGGGACAAGTTAGGGTCTTTTTGGCCTCATTTAAGGGGTTTACGGCCTAAGGAGGATCTTGGGCCGTAAACTCCTTTTCAATAGCTTCTAAGTCCGATTTTTGGGTTACAAACACAACCAATAATGTTTAGAACAAGCTAGGGTAAGCGGACTTACGATTTGGAAGCGTTTGGTTGCGGATTCGGGTCGAAAACGAGCCTAGAGAGAGAGAGTATATAGAGAGAGAGGGTGAAAAAGGTCCAAATGGGGTTTACTCCCCCTTATATATGGGTGGAAGTTGGAGCTCAGTGATATTCTACCCGATACTGTCATTAAACGGGGCTTTTGGTCGCACTCGATTTAGTGGTCGTAATAATAAAAACTAACTTTTCCAATTAAATGGAAATGTGTAATACGAGTTTTTATTTCTCTTATCACGACTTAAAGACATAAATATATAAATATTGAAATATTTATTTAATTGGCGGCCTCTAATTAACGGAACTTTTTACAAAAGGGGATATTCCGTTAATGGTAACGGGGAAATGTAACGGAACTAACTTGGGTTGTCACATTAGGGTTTAGAATTTAAATATACATCAAAATTAAACGTTTAATAAAAATTTAAATTCCAAAATTTGAGGGCAAGTTTTGAAACCTTTTCAAAACATTAGGGTTTCAACTATTTAAATTTGAAAACAAAAACTTTTGAGTTAAAATTAAACTATAAAACCTAAAGGGGAAAATTAAAACTTTTTATAACACAATGATCAAATAACAAATAATATAAATTAAACAATTAATTTTATCATTATCTATATTTGACCTAATTTCAATTTCTTGCAAAATAAGTTACCCAATTACTACAAATAATCAACTATAATCAGATAAGGAAGTTATTATCTAATCAATTGGTAATTATCTTTTGTTTAATCAAGGATATACTCATAAATATGTATAAAATCGGATTTTAATGACCTAAAACAGATAAGGCAAGTATCCATGAGAAAAACAACAAGAAATCCTGAAATCCCCTCTTTCTGACGCTCGAACTCGCCGAGTACCCCTATGGACTCGCCGAGTAGGGCCTACTCGCCGAGTCCACAATGGGACTTGCCGAGTTAATCAGGCAGACTCACCAAAATCGAATTTTTCAAGCATAAACAAGTTAACAAGGAATCAATACAATAGAAACCAACCAGGCTATGATACCACTAATGGGTTTTGGCTATAAGAACATCCTATGTGCTCATACAAACCCTAATGCTTGGATCTAGTTTTCTTTATTGTACATGCAATTCATCCAAGACTTCAAACCGTAGATCTAGCATATGATGATCAATGTAACATATAAATAAGGGTTTCGATCATACCATGATTGTTATGTAGCAATAAAAATCTCAAATCCTCCTTGTAATGACTTAAGAAAGCTTAGAGTCACAAATGTCACTCCTCTAATGGTTCACAAACACCAAGAGCAAGAGGATGAAGAAGAGAAGAGAAGGAGGCTTGTGACAACCCGAAATTTCCATTCGGTCAAACCCTAAAAGTCAACCCCTTCGTATCATAAGTCAATGTCATTATTTCTTATTTTTAAGAAATATAAAGTTCGTTTGATTATTTTAATATTATTTTTAAACGAACGGGTGAAAGAAAGTGTCGTCTCGGGTTTTGATTTTTGAAAACCGCAAACACTTCGCGTATTAGAAACACCCGAACAAACTTTTATGTTTTGGGTTTAGAAATCACCAAAACCGTAAACTCATGCCTATGTATGAGTTTACTCCCCAAAAAGTTAGTCATTTGTGTTTACTCCCCAAAAGTCAAAAGAGTAAACTCCAAAATATCCTCTCAAGTATCATCCAAGATTTAATTCCAAATCTTCAAAGTTGTAAGTGTTCTAACCATTTCAAGTTAGTAAAACACTTAATCTAGTGTTTGTGCATCTATTCATCCATTCATTTATGTGTTTTGTTTAGATTTTCCAAAACACCAAGAACACCAAGAACACACACTAAGTGTTCTTGGCCTTTTAGCACAAATCAAGCCTTCCAATAGTAAGTGCTTCTATCCTTGAGTGATTTTAAGCTAGTACTACCTTTAAACATCAAGAAAATATGTCAAGAACACAAGATTGAAGGTGTTCACGGTCCAAGAATGTTCTTGGGCCGTAAACACCATAAAATGCACCAAAGTGTGCCTAAGTCCTTATCTAAGACCTAGTTTGATGTTTAAACCATCCTTGACATGTTTAAACCTTCCTTTGTTGTGTTTAAGCCTTGAAAAACATCAAATGCCCACAAATACAGGTGTTTACGGTTTGGGGATCTCCCAAAACCGTGAACACCCAAAAGTATGTCTAAATGGGTTAATTTCCTTCCTTCGGCTTAGAAACTAGCACATACACTTACCTAATTGTGTTAGGGACTTGAAAACATGGCTCTACACTCTTCCATATGGGTTTACGGTTTATGAACCCAAGGGAAAACGCCATGAGGCCGTAAACTCCTCAAATGAGGTGTTTTGACGCCCTAGTCCATTCCAAAGGCCAAACCACTTAGTAGAATTGCTCCAAGAGGCTTGTTAAACCACCAAACAACACCTAGTCATTAGGACGTAAACTCTAGAGTTTACTGCCGTAAACTCTTGGTGTCATGACCATCAAAACCGTAAACTCCAAGGGAGTTTACCCTTGAACCCCAAACACACTAGCTTTTCCCTACAACACTTAGATGCAACCCTTAAGACGTATAACACTTGTATAAAGTGTTTAGCATGTCCTAGAGTGTCTTAACTTTGTTTATTAGTTGTTTAAAGACTAATTGTGTATATACATATAACCTTATATGTTATATGGATCTTTGTGCGTGTCTAAGTCTTCACTTGACACCAAGCACTTATCTGACACTTCCTTCCGATCCACTTACTACAGGTGAGTTCATACCCCTTAATCAATGTTTTAAACTGTTTTTAAATGTTTTATGCAAGGGGGATACAAGTAGAATTATGCTAATTATTATATCAATCACATGTGATTAATAAGCAGCATTCAAATGATTGGCTACTCATTAGCCGTTTTACTAAACAATTTCCTTCAAATGTCTTTCATAAACACTTTATGTGTTTAAAACTCCTTATTTCTCTGTACATTTTACTCTGTATATTACTTTTCAAACTTATTTACATTTGTGTTTCAAACAAATGTTTCTTTATACTAAACCATTTTATCAAACCCATGCCTTCAAAACCGTTTTATAGATTGACATCAAGTCGATCTTTTCTTAAGATAATAATTATGTTCAAAGGTTTTACAAAACTTATTTATGTTTTTATATTATAAATTGCATGCCTCTATATGTATAGTTATATAAGAAATGTTTAAAAGACTTAGGAATGCTATCCACCCTATTTCCTTTTCGCGCTTGAGATGTGGTCTGGTGGGATATCGGGTCCTCGTCCGAAGGTCGTTTAAATATTAGTTATATATGATATGTACATATATAGTCATAAAGTTCCTTCTAGTTCATCCCATGCCCTTGGGTAGCAAGGGTATACATCCATGTCCATACATACCAGTTAGATTACTAGTAAACTACCATACGGGTAGTTTAGGAAGATACTAGAACAATACTAGAACGCGATACCATACAATGAGTCAGTTCATTAATGAGTCAATACTTGCTAGAACATTACAGTACATTACTATACTTGCTAGACAGAGAGCACGTACACTACAGCTAGAACATTATAGTACATTACTATACTTGCTAGATAGAGAGCACGTACACTACAGCTAGAACATTACAGTACATTACTATACTTGCTAGACAGAGAGCACGTACACTACAAGTAGAATATTACAGTACATTACTATACTTGCTAGATAGAGGGAGAACACACATTACAGCTAGCACACATAGAACTTTTCCGTACATTACATATACATTACTATGTTGACATAATCGTGATCCACTGTATCGGAGCATGCCTTAAATTTCATGGCCCGAGTTGTAGCCAAAATTCTCTTGGAGGGAGAACGTGAGTTTGCGTATAGATCTATACTGGATTGACTATGCTACACCTTGCTGCTAGCTACAGCCGAACCTGCAGGTCTGTGGGTGCCAAACATCATTCCTTTTTACGACCATACTTATGTCGTTGTTACCAGTCAATAACATGGTGCAATTAATCACATGATGCCTTAATATAAATCCGGTTTAAGGTAGTTAGTACAGCAGTAGTTCTTACAGCACTACACTACAGTACTACATTAATTTTCCCTTTACATATATTTAGTGATCTTTTCACTTAAGCATTAAATGTAAAAACTATATTTTGTTAATGATAGTTACACTTGGAAAATTACACACTTTTATAAGAAACGTACATTCAGAGCAGTTAGGTCTTGGTAGAAGACTACATTCAGAGCAGTTAGGTCTTGGTAGAAGACTACATATAAATCAGTTAAGGCTTGGTAGAAGACTCCCTGTTATTATAGTAGGAATCATAGGGATTCCTAGGGTTTTTCAAAAGTTTATAGTTTTTTTACATACATTTTCAATACTTACGATTTACATACATTTTCAATACTTACGATTTACATACATTTTCAATACTTATGATTTACATACATTTTCCATACTTACGATTTACATACATTTTCAATACTAACGACTTACATACATTTTCAATACATACAAATTCTTACATACAAATTAAGACACTAAAATACTTATGATCTCACCAGCTTCAAAGCTGATACTCGCTTTCAAAATTACTTGTATCCTTAGGTCATCTATAAACAGGTACAGATGCAAGGTTTAGAGAAGATGAAGCTCGTTCAAGACTCATCTTTCATTTTGATTTATGCTTTAGTGTCTATTATAATTTGACATAACAGACTTGTATAATAATTATTTTATTAATGCAATGGATGATGTTGTTGCTTGTTTACTACTTTACATTGTTGTGATACTGTACATGATGTCCTCCGCCCCAGAACGTTTCTGCCGTTCTTGGTTTTGGGGTGTGATAGATTGGTATCAGAACATTGTTTATAGTGAATTAAGTATATCAACCCATAAAAGATATACTAACTATAAATACATAAGGGATTAAAAATACTCTGACCAAGAGTTTATACTTTAAATAATAAAATATTTAAGAAAGTATACGTGCCTGCATTCATACTAAAATCAGTGTCACTAGGACAATACAAAAGAATTACAATTGTTGGGCAACACAAGTGGGCTTAGAGACATACGGTCAAAGCTGGGAAGATATAGCCTGATCACCTATATTATCCGAGGGTTGACTAGCATGTGCCTAAGTGTAGTTGTGTGGTTGCAACAATGCTAAAATCTTACCAAACCTACCACAATGAGAACAGTAGAACATAACATTAAACTTAAAATACTATAGGAATATTTGGTGTTACTATAAGTACTTTATACTTGAGAACTAAAACGGGATCTTCATTACGAAGTTGATAGTTGCTAAGTGGATACACTAAGGCTATATGTAATTAGGATGTTATATACTTAGAATCTGTGAAAATTTTACTTCACCCCTATTCTGTGTGAATATGGAGTTAAAGTCACTTATTCGAAGGTCTATCATGTTTAGATTACACATAACTGGTATGCACTTCACAAATAGCGATGTAACTAATGAAGATTTTCTAAACAATTATCTAGATAGTTCGTCTAATAATTATTCTCTTACCCCAATTCTCGCGAAGATAACATGGCTGGACTCCATCTCCACCACAACCTGTACCTTCCGAATGTGGTCATTGCTGGATGGTTTGAAGAAGATCCAGATAATGATAATCCTATCCCTGTGAATTATCACCATGATGAAAACCTTTCACACAGGCTAACTCCGAACCTGAGGTTGAGAACCTACCCCAAGCAGCTTCCTTTCAAATTCCTAACCCTCGTCCGACTTTTCATGGCCCGACGCCTGAGTGGGTGGAATGCTTGGAAACATGGAGCCAAGGATAAGATCAGCCCATGCCATTTAATGGTGACCGAAGCTTTTATGACCTAAGCAATGGGGGCTCAGCAGACAAAACCTTGCCAATCTTGGTCCGCAGGGTGGCCCGAAATGAGATTCAAGGCAGGACAGCCCTACATCAGATTACCGAAGTTGTTGCCGATGCTAGAATGCATACCCTCCGCACCATTCATCTAGAAGATGCTCGCGAGAGATCTGAGAGAAATCATGAAACCCTGCTGCAAGCACTGGCTGAATCACAAGCCGAAGTCATAGAGCTCCGAGTATGCCAGAGGGTGTACGAAAGACACCTACTTGACGTGGAATGTCAATTGGCTGAACTAAGAGTTCGCCAGAGGGATGACCGTCACCAGTAGTATACGCTTTACTTTATTTTCTTTATTAAAAGGAATCGTTTTTCTGTCTATGCCCGATGTGGCATTTTCTATGAAACTATCTTGTACTGTAAGTACTTTTGGTTAGATCTTTATGCTGTCAAGAACTATCTTCTCTGGATATGATGTAAGACCTTTACAAGGTCATTTTTCCCGAATCTTTACGTCGTGAATATCAAAGATATTGATAGCCGGCTAACTTCTGTGTCATTCTTCATTCAAGTACTCTTATCATACTTTCATTGGAGTCTATCTGAAACATGCTTTAGTCAAATCATTGGACTATATTAATTAAACTCTGGAGACATTTCCAAGTCTCTTTTAGTGGTGGGATCTTGTTATTCACCAACTCACGATACCTCGGCTTGAACGACAAACGTCTTGAGACCATTCTACAAACTCACTTCCATTCCGTACTAGGACTGCATCATAGGGATGTAGGTCAAACCTCCGTTAACATACTTCCAATCCATGCTAGGACTGCATAATAGGGATGTAGGTCAAACTTTCGAGAACATAGTTGTACTCTTTACATGAACAATGTAATTACATCAAGGGTCAACCAGAATCGCTCACAAAATCCTTATCTTTCGTGTTACAGAATCATGTCGTCATCCGGAAGCAATTAGCCGAACAGCGAAACCTCCGCTTTTCCTATGGATGCCGCTACCTTCCAAACAGCAGTTACAGCTGCCGTGGTGGCTATCGTAACCGCGGTCCTTGCGCACCGTAGCGCTATCAGCACAATCAATGCTGCTGATGGGAATGAAGTTTCCAATCGTGGTATCCATCCAGGAAGTCGCCAAACAGTAACAGTCACAGGCTCGCAAAGCCGAAAAGTAGAGAACAAGAAACGAAAGCGTCAAGCCTAGAAAGAACGCAAGAAATCCCAAAGGCTGGCTAGGCAACAACAGCAAGTGGAAACTCCTGCCATTCCCGTATCGAGCAGGCTATACGACGGAAAACTCCTGAAGTGTGATAAGTGTAGTTTCCATCATCATGGGGCTTGCCATGAGATGCAATGTTGCAATTGCCGAAACATAGGGCACCATGCTCGTAACTGTGTAGCATCGGCGCGACCCATCACTCAAGTCCCTTTCATCGGGACTAACCCTACACACGAGAGTAGTTATAAAGCCGAACGCTTTAGGAAGCAATTTCCAAGGTGTAGTAATGAGGAAGGCACTCGTGTCCACATAACACTGGCTAAACACCTCACTTCCACCACCAATTTTGGTGTTGTCCAAATATGTCACCAATGCGGTGAAATTGGACACCCCAAGAAGGATTGCCCGATAGCGAAGAACTCGGGAGCAGATGGGAAAATTCTCAGGATCACAGCTGCAGGAGAACCTACTCCGGAACCCACGTTAATGTAATTTAGGCGCTTCATTGTAACAGACTTATAAACCATCCCAAAACTAGTGCAACTGGAGTCTTACCTTTTGCGAGATCCTATCTATATAGGGATTCCCGTGCTGCGTATACTTGTCTTTTGTAGTATATCTTATTTGCAGCAATAGTCTTGTGGTAAATCTAAAGTCCTATAACTCTTTTCATGGTTGCACGATTGTGTTTTGTCTGTACACGTCTTATGTTCAATCTAATGTCTTTAAGTTTTTGTATGATTCCGACATTATCATACAGCTAGATTCAATTTGATCCTCACAAAAACAGCTTCATACGTACATCTCTTTCTTCGAAATCGCCCTTCCAGCAAAGCCGTCATATCAGAACACCGAAGTACTCGTGCCAGGAGTACCTCTTAGTTATTTTCTTTCCGAAGAAATCCCCGAAGTACCACTCGTGCAATACGTCAAGTTTAATCCAAGGATTCATGCGATTGATCTACCACTGAGGAGTGTATACATAAGAGTGATATATAATCGAGGTTCTACAGGTTTAGAATTGATGATTCCGCTTTAACTTCTTTTTCCCCAATGGGATATGAGCTTAAAGAAGAATTAGTTATTCGACTACCTTTTCAGTCTTAATTATACACGACTCGTATACACGAGATTGTGATTGTGAAACCATGTATGAATTCTAATATGAACTTTAGGACGGAGAACTGCCTAGGTCTACGAGTAATCACATCGTCATGTGAACAAAATTAGAACCCAGTACGACTCCTGTAAACCGATCGCCCTACAGTCTAAACACCTACGGAGATACAAGAACAGTACAGACGACTTAACGAACTACGAAGAAATAGAATTAGAAGACTAGGCTTCTCACCCTGGAGAACCCCGGTCTTATTCTTCTAGAGATTGGCGGATTGCATCGTATGTACCTCGGATATCGAGGACTCCGTCAAGAATTTTCGTTATAAATCATTATCTCTGCCTCGCATAGATAAAATGGTTGAGCGAACGCAAGGAAAGAATTACTTTCAGAATTGGGTCTAAGATCCGAATATCACCAGTTCGAGTGTTAGGGAAGGATGTCCGGAAGACTATCTTCCGAACTTGATGCGGACACTTTGAATCCGTAGTGATACCCTTCGGATAGGACCAATACGCCCATAGTATTCATGAGTTTAATGAATAGAGTCCGTCTTTCTTACTTGGATAAGTTCGTCATTCTCCATGTAATGACTTACTTATCTACCCTCGTAGTAAGAAGGAACCCATGGAAACATTACCGTCGGAGGAACTTAAGCAAAGTTCTCTAAACACGAGTTTTGAAATTTAAAGGTTAGATTTCCTACGACACACTATTAGTGATGTGGAAAATTTTGAGTACTCTTTCAATTTGTCAAAACTGTTGAGAATTTGTCGACACCAGAGACGCCGACAGAAATTCGCCACATTCTAGGTCTTACAGACCTACTGTCATAGTTCATTCAGAACTCCTCGCAAATTACAGGAGCCCTTTCGACTTTGACCCAGCAAAGGGTGGCCCTTGACTGGGAAGTTTAGCAAGAGAAAGAACCCTTGGAAGCTCCAAGTGAGAGACCAAGTTCTTTAGGAAAAACTCACTCTGGGAATGGCTTAATACGCTTCGTATCGCGTGGAAAGCAAAATCCAAGATAGATAGGACCTCCGGGATTCTTACCAGAATCGGTCCTGTACCTTGCACAAACTAGACCTACTCCGTGAACTCAGCAACATACATTTGACTCTTCGCATCTCGATCGTGAAACCATACCTTTCCGTTAGGACTCTTGTAAGTCCACTCGTAGAGATCCTCGCCTTTGTATTTGAACCGCAGTGACCCTCGACTGAGAGGTCAAGCGCACGAAGCAACACAGTCGCCCGTTAGTGAAGGTTCGTTGGGATACCAACCGAAGACCCGATTTCACTTAGGAGTGCTAGAACCAATCGATTAGAAAGTTTCCTCCTCTCGAATCGATCATTCATACCTACTTCCTTATCTAAATTCTAATTTCGGGACGAAATTCCCTTTAACATGGGGATGATGTGACAACCCGAAATTTCCATTTGGTCAAACCCTAAAAGTCAACCCCTTCGTATCATAAGTCAATGTCATTATTTCTTATTTTTAAGAAATATAAAGTTCGTTTGAATATTTTAATATTATTTTTAAACGAACGGGTGAAAGAAAGTGTCGTCCCGGGTTTTGATTTTTGAAAACCGCAAAGACTTCGCGTATTAGAAACACCCGACCAAACTTTTATGTTTTGGGTTTAGAAATCACCAAAACCGTAAACTCATGCCTATGTATGAGTTTACTCCCCAAAAAGTTAGTCATTTGTGTTTACTCCCCAAAAGTCAAAAGAGTAAACTCCAAAATATCCTCTCAAGTATCATCCAAGATTTAATTCCAAATCTTCAAAGTTGTAAGTGTTCTAACCATTTCAAGTTAGTAAAACACTTAATCTAGTGTTTGTGCATCTATTCATGCATTCATTTATGTGTTTTGTTTAGATTTTCCAAAACACCAAGAACACCAAGAACACACACTAAGTGTTCTTGGCCTTTTAGCACAAATCAAGCCTTCCAATAGTAAGTGCTTCTATCCTTGAGTGATTTTAAGCTAGTACTACCTTTAAACATCAAGAAAATATGTCAAGAACACAAGATTGAAGGTGTTCACGGTCCAAGAATGTTCTTGGGCCGTAAACACCATAAAATGCACCAAAGTGTGCCTAAGTCCTTATCTAAGACCTAGTTTGATGTTTAAACCATCCTTGACATGTTTAAACCTTCCTTTGTTGTGTTTAAGCCTTGAAAAACATCAAATGCCCACAAATACAGGTGTTTACGGTTTGGGGATCTCCCAAAACCGTGAACACCCAAAAGTATGTCTAAATGGGTTAATTTCCTTCCTTAGGCTTAGAAACTAGCACATACACTTACCTAATTGTGTTAGGGACTTGAAAACATGGCTCTACACTCTTCCATATGGGTTTACGGTTTATGAACCCGAAGGAAAACGCCATGAGACCGTAAACTCCTCAAATGAGGTGTTTTGACGCCCTAGTCCATTCCAAAGGCCAAACCACTTAGTAGAATTGCTCCAAGAGGCTTGTTAAACCACCAAACAACACCTAGTCATTAGGACTACAGTTTATGACCGTAAACTCTAGAGTTTACGGCCGTAAACTCTTGGTGTCATGACCATCAAAACTGTAAACTCCAAGGGAGTTTACCCTTGAACCCCAAACACACTAGCCTTTCCCTACAACACTTAGATGCAACCCTTGAGACGTATAACACTTGTATAAAGTGTTTAGCATGTCCTAGAGTGTCTTAAATTTGTTTATTAGTTGTTTAAAGACTAATTATGTATATACATATATTCTTATATGTTATTAGGATCTTTGTGCGTGTCTAAGTCTTCACTTGACACCAAGCACTTATCCGACACTTCCTTCCGATCCACTTACTACAGGTGAGTTCATACCCCTTAATCAATGTTTTAAACTATTTTTAAATGTTTTATGGAGGGGGGGGGGGATACAAGTAGAATTATGCTAATTATTATATCAATCACATGTGATTAATAAGCAGCATTCAAATGATTGGCTACTCATTAGCCGTTTTACTAAACAATTTCCTTCAAATGTCTTTCATAAACACTTTATGTGTTTAAAACTCCTTATTTCTCTATACATTTTACTCTGTATATTACTTTTCAAACTTATTTACAATTGTGTTTCAAACAAATGTTTCTTTATACTAAACCGTTTTATCAAACCCATGCCTTCAAAACCGTTTTATAGATTGACATCAAGTCGATCTTTTCTTAAGATAATAATTATGTTCAAAGGTTTTACAAAACTTATTTATGCTTTTATATTATAAATTGCATGCCTCTATATGTATAGTTATATAAGAAATGTTTAAAAGACTTAGGTATGCTATCCACCCTATTTCCTTTTCGCGCTTGAGATGTGGTCTGGTGGCATATCGGGTACTCGTCCGAAGGTCGTTTAAATATTAGTTATATATCATATGTACATATATAGTCATAAAGGTCCTTCCAGTTCATCCCATGCCCTTGGGTAGCAAGGGTATACATCCATGTCCATACATACCAGTTAGATTACTAGTAAACTACCATACAGGTAGTTTAGGAAGATACTAGAACAATACTAGAACGCGATACCATACAATGAGTCAGTTCATTCATGAGTCAATACTTGCTAGAACATTACAGTACATTACTATACTTGCTAGATAGATAGCACGTACACTACAGCTAGAACATTACAGTACATTACTATACTTGCTAGATATAGAGCACGTACACTACAGCTAGAACATTACAGTACATTACTGTACTTGCTAGATAGAGGGAGAACACACATTACAGCTAGCACACGTAGAACTTTTCCGTACATTACATATACATTACTACGTTGACATAATCGTGATCCACTGTATCGGAGCATGCCTTAAATTTCATGGCCTGAGTTGTAGCCAAGATTCTCTTGGAGGGAGAGCGTGAGTTTGCGTATAGATCTATACTGGATTGACTATCCTACACCTTGCTGCTAGCTACAGCCGGACCTGCAGGTCTGTGGGTGCCAAACATCATTCCTTTTTACGACTATACTTATGTCATTATTACCAGTCAATAGCATGGTGCAATTAATCACATGATGCCTTAATATAAATCCGGTTTAAGGTAGTTAGTACAACTGTAGTTCTTACAGCACTACACTACAGTACTACATTAATTTTCCCTTTACATATATTTAGTGATCTTTTCACTTAAGCATTAAATGTAAAAACTATATTTTGTTAATGATAGTTACACTTGGAAAATTACACACTTTTACAAGAAATGTACATTCAGAGCAGTTAGGTCTTGGTAGAAGACT
Organism: Lactuca serriola; assembly: GCF_051521515.1. Taxonomy (NCBI): domain Eukaryota; kingdom Viridiplantae; phylum Streptophyta; class Magnoliopsida; order Asterales; family Asteraceae; genus Lactuca; species Lactuca serriola. Next base: position 126,536,662 of record NC_136410.1, on the reverse strand, counting down.
ACATTCATAGCAGTTAGGTCTTGGTAGAAGACTACATTAAGAGCAGTTAAGCCTTGGTAGAAGACTCCCTATTATAATAGTAGGAATCATAGGGATTCCTAGGGTTTTTCAAAAGTTTATAGTTTTTTTACATACATTTTCAATACTTACGATTTACATACATTTTCAATACTTACGATTTACATACATTTTCAATACTTACGATTTACATACATTTTCCATACTTACGATTTACATACATTTTCAATACTAACGACTTACATACATTTTCAATACATACAAATTCTTACATACAAATTAAGACACTAAAATACTTATGATCTCACCAGCTTCAAAGCTGATACTCGCTTTCAAAATTACTTGTATCCTCAGGTCATCTATAGACAGGTACAAATGCAAGGTTTAGAGAAGATGGAGCTTGTTCAAGACTCATCTATCATTTTGATTTATGCTTTAGTGTCTATTATAATTTGACATAACACACTTGTATAATAATTATTTTATTAATGCAATGGATGATGTTGTTGCTTGTTTACTACTTTACATTGTTGTGATACTGTACATGATGTCCTCCGCCCCAGAACGTTTCTACCGTTCTTGGTTTTGGGGTGTGACAGATTGGTATCAGAGCATTGTTTATAGTGAATTTAGTATATCAACCCATAAAAGATATACTAACTATAAATACATAAGGGATTAAAAATACTCTGACCAAGAGTTTATACTTTAAATAATAAAATATTTAAGAAAGTATACGTGCCTGCATTCATACTAAAATCAGTGTCACTAGGACAATACAAAAGAATTACAATTGTTGGGCAACACAAGTGGGCTTAGAGACATATGGTCAAAGCTGGGAAGATATAGCCTGATCACCTATATTATCCGAGGGTTGACTAGCATGTGCCTAAGTGTAGTTGTGTGGTTGCAACAATGCTAAAATCTTACCAACCCTACCACAATGAGAACAGTAGAACATAACATTAAACTTAAAATACTATAGGAGTATTTGGTGTTACTATAAGTACTTTATACTTGAGAACTAAAACGGGATCTTCATTACGAAGTTGATAGTTGCTAAGTGGATACACTAAGGCTATATGTAATTAGGATGTTATATACTTAGAATCTGTGAAAATTTTACTTCACCCCTATTCTGTGTGAATATGGAGTTAAAGTCACTTATTCGAAGGTCTATCATGTTTAGATTACACATAACTGGTATGCACTTCACAAATAGCGATGTAACTAATGAAGATTTTCTAAATAATTATCTAGATAGTTCGTCTAATAATTATTCTCATACCCTAATTCTCGCGAAGATAACATGGCTGGATTCCATCCCCACGACAACCTGTACCTTCCGAATGAGGTCATTGCTGGATGGTTTGAAGAAGATCCAGATAATGATAATCCTATCCAGATTAAACTAATGTTTCTTTATACTAAACCGTTTTATCAAACTTAATTCTTATTAATTCTTGACTAATATTAATTAAACAATATGATTTCTCCTTTAATATATTATTCTCATAATATATTAATAAATCATATTTAATCCTTTCTCTCCATTATTCATCCTATCAAGTTGCTTTGGTGATGACAACCCAAAAGGACCATGCACCATCAGGTCAAGTACATACCAAAATAGTTATGGACTTAGACATTAATCCAACAGCATTACATCTCGATCCTTCCGATTTGCGACAACCCCTCCCTAACTCAAAACATAACGGTTCCTGGCCATCGCTGAGACCGCAGCCTCGCCCCTGGTCCGACTACCAGGTTCCCATAGACTCAATTGGCAAGGTTACCTAGACCTAAGAACCCCTCTACGTCGTGCTTTGATTAGTTAATGCTATGACTCCCCACAGTCTTACGATACTCTCTTGTTGACTAATGAGTGCTACAGCTCCCCACAGTCTTACAACACTCTCTCACTGGCTAATAAGTGCTACGGCTCCCCGTAGTCTTACAACACTTTCTCACTGACTAATAAGTGCTACGGCTCCCTGCAGTCTTACAACACTCTCTCACTGACTAGTGAATGATATGGCTCCCCGTAGTCTTACAACACTCTCTCACTGACTAGTGAATGATATGGCTCCCCGTAGTCTTACAACACTCTCTCACTGACTAGTGAATGCTACGGCTCCCCGTAGTATTACAACACTCTCTCACTGAATAATGAATGCTACAGCCCCCTGTAGTCTTACAACACTCTCTCACTAACTAATGAATGTTATGGCTCCCCGTAGTCTTACAACACTCTCTAGTTTCGCCATGGGCTTACCCTACGGTTTTTCCCTGACAGTCCCAAGTGATTACTCCCACCTGGATCCACTCACTCTCTTATCACCCCAAAATGTCATCATCAAGCCATCACCATACTGAGTTCACTAACTCATGCTCCACGGTCCAACATAGATAGGCGCACATACATACCCAGATTATGCATAACTACTCTTGACGAAAATTCTTGTAGACAAGGCACTTTCCTTCAGTACAATTTTACACCCTTGGACAATTCTCGTCTGGCAACAATTAATTGATGGTCTCACATCTGGAAATATAGTGGCTTGATGTTCCACTTGACATCCAAAAAACCCAAATCTCATAGTAATCCAACAAGTTAGGGAATCATACTCGGATACCTCGATATAGCATCACAAAATCTCATGATGTCTTGCCACGACCATTGATTTTCCACTTACACAACTCAAAACCTTGAAGTACTTCAACTCACAATTTGAAGCACGGAGGAATTGTCAATGACTGAGAACACGTTGATGACAATCCAAAGCCCTATCCTCTACTAATCAAGCCCATGCGAAACTACTCATACCGACAGTGAAGTTGATTGACAATCAACTGCTGCCCTTCCCGGAGTACATATAACAATCTGTACGTCGAACTATCATTCTCTCAACAATCGAATCTTGACCTCGGCAACCGAACCGTCTCGAAACTCAAACATTGGAAAACACGAAGAAACACAGGCCACAATCAGATTCCTGTCCAACGGCCATCTGCCGTGAAGACACTCATTCTCTCCTGAGCATATGCAACATGCATCATCTCGCTCTGTACGTTGCCTTGACTACCACATGACCCAAGTTTCATATACTCGGACCGTAGATCCCTATAACCCAAACTTTTGTACTACATCAGATTAAGGATCCTCCCCTCAGAATACCCAGTTCTCCCCCACTTAAGGTTCAAACCATCGTCCATTGACATACTAACAGACCACACTACAGACTGGCTCACCAGATGTACTATTCCCAACTCATGGAACGTACACACAGCACTCGATGAGCTTCCAGATAATGACCAAATAACTCTAAGTATCCCATATCTTAGATGAAAACCTCGGAATCCCCCCAATGTGACTGCCTCTTATCACCCAAAATCTCATACCGACACGCCACCAGACATCTCGATTGTCCCGAATTAGTTACGACTCTCATCCTGAAAATAATGAACTATCGCAAACACTTCATCTCCGATTCCTCAACCAACATTCCATCACATGAATTATCATAGAAGCAAGAGACCTCACTCTCACAGTTGATATACAACGCAGACAATGAGAGTCGTCGCCCCGATATACTCCTCTTTATTACTTGGAACTGTTGCTAAAATATGCCTTACTATACTCAACTAAGGCATATCCTTGACATCATCCATCTCAGTCCCCACTGATGACTCTCATACGATATAAGAAATACCTCGTAGCATACATAATATAAAATACTCTAGTGAAAATATCGCAACTATATGCTACTCCATGGGGTTTACCTCGAAACTCTGAAACCGGAAGCTCGTTATCTCTTTTGCTCCACACGGGAAGCGGAAATAGTGTAATTCTCTTCACAGAAAATGACATCTCAACCATCGGCCGATCACTCAACCCAGACCACAATCCTCCACAAAGCTCCATCTCCGCTTTTCCTTGAGTCCTACGACTCTAACTGGCACCTCACCAGTCAAACCCCTCGGGATCTAAACTCAATTTTCCTCATAAGGTACACTCCATTGTAGTTCGACCGACATGGCCCTCTGGCCCCACAATGTACCATATCCACTCTCAGTCGGAACAACCACATCGGGATAACTGGTAAAGACGGAAGCACACTCTGCTACAAATCATGGTACCTGAACCATGTTATCTCCCCTCAATCTGCTACTTACAACCTCTTGAATTCTCTTTGTTTCGAGTATGGGTCCTCTGCTTTCAGTAGTACGGGCCCATACTACCTTCCACATCTACCCATACTTTCCACACGGATCGTCCCAGTTTTCCTAAGTACCTGCTCAACCTTCTCGATCAACCAATCCAATTACTCATGCTCACTCTCCAATGAATACTCACCTCTAAACAACGCACTCGTTGGACTAGAATTACTCTATAGGCTCTCCTAGGTTCTCACACTTCTCTTTCACCAGTTGCTGAAGGACTCCTCGCAATGTCAATTAGTTACTCTAGCTAACTCACATCACTTATTAGTTCCACAAAGCATAAAGCAATCAACATTCGGACATCGAGTAACCTCCACCAACATATAAAACCACTCTAGCATACAACTCCACTTGCTCTATCCACAACTCAGAAGGCGTCACCGAACTCAGGCAATCCTACCTATCGTGGGTATCTAACTACTTTCTCAGTAGATTCCTCAAATGCACATCTAGGTATCTCCCATAGATTACTCCCCAACTCAAAACTCTTTCTCTAATAGATTCTTGCCATGTACCCCTACTCAGCACACAGAGAAAATAGTAGATAATATCAATCAATAGCATTTCCCTAGGCTAAGGCATCATGAATCAAGCAACTCTAGCTCTAAATTCCTGAAAAACCTAGCCTATGATCTAGCATTAAGCCCTAATATCTCATAAGTATCTCATATCATAATATAAACAAGTAAGGGTATTTTGGGAAAATCACCGTTCGGGCTCTGGCTGATTGTACACACTGCTCCATCTCGTTTTCTCTTAAAAGCTCTTACTCGTTTTAATAAATCCTTTCTTTTTAGAAAATTTTCTCTAATCCTCAGTTTGAGTCCAGGCATACCCAAGAGTACATACGAATCCCTCAAACCAAGGCTCTGATACCAACTTGTAACACTCTAAATTTTCAAATAAAATTTTCATTTTTAGAACCACATAAAACACCATTTCATATTTCTCAAACCCAAATGTATAAGACTCATTCTTGTTCCAAGTCTTCTACTCTTCAAGGAATGTGTGACAACTCGAAATTTTCATTCGGTCAAACCCTAAAAGTCAATCACTTCGATTTATAGGTCAATTACATTATTACTTATTTTTAGCAAATTTAAAGTTCGTTTGATTATTTTAATATTATTCTTTAAAGGAACGGGTGAAAGAAAGTGCCCTCTCTGGTTTTGAAATTTAAAAACTGCAAACACCTCGTGTCTTAGAAGTTCACGACCAAACTTTTATGTTTGGGTCGAAAAATCATCCAAAAACCGTGAACTCATGCATAAGCATGAGTTTACTCCCCAAACTAGTCATTTCATGTTTACTCCCCAATTACCAAAAGAGTAAACTCCAAAAATCCTCTCATGTATCATCCTAGAATTTATTCAATATCTTCAATCTAGTAAGTGTTTCTAGCCCTTTCAAGTTAGTATATCACTTAATCTAGTGATTGTACATCCTTTAATCCATCCATTTTTGTGTTTTGATTAGTTTTCCAAAAACACCAAGAACACCAAGAACACATACAAGTGTTCTTGGACTTTAAATTCATTTCAAGCTTCCACAAAGTAAGTACTTCTATCCTAGAGTCATTTAAAGCTTGCTATAAATGTTTATACTAAGGAAAATTCCCATGAACACCAAGAACAAGGTGTTCATTGTTTTGGGAGGCTCCCAAAACCGTAAAGCCCAAATTTAGTGCCTTAGGGTGCTTTAGGGTGTCTAGATGCTTCATTATGCCTTAGGGACTTGTATAGATCCATCCTTGATGTGTATATCACCTAAAAGAACAAGAAAACAACCATTTATATGTGTTTACGGTTTGGGAATCTCCCAAAACTGTAAGCACCCCAAAAGGTGTTTAAATGTCCCATAAAAGTCCCATGATTATTCCTTATGTCTAAATCTAACCTAGACTATTGCCATGATTGAGCTAAGGACTTGAAAACCCCCAAATACCAAACTTATGGGTTCAAGGTAGTAAACTCGTGAGTTTAAGGTAGTAAACTCATGGAGAAATGGTCCTTAGACCGTAAACTCCATTGAGGAGTGTTTTGATGCCACACAACACTTCGTAAGGCTTAAACATGTAGTAGGAATGTTTGGAATATCTTAGAAGACTTCAAAACAACAAATGGTCAAAAGGCTAGGAGTTTACGACCGTAAACTCAAGAGTTTACGACCGTAAACTCAAGGGGTGTTGGTCTTTAGGGAGTAAACTCATTTTAGAAGTGTTCCTTGACCCCAATCATACTAGCCTTTCCTTACAACACTTAGATGCAACCCTTGAGACTTATAACACTTATACAAAGTGTTTGTCATGTCCTAGAGTATCTTGACTTGTTTATTAGTTGTTTAAAGACTAATTGTTTATATAAATATGTCCTCATATGTAATTAGGATCTTTGTGCGTGTCTAAGTCTTCACTTGACACCAAGCACTTATCCGACACTTCCTTCCGATCCACTCACAACAGGTGAGTTCATACCCCTTAATCAATGATTTAAATGTTTTTAAATGTTTTATGGGGGGGGATATAAGTAGAATCATGCTAGTTATTATATCAGTCACATGTGATTAATAAGCAGCATTTAAATGATTTGCTACTCATTAGCCGTTTTACCAAACAGTTTTTCTTCACATGATATTCATAAACGTTTTATATGTTTAAAACTCCTTATTTTACACTGTATGTTTCATTTCAAACTCATTTACAATTGTGTTTCCTCCAACCATTTCTTTATACTTAAACTGTTTTATCAAACCAATGCTTCCAAGCCGTTTTATAGATTGACATCAAGTCGATCTTTTCTTAGATAATAATTATGTTCAAAGGTTTTACAAAACTTATTTTATGGTTTTATATTATCAATTGCATGCCTATATATGTATAGTTATATAAGAAATGTTTAAAAGACTTAGGAAGGCTATCCACCCTATTTCCTTTTCGCGCTTGAGATGTGGTCTGGTGGGATATCAGGTACCCGTCCGAAGGTCATTTAAATATTAGTTATATATCATGTGTACATATATAGTCATAAAGGTTCTTCAAGTTCATTCAATACCCTTGGGTAGCAAGGGTATACATCCATGTTAATACGTACCAGTTACATTACTAGTAAGCTACCATATGGGTAGTTTAGGAAGATACTAGAACCATTACTAGAACGCGATATTATTCAATGAGTCAGTTCATTCATGAGTCAATACTTCCTAGATAGAGAGAACACACATTACAGCTAGCACACGTAGAACATTACAGTACATTACTATACATGCTAGACAGAGAGAGAACACACATTACAGCTAACACACGTAGAACATTACAGTACATTACTATACATGCTAGACAGAGAGAGAACAGACATTACAGCTAGCACACGTAGAACATTACTGTACATTACTATACTATTTACATAGATATGTTTACATGATTACGCTTACATGATTACGTATACATAGATACATTTACATGAGTACGCTTACATATACGTTAAGAGGACAAACATCACTAGGTGCTATAGCATAGAACAAGTTCAGGATCTAACTATACTGATGAATCACAACGCATTGTGATAGTTATATCGGGTATACATGATCATAGTAATGTGGATGTTCACGTCTTGCATACAGGCAGGGGTCGTGTAAAGGTCCCAAAATCCCTTTAACAGGGGAGCGTCCAGCCTGGGATCTAGCCATCACATTATGCCTTATCCCTCAAATAAGGCAATAGGACTACAGAGGTAGTCACTTATTACAAATACTACAGTACTTATAAGAATTATCCTAGACTTAAGGTAATTAGTACGGTTGCTTGTATACTACTTTTCATTGTTGTGATACTGTACATGACGTGCTCCGCCCCCGAACGTTTCCGCCGTTCATCGTTTTGGGGTGTGACAGGTTGGTATCAGAGAATTGTTTATAGTGAATTAAGTATATCAACCCATAAAAGATATACTAACTATAAATACATAGGGATTAAAAATTACTCTGACCAAGAGTTTATACTTTAAATAGTAAAATATTTAATTAAGTATACGTGCCTGGATTCATACTAAAATCAGTGTCACTAGGACAGTAAAAAAGAATTACGATTGTTGGGTAACACAGGTGGGCTTAGAGACATATGGTCAAAACTGGTAAGATATAGCCTGATCACCTATATTATTCGAGGGTTGACTAGCATGCGCCTAAGTGTAGTTGTGTGGTTGCAGGAAGTCTAAAATCTTACCAACAATACCACAATGAGAACAGTATAACATAACATTAAACTTAAAATACTATAGGGGTATTTGGTGTTACTATAAGTACTTTATACTTGAGAACTAAAATGGGATCTTCATTACTAAGTTTATAGTTGCTAAGTGGATACACTAAGGCTATATTTAATTAGGATGTTATAGACTTAGAATCTGTGAAAATTTTACTTTACCCCTATTCTGTGTGAATATGCAGTTAAGGTCACTTATTCGAAGGCTTATCCTATTTTGATTACATATAACTGGTATGCACTTCACAAATAGCGATGTAACTGATGAAGATTTTCTAAATAATTATCTAGATAGTTCGTCTAATAATTATTTTTTACCCTAATTCTCGCATAGATAACATGGCTGGACTCCATCCCCACGGCAACCGGTATCTTCCGAACGAAGTCATTGCTGGTTGGTTTGGAGAAGAACCAAAGAATGATCATCTTATCCCTTTGAATGATCACCATGACAAAGACCTTTCAGACGGTGCTAACTCCGATCCTGAGGTTTAAAACCTACCCTAGGCAGCTCCCGTTCCAATTCCTAGCCCTCGTCCGACTTTTCATGGCCTGACGCCTGAGTGCGTGGAATGCTTGGAAACATGGAGCCAAGGGAAAGATTAGCCCATGCCATTTAATGGTGATCAAAGCTTTTATGACCTAAGCAATGGGGGCTCAGCAGACAGAAGCTTGCCAATCTTGGTCCGTAGAGCGGCCCGAAATGAGATTCAAGGCAGGAAAGCCCTAGATCAGATCACTGAAGTAGTCACCGATGCGAGAATGCATACCCTCCGCACCATTCGTCTAGAAGATGCTCGCGAGAGATCTGAGAGAAATCATGAAACCCTACTGCAAGCACTGGGTGAATCACGAGCCGAAGTCATAGAGCTCCGAGTACGCTATAGGGTGTACGAAAGACACCTACTTGATATGGAACGTCAACTGGCTGAACTGAGAGTTCACCAGAGGGATGACCGTTGCCAGTAGTAGATGCTTTACTTTATTTTCCTTGTTAAAAGGAATTGTCTTCTGTCTATGCCCGATGTGGCATTTCCTATGAAATTATCTTGCATCGTAAGTACTTTTGGTTAGGTCTTTATGCTGTCAAGGACTATCTTTTCTGGATATGATGTAAGACCTTTTTACAAGGTCATTTTCCTGAACTTGTACGTCGTGAATATCAAAGATATTGACAGTCGGCTAACTTCTGTGTCATTCTCTATTCAAGTACTCTTATCATACTTTCATTGGAGTCTATTTGAAACATGCTTTAGTCAAGTCATTGGACTATAGTAATTTAGCTCCAGAGACATATCCAAGTCTCTTTTAATGGTTGGATCATGTTATTCACCAACCAACGATACCTCGGCTTGAACAACAAACGTCTTGAGACCATTCTACGAACTTACCACCACCCATTACTAGGACTGCATCATAGGGATGTAGGTCAACCCTTCATGAACACACCTCCACTCAGTACTAGGACTGCATCATAGGGATGTAGGTCCAACTTTCGAGAACATACTCTTACTCTTTGCTTGAACAATCGAAGTACATCTAGGGTCAACCAGAATCGCTCATAAAGTCCTTTTCTTTCGTATTGAAGAATCATGCCTCCATCCGGAAATGGTCACCCGAACAACGAAACCCCTACCCTTTATATCGATGCAACTTCCTTTCTAGTCGCAGTCTTAGCTGTCGTGACAGCTGTCCTGACCCACCTTAACTCTCACAACATAAATGTTGGCGGAATGGGTATCAACGATTCCAATCCAAGTGACAACCAAGTACACCCAAGAACACCGATCTACCACAACACTCTGAATCTTAAGCCCAAGAATAGCAAACGAATGTTCAGGGAGGGAGTCAAGGGAAAATCACCCCACGGAAGGAGCAAAAGGCAACAACCAGTGGCAGCCTTCGCAGCCACGACATCTGTACCTCCCACTGCCATTACTTCTGGTATCCCAGTTAACCCAATCATACCTTATGTGGGCAAACTCCCAAAATGCATCAAATGAAATTATCACCACCATGGACTTTGTTGGGAAATGCAGTGGTTAAACTGCAACAAAAAGGGACACACCATCCATTACTGCAATACTCCGATCCGACACATTACTTCAACCACAAATCTCGGAACTTCTCGAGTATGCCACCTATATGGTGTAATGGGACACTTCAAGAAGGACTGCCCATCAGAGAAGAACAACGGGGGAACATGAGGAGTTTGAACCCCGAACCTTGCTATAGCATAGGTTCACTTTCTTTTGGACAGTATTTAAGTAAGCTTTCAAACTATTTAAAGCTAGTGCAACTCGAGTCGTACCTTTTGCGAGATCCCACCAGTAGAGGGATCCTCGTGTTGCGTGTACTTATCTTTTGTAGTATACCCTGTTCGCAACAATAGTATTGTAGTAAATCTAAAGTACTGTAACGCTGTTGATGGTTGCACGGTTGTGTTTTGTCTGTAACGCCTTATGTTCAAATCTAATGTCTTTAAGTTTCCTTATGATTCCGACATTATCATACGACTCGATTCAATTTGATCCTCATGAAAACAGTTTCATACGTACATCTCTTTCTTCGAAATCGCCTTTCCAGCGAAGCCGTCATATCAGAACACCGAAGTACTCATGCATAGATTACCTCATAGTCCTTTTCCTTTTCGAAGAAATCCCCAAAGTACTACTCGTACAGTACGTCAAGTTCAAATCCAAAGATCCATACGGTTGATGTATCGCTGAAGAATGTATACATAGGGGTGATGTATAATCAAGGTTCTACAGGTTTAGAATTGATGATTCCACTTTAACTTCTTTTTCCTTGATGGGATATGAGCTTAAAGAAGAATCAGTTATTCGACTACCTTTTCAATCTTAATTATATACGACTCGTATACACGACATTTTGATCGTTGAACCAAGTATGAATTCTAAGATTAACTTCAAGACGGAGAACTGCCCAAGTCTACGAGTAATCGCATCGGCATGTGAACAAACTTAGAACCCAGTATGACTTCTGTAAACAGATCGCCCTATAGTCTAAACACATACGGAGATACAAGAACAACCCGGACAACTTAGCGAACTACACAGAAATAGAATTGAAAGACTAGGCTTCTCACCATGGAGAACTCCGGTGTTATCCTTCTAGAGGTCGACGGATTGCATCATATGTACCTCAGGTATCGAGGGCTCCGTCAAGATTTCCCATTAGAAATCGTTGCCTCTGCCCCACATAGATGAATTGGTTGAGCAAACGAAAGGAACGAATTACTTTCAGAAATGCACCTGAGATCCGAATATCACCAGTTTGAGTGTGAGGGAAGGATGTCCGGAAGACTACCTTTCAAACTCGATGTGGACACTTAAATCCGTAGTGATACCCCTCAGATAGGACCAATACGCCTGAATCATTCATGAGTTTAATGAATAGAGTCCGCCTATCTTACTTAGATCAGTTCGTCATTCTCCATGTAACGGCTTACTTATCTACCCTCGTAGTAAGAAGGAAACCGCATAAACATTACCCTCGGAGATACTTTTCACGAAGTTCTTTGAACACGAGTTTTGGAATTGAAGAGTCAAAATTTCCTAAGACACACTATTAGTGTTGTGGAAATTCTTGAGTACTCTTGCAATTTGTCCAAAACCGTTGAGAATTTGTCGACACCAGAGACGCCGACAAGAATTCGCCAAATTCTAGGTCTTACAGACCTACTGTCATAGTTCATCCAGAACTCCTCACAAATTACAAAAAACCGTACGACTTTGACCCAGCAAGGGGTGGCCCTTGACGGGGAAGATAAGCAAGAGAAAGAACCTTGGAAATTCCAAGTGAGGGACCAAGTTCTTTAGGAAAACTCACTCTAGAAATGGATTAATATGCTTCGTATCGCGTGAAAAGCTTAAATTCAAGATAGTTAGGACCTCCAAGATTCTTACCAGAATCGGTCCTGTATCACTCAGACTAAAGCTACTCTGCAAACTCAGTAACGTACATTTTACCCTTCGCGTCTCGATCTTGAAATCGTACCTTTCCGTTAGGACTCTCGTAAGTCCAACCCGATGAGATTGAGATTAACGAGATCCACGCCTTCGTATTAGAACTGTAGTGACCCTCAACCAAGAGGTCAAGCGGACGAAGCAACGCCATCGCCATTTAGTGAAGGTTCGTTGGGATACCAACTGAGGACCCAAATTCACTTATGTGCGTGAGAACCAATCGATTAGGAAGTTTTCCCACCTCATGACTCGATTATTCATACCTACTTCCTTACCTAAGTTCTAATTTCAGGACGAAATTCCCTTTAACAAGGGGATGATGTGACAACTCAGAATTTTCATTCGGTCAAACCCTAAAAGTCAATCACTTCGATTTATAGGTCAATTACATTATTACTTATTTTTAGCAAATTTAAAGTTCGTTTGATTATTTTAATATTATTCTTTAAACGAACGGGTGAAATAAAGTGCCGTCTCCGGTTTTGAAATTTAAAAACCACAAACACCTCGTGTCTTAGAAGTTCACGACCAAACTTTTATGTTTGGGTCGAAAAATCATCCAAAAACTGTGAACTCATGCATAAGCATAAGTTTACTCTCCAAACTAGTCATTTCATGTTTACTCCCCGATTACCAAAAGAGTAAACTCCAAAAATCCTCTCATGTATCATCCTAGAATTTATTCAATATCTTTAATCTAGTAAGTGTTTCTAGCCCTTTCAAGTTAGTATATCACTTAATCTAGTGATTGTACATCCTTTAATCCATCCATTTTTGTGTTTTGATTAGTTTTCCAAAAACACCAAGAACACCAAGAACACATACTAGTGTTCTTGGACTTTAAGTTCATTTCAAGCTTCCACAAAGTAAGTACTTCTATCCTAGAGTCATTTAAAGCTTGCTATAAATGTTTATACTAAGGAAAATTCCCATGAACACCAAGAACAAGGTGTTCATGGTTTTGGGAGGCTCCCAAAACCGTAAACCCCAAATTTAGTGCCTTAGGGTGCTTTAGGGTGTCTAGATGCTTCATTATGCCTTAGGGACTTGTATAGATCCATCCTTGATGTGTATATCACCTAAAAGAACAAGAAAACAACCATTTATATGTGTTTACAGTTTGGGAATCTCCCAAAATCGTAAACACCCCAAAAGGTGTTTAAATGTCCCATAAAAGTCCCATGATTATTCCTTATGTCTAAATCTAACCTAGACTATTGCCATGATTGAGCTAAGGACTTGAAAACCCCCAAATACCAAACTTATGGGTTTAAGGTAGCAAACTCATGGAGAAATGGTCCTTAGACCGTAAACTCCATTTAGGAGTGTTTTGATGCCACACAACACTTCCTAAGGCTTAAACATGTAGTAGGAATGTTTGGAATAGCTTAGAAGACTTCAAAACAACAAATGGTCAAAAGGTTAGGAGTTTACAACCGTAAACTCAAGGGGTGTTGGTCTTTAGGGAGTAAACTCATTTTAGAAATGTTCCTTGAACCCCAATGATACTAGCCTTTCCCTACAACACTTAGATGCAACCCTTGAGACTTATAACACTTATACAAAGTGTTTGTCATTTCCTAGAGTGTCTTGACTTGTTTATTAGTTGTTTAAAGACTAATTGTTTATATACATATGTAATTAGGATCTTTGTGCGTGTCTAAGTCTTCACTTGACACCAAGCACTTATCCGACACTTCCTTCCGATCCACTCACAACAGATGAGTTCATACGCCTTAATCAATGATTTAAATGTTTTTAAATGTTTTATGGGGGGGGGGGGGGGAATACAAGTAGAATCATGCTAGTTATTATATCAATCACATATGATTAATAAGCAGCATTTAAATGATTTGCTACTCATTAGCCGTTTTACCAAACAGTTTTTCTTCACATGATATTAATAAACATTTTATATGTTTAAAACTCCTTATTTTACACTGTATGTTTCATTTCAAACTCATTTACAATTGTGTTTCCTCCAACCATTTCTTTATACTTAAACTGTTTTATCAAACCCATGCTTCCAACCCGTTTTATAGATTGACATCAAGTCGATCTTTTCTTAGATAATAATTATGTTCAAAGGTTTTACAAAACTTATTTTATGCTTTTATATTATCAATTGCATGCCTATATATGTATAGTTATATAAGAAATGTTTAAAAGACTTAGGAAGGCTATCCACCTTATTTCCTTTTCGCGCTTGAGATGTGGTCTGGTGGGATATCAGGTACCCGTCCGAAGGTCATTTAAATATTACTTATATATCATGTGTACATATATAGTCATAAAGGTTCTTCAAGTTCATTCAATACCCTTGGGTAGCAAGGGTATACATCCATGTTAATACGTACCAGTTACATTACTAGTAAGCTACCATATGGGTAGTTTAGGAAGATACTAGAACCATTACTAGAACGCGATATTATTCAATGAGTTAGTTCATTCATGAGTCAATACTTCCTATATAGAGAGAACACACATTACAGCTAGCACACGTAGAAAGTTACAATACATTACTATACATGCTAGACAGAGAGAGAACACACATTACAGCTAACACACGTAGAACATTACAGTACATTACTATACATGCTAGACAGAGAGAGAACACACATTACAGCTAGCACACGTAGAACATTATAGTACATTACTATACTATTTACATAGATATGTTTACATGATTACGCTTACATGAGTACGTATACATAGATACGTTTACATGAGTACGCTTACATATACGTTAATAGGACAAACATCACTAGGTGCTATAGCATAGAACAAGTTCAGGATCTAACTATACTGATGAATCACAACGCATTGTGATAGTTATATCGGGTATACATGATCATAGTAATATGGATGTTCTCGGCTTGCATACAGGAAGGGGTCGTGTAAAGGTCCCAAAATCCCTTTGACAGGGGAGCGTCCAGCCTGGGATCTAGCCATCACATTATGCCTTATCCCTCAAATAAGGCAATAGGAGTACAGAGGTAGTCACTTATTACAAATACTACAGTACTTATAAGAATTACCCTAGACTTAAGGTAATTTGTACGGTTGTAGTTCGACACTTCACCGTAGTACTATTTCATTTTCCCATTACATTCACTTCGTGAACATTCACACGACGCACGGTAATGTAGAAACTATATATTTGGTTAATGATAGTCAGATTTGGGAAAATACACACTCTTATAAGAGATACACACACATACACTAGATGCCTTGGTAGAAGGATATGATTAGTAGGAAACATAGGGCTTCCTAGGATCATTCAAAGCATTTTCATACTTGCAGTTCATATACATTTTCAATACTTACAGTTCATATACATTTTCAACACTTACAGTTCATATACATTTTCAACACTTACAGTTCATATAGATACAAATACTTACATACAAATTAAGACACTAAAATAATTATGATCTCACCAGCTTTAAAGCGGATACTCGCTTTCAAAATAACTTGTATCCTCAGGTCAACGATAGACAGGTACCGATGAAAGGTTTAGAGAAGATGGAGCTCGTTCAAGACTCATCTTTCATTTTGATTTATTCTTTAGTGTCTATTATAATTTGACAGAACACATTTGTATTAAAATTATATTATCAATGCAATGGATGATGTTGTTGCTTGTTTACTACTTTTCATTGTTGTGATACTGTACATGACGTCCTCCGCCCCAGAACGTTTCCGCCGTTCATGGTTTTGGGGTGTGACAGAATGCACCAAAACACACCCACTATTAGTTATAAACACTCTCAAATGGAAGGTACTCAATTAGAGTTTCTCTCAGGGTGATAAAGTGATGAGGGAGGCGGGTTAAAGGAGTTAAAGTCTTTTAAATAGGGTGCAAGCCTGAATAATTAAGGTTTCATCAAACAGACTCAACTCGTCGAGTTCAGTCCCCCGACTCGACGAGTGGACTTCATATTTCGCGCGTCCTGATCAACTCCTACACAAAGAGTTGGGACCAACCAACTCGTCGAATAGGTCCTATAATGTGAATAAAATTCTCAAGCTCCACATTCAGGAAATCGGGGTGTTACATGAGATTTATTCAAATACCAAAAGTAATTCTTGACTATGATCTTATATTAGTCAAGTGGTGCAGAATGTACATTTAAATGACTAGTTTGATCATTAACATGATGAATGATTGTGGTCAAGGGTTCCTGATGGCTTGTGAGGTAAACAAGTTTAGACTATAAGTAATGGAAAAACTAAAAACATAAGTAAGTAGGTGTTTTGGAGATTCATTTTCCTAAATGTTTTGACGAACAACTTGATGCTTATGTTGCTCATTACTTTATGTCACCAATCAAATGTGGTCGCAATCTTTATGATCCCAAAATCCAGTTCCATAAATTTTCTCACACATGACGCTTCAGTAGCTTCCAAATTGGCTTGTAGTTGCAGTCTTTTAGTTTATATGGTCAAGACAAGTGGTACTGCAGCTGAAGAGATAACGTCCAATGAATCAGATAATTTCTTTTTATTAAATAACCTAAAGACATTTTTAGATGTTTAACCTCTAAGTATATCATTTTGATACTTTACATAGATTTGAGATCAAAATTTATTATACATGTTGATCGACCGTAGTCTATAGAATAAAAAATAACCAACTGCACATAGTTAGCTAGGGTAAGTTGGTTCGATTCCATATAGAGTTCATGGTCAAACAGTGATGTTTAAAAGTAATCAGTTTTAAGAACTTTATCCTAAAACAAACTTAATAACAAAATTTTGAAAACAGAAATAGTCGCAAAGATTGTTTTAAACTAATATGCAAGATAAAAACAATAAAACTTTCAGTTCAATTTTAATTCAGTTAGATTTTTGAAACTTTTCTTCCCTTAGATTCTAGTATAATTACATAGACATAATTATAGTTACCAACATTAAATCTTCCAATTTTTGTTGCTGGCTCTCTCCATCTCACCTAAACTTCCCCTGAGTTTCAGGTCAAGCTATGTGAGGCAAAAACTCATCCCACTTGCAGTTCAGAGGCTGAGCCCCACCCTAACTGTAAGGATACGACTTAGGTTAAGTAAAACAAAGACGACACAATTCAATCAATGATAACCTTTGGGTTTCAAACTCCATAGAGAATTATTTGCAGATGAATAGATGTAAAACGGGCTTCTTACTCCCCAAAAAATCGTCCTATATCTCTATATAAACGTTGGTTTATAAAAAAACGCAAGAAAAGCACTTCAAATTGTTGTTTGATCACCAAATATTTCTTAGGAAATATATGTCTTAGTCCTTACTCTAAACTAGATTTGGCACAAACAATTGCATCATAATATTGTGTCTTACAATTAAGATAATTTAAAATTAGGGTTAATTATCTTTTTTATTAACATAATGTATGTTGATTAATTAATTATCTTTAACTCATAAACTAATTGAAATTGGAATATATAACATCCTAAAAATCACGATAATTTTTTTGTTTTTCAATTGAAGTAAAAATCATTATTCAAACAAACCCAAGTCACGAAATTCAATTATCCGAATACAAATATCCCAAAATCGGCGTATCATAAAATCTCCAAAATGTATCACTAAAGGTTGTGTACGATCACACCTTCGTCATGCACCGATCCTCTGAAGTACCTGAAACATAACACTTAAACTGTAAGCCAAAGCTTAGTGAGATCCCCCAAAATACCCCACACAACAAAATGCCCCGGTCTATAGGCTTACACACATAGCAGTAAAGCCTAAACCCAAACTGTACTATGTCGAGATATGCAATAGATAAATCATATAATAATACACACACACACACATACATATATATATATATATATATATATATATATATATATATATATATATATATATATATATCACTATAGCATAGTAACACCCCATATACGAGGATACATAACCTAGTGGGTCGGCATTGGTGCCTTCGACCCACGAGTATAGTGAGGAAAACTCACCTCAATGACAGAAAGATAGCAGAACTGAATGTTGCTTCAACTACCAGCTCTTGGTTAAAGTCAACGGTCAAAGTTAAAAGTTACTCCAGTTCATTGCCACATTGTTCCCATCCTTGGCTATGCCATGGCCACTAAATGATAAAACAAACAAGTCTTAGTCCAGTCGCCATGCTGTGGAGACCTAGGCCACACCATGGGCACTGGGTTCCTAACAAGTTAATGGGTTAAGCCATATTTCTTCGATTCTAAGGGCTCCAAAGCTCAGATCTGGTCCATACTATGGTCTAAGTGGATAAATTTTCCAACTTTATCCCTTTAGACTCTCTAAGAGGTAAAGGTTTCACTCATAGGTCCAAAAAGGGAAAAACACAACTTGGGTTAATTCATTAAGCACTTAATCTTGAAGACTTCTAGTTCAACATTTCCAGAAATCTTTCTAACATCCTAAAACAACATAAAAACCATTACTTTCCATACATGAATGTCCAATACATCTCTTGGGATCTTATTAGGTCAAAAGAGGGTTTTTGACCAAAAATCCATGCATCATACCAAAACTCACTACAAATCCAAATCCAAAGCACCAAACACTCAAAATGGCCTGGAGATTCATAAAGTTGCAAACTTTATGAGATCTCACCACTCCAACAATCAAGAACATGAAGATTAAGGGAAAAAACTCAAGATCTAGCAACTTATCATGATAAAATCGAGTCTTGAACACTTAAAAAGGTCCAAAAGAATGCTACCACAAAGGAGGAGGTCTTGCTTGTTGGATCTTAGCTTACATCTTCTTCTTTCTTCCTTCAATTGCTTTAAAGAACACCAAAACAAGGCTTAAACAAAGGAGGAGGGGATTCGAGTTTTCTCATATCTCAAAGAGGTTGGTGGAGGTTGAGGGTGAGCAAACCCTAACCTCCTCATTCCTTTAAATCGGGAGCAAAAGCCCGAAAACAGGATTTTGTCATTTGCCAGGTGCCACGCCATGGCCATACTACCATGCCGTGGTGGATTAAAATGAACTCGCGGTGCTTCTTGATTTGCAACGTCGTGCTGCCTCCCCCATGTTGTGGCAAATAGTAAAATGCCAAAAATTTAGAATTTGAATTAACTAGGGATCCATGTGTTATAATTCTCCACCACTTGAATCAGACTTCGTCCTTGAAGTCCGATGCTGCAAATCAATCGGCGTAGTGCTCCCGCATCTTAACCTCGGGTTCCTAAGTCAATTCAGAATCCTTCCAATGCTGCTACTGAACTTTGAACAATGATACCACCTTTGTTGTACAAGGCCTTCATCTTCCTATCCAAAATCACCACTGGCTTATCAATATAGTTCAGGCGATCATAAACCTGGATATCATCCAAAGGGACCACCACTGAATCATTAGCTACACACTTTCGAACCTGAGAAACATGGAAAGTGTTGTGGATCTGGCTGAACTCGTCAGACAGATCTATTCGATAAGCCACCCTGCCAACCTTGGCCACCATTCGAAACAACCCGATGAATCGAGGCCCCAACTTAACCCGCTTCCTGAAGCGTATTACACCATTCCAGGATGATACCTTCAATAAAACCATATCGCTGACCTGGAACACCAACTCGGATCGACGTATGTCAGCATAACACTTCTGCTGACACTGAGTTGTCTGCAACCTTTACTTGATCTGCTGGATAAGCTCTATCGTCTGAAGGACCACCTCGGTCCTCCCCATAACCATGTGACCGACCTCCCCCCAATAAACTGGGGTACGACACTTTCTCCCATAAAGAAGCTCAAAAGGCAGCACACCGACACTAGAGTGATAGTTGTTGTTATAGTAGGAATCAACCAGAGGAAGGTAAGAGTCCTAACTACCACCAAAATCTATAACACAAGCTCTCAACATATCCTCGAGTTTCTGGGTTGTCCACTTGCTCTGATCGTCAGTCTGCGGGTGATAGGCGGTCCCGAAGAGCAATCTCGTACCTGTTTCCTCGTGGAATTTCGGACAAAAAGGAGAAGTGAAAAAAAAATCTCGATAAGATACAATGGAAACTATAACACCATAATGAGTGATCTTGTGCACATACACATCGGCTAATTTCTCAGCCGAAAAGCTCTCCTGAATAGCTAGAAAGTGGGCTTTCTTGGTTAAACGGTCCACAATGACCCATATCACATCAAACCCCTTAACCTTCCTGGGCAACTTGGTGATATAATCCATGGTGATATGTTCCTATTTCCACATGGGATGCTCTAAAGGCTTTAATTTTCCGTGCATCCTATGACGCTTGGTGTTGACCAACCGACAGGTCAAACACCTCTCAATGTACCAAGCTATTTCCCTCTTCATACACGACCACCAATAACTATGTCGTAAATCTCAGTACATGTTTGTGGCCCCAGGGTGTATCGAAAATCTAGAATTATGTGCCTCCTCCATCACAGTCTTCCTGATCCCACCAAAATCTGGTGCCCAAACTCGACCGCACGAGGTCAATAATCCATGACTATCGGTAGAAAAATTTTCGATCTCACCCCTGATTCTCTCTTGCTTCCTGTTTTCCTTTTTGACTCCCTCGACTATAGCCTCCATAATCAAGTCCAGAAGTGGCAAATCAATCGGAATCCTCATACATAGGCCCCCAACAGAAGTACTAGCTGACTTGCGGCTCAAAGCATCAACGACCACATTCTCTTTCCTAGGGTGATACCGAATCTTGTAGTCATAATCATTGACTACGTCAAGCCACCTATGCTTTCACATATTTAGATTTGGTTGATCTATGAGATATCCTAGACTCTTGTGATTTGTGTAGATGGTACACCGTACCCCGTAAAGATAATGCCACCAAAATGTGAGGGTAAACACCACCACCCCTAGCTCCAGGTCATGCGTCAGATACCGAACCTCATGCTGATTTAGTTGTCTAGAAGCATACACAATAACCCTCCCTCTCTGAATAAGTACTGCCCCCAAACCGGTGATAGAAGCATCACAATATACAACAAAATCCACCACGTCCTCTAGAAGGGTCAACATCGGGGCCTCACATAATTTCTGTCCCAATGTCAAGAATGTAGCCTATTACTCAGGACCTTAGTGAATATCCACTCCTTTTCTTGTCAACCGAGTGAGAGGTACAACAAAATTGGGGAAATCTTGAATAAACCTTTGATAATACCCTCACAAACCCATAAAACTCCTGATCTATGAAGGGGACTTCGAGACCTCCCACTACATAACTGCCTCAATCTTGGCCGGGTTGACCAGAATCCCATTATGATTAACGAGGTGTCCTAAGAAGTGGACCTCTTGTAGCCAAAACTAACACTTTGAGAAATTGGCATAAAGCCTTTCCCTCCTCAAAACTCTCAGCAACTCTCGAAGGTGATCCTCATGCCGCTCCCTGGTCTTGGTATAGACTAAGATGTCATCGACAAAAACAATGACCAAATGATCGAGCATTGGCCTGCATACCTGATTCAACAAATCCATAAATGTCTCCGGTACATAGGTGAGCCCAACAACATCACCACGAACTCATAATGACTATAACGAGTTTGAAAAACTGTCTTCTCCACGTCCTACTCTCAAAGTCTCATCTCATGATACCCTGACCTCAAATCGATCTTGGAGAACCAAGATGCACCATGCAGCTGATTGAAGAGGTCATCAATCCAAGGAAGTGGGTAACAGTTATTCACCGTTAACTTGTTTATCTCTCAGTAATCAATGCATATCTGCTGTGAACCATCCTTCTTCTTTACAAAAAAATTGGAGCTCCCCAGGGCGAACTGTTCGGTATGATAAACTGCTTGCCCATCAGCTCCTAAAGGGAAGAGGAAAACTCCTGCATCTTTGGTGGTGCTAATTAGTACAATGCCTTAGAAATCGGTGTTGCACCAGGGATCAGATCGATCCAGAACTTCACTTGCTTCGCGGGAGGCACGTCGAGTAATTCCTTTGGAAATATATATGGAAACTCTCTGACCATAGGAACATCTGAAATTGACACCCCCTTCTCTATGTGAGTGTCAACCACATAGGTGAGATGACCCATACACCCACGTTGAAGATACTGTCGAACCCTGACAGCAAAACAAAAGGCTGATCCAGCCCCGGTAATGGAAACTCGTAACGGGCACTCCAACCACATATCTGAGAGTCAACCACATATGTGAGATGACCCACTTGTTGTTCGAACCACTACCCATTGCCCTTTGTAATCTATCATGGCATTAAACTTGCTCAACCAGTCCATTCCTACTATCACGCATACATCTCCCATAGGGATAGGGATCAAATCAATCAGGTAGGACAAACTAAATATCTCAAAGGTACAATCCCAAAAAACGATCGACGCGGAACCCCCCTGTGCTTGTTGGTGATGTAAAATTGTAACGGGTACTCCAACTCTCCAAGAGACATATAAAAAATCCTATTGAATGACTGAGACACAAAGGACCGACTCGCACCTGAGTCAAAAAGCACAAGATGTGACATCCCCATTTTCACGGCCAGAAAAGACCGATTTTGTTTATGCTTTATAAAAATCAGAGTACTTCTTTTCATAGAAATGTTGCGGAATTTGTGCCCAGAAAAATACGATAAATACGTTATCAAAACATTTTTTAAGAAACGTATTTTATTCATTTTAAAACGTTTGGGATGTCATTGTCAATACAGGAACATAAGCATAAACGGAACTTACATTTATTTACACTAGTGATCTACATATCTTTAATCTCTCAGTGTAATGTCACTTCATATCGACACCTGTGATATAAATAAACTGAGTGGGTCAGGTTGGGAAACCTGGTGAGTACATAGTGTTTTCAATCCACAATAATATAATTTTTATGTTTAATCATCAAACAGTTAACCCAATGTGACAACCCGAAATTTCCATTATGTACAAACCATATCAAGTCAATAGAAGTTAGAACAGTTATAGTGAAGTTCCAAACTTTTGGGTATAAGTTTGACAGTTTTTCAGGATTTACACTTAAGGAGATATCAAGAGAGTGGATGCACTAGGGTTTTGTGCAACACTGTTATTCCAAAACTCTATGATATTAGAGTTCATTTCAGGAATAAAATATTTTCTGCCAAAAATCCCAGGACTATATATAGGATTCTGAACCATATTAATTCATTAGTTACATTTCCAACTAGAGAAAAGCCGAATTCTCTCTCTAGGATCTTCGGACTTTCATTCCGAAAAGTGAGTACTTCTATCTAGTGTTGTTTTAAAGCTTCTTATATGCTTAATACACTAGAAATCATAGGAAAACACTAAGATCTGTGAGTTTACCGCCCAAGAACACCTTGGGGAGTAAACTTCTTTATAAGGGCCAAAGTGTGCCCAATGTCCCTCCATGCCTTAGAACTCAACCTAGAAGCTACAATTACATGTTTAGACCACAAAATAATTAAGAATAAAAGGCTAGAAGTGAGTTCACGGCCAAGGATGTTCTTGGGCCGTGAACTCCATTTTTAGCTGCCAAAACACCCTAAAAGCCTTCCTTAAGCCAAGAGACTAGTTTAGACATGTACCCTAATGAGTTTAGGACTAGAAAACACCCTTAGAACACCAAGAGTAAGGTGTTCATGGCCCAAGAAGTTCCAGGGTCGTGAACTCCAAACAATAGTGCCAAATGGTGCTATAAACTCTTCTAAAGCCTTGTACACATGCATAGTTTAGTTCCTAGTTGATTTAGGGACTTGAAAACACCAAGAACACCCATCCAAGGGAGATTATGACCGTAATCTCCATGGGATTTGGTCCCAGGTCCGTAAACTCCTAAAAGGAGTTATATAATGCCCTAAACTCTTCCATAGACCAAGCCATTAAGTAGAAATGCTTCTTAGAGTCTTGTAGAGCATCAAACACAACATGGTCACCTAAGTATGAGCTTACGGCCGTAAAATCATGAGTTTACGACCGTAAACTCATTTGGTAGTGTCATTATGGCCGTGAACTTCATGGTGGAGTTTTCCTTGAGCCCTACACATAATAGCTTCCCCTACAAACACTTAGATGCAATCCTAGAGGCTAATAACACTTGATAAAGGTGTTTAGAATGTCCTAGGGTGTCTTGACTTGTTTATTAGTTGTTTTAAGACTAATTTGTTACATAGATGTGATATTATATGTTAACTAGGATCATAGAGTGTGTTCAAGACTTCACTTGACACCTAGCAGTCCTACCTCTTCAGTTCATCTGTATCACCCACAACAGGTGAGTTCATACCCCTTAATCAATGATTTAAATGTTTTATGGGAGGGGGATACAAGTAGAATCATGTTAGTTATTATATCAATCACATGTGATTAATAAGCAACATTCAAATGATTTACTACACATTAGCCGTTTTACCGCATTTTCCAGTGTGTTTCTTTTTGCACTTTTTGCACCATCTTTCTTCACTTCCTCCTCCTCTTTCGAAATTCTTCGAGAATTTTCTCTTCTCGTTGGAATTTGAAGATACTTCAAATTTCCTTTTCTCTCCCACCACCGCTCTCTCCAGACCATTCTCTTGTATCTAGGTCTCCACATTTTTAGCAGCCCAGATGGCTGCTTTCAGAGTGGTATTTTGCTTAACCATTGGACCAAAGTCCGTTGGTAATCCAAGGGAAAACTTGTTAACCTTGGAGAGTTCAGTTGGGAAGAGGTGAGGAACAAGCTTCATTTTCTCAGTAAAGCTTGCAGCGTATTCAGTAACGCTCATTCTTCCATTCTTCAGATTCTGGAATTCGTTGTTGATCTCTAGAAGATCCTGCTCAAAGCAGTATTGGATCTTCAACTGCACCATAAAATCTTCCCATGACATCTTGCTTGCTTCACCTTTGTGCATCGAATTAGCCAGTAGCTTCCACCAGCTTAGTACTCCAGATTTCAACAGAGGAACCGCGAGAGCGGTCTTCTGCCTGTTGCTACACTTGCAACTATCAAACATCGTCTCCATCTCAAAGATCTAGTTTATGACTTCCACCGGCATCGGGCTTCCAGATAGACTCGGTGGTTTGGATGCCATGAAATCCTTGTATTTGCAACCACGTCCATCATTTCCTCCATCCTGGTGGTTTTACCTAACTATCGGTGGGTTGGCTTGACCAACAGTCACACCGTAGTTTCCCTCCTCAGTCTGCCCTTCGTTCAACTCGGGCTGTTCGACCTATATGGTCGCTTCCTCTCGATTTTGTTGGAGCAAATGTCTGGTTTCCTCCATTTGACGATCCAACATTGCCTGGATCATCGCTTGCACTCCGACCATCGTTATTAGCTCAGTAGCGGCCACCACAACCGGTATTTGCTCAATCACTGGGGGCTGATCTCGATTCCCATTTACATTCACGTTTCCGCTACGGGTACTTGTCATCTTGATCTATACACCGAATAAGGTGAATCTAGATCTTTATTTAAGATTGACGTTTAAATCATCCTTATCACCCCGAAACGTTTATATGCTAGTTCTAATATCGTAGTTAAACGCTTAGAATCCTAAACACACAAGGTTTCTAGATCCGGTCGGCAATAGACCATAGATCCGAACAAATAACAGCATATCATGCACAAAGCATTTAGCACATAAAAGCATTTTAGGCACAATCCCTAAAATAATCTAGTGCTCACACCTCACAATCATCGCTTAGCATTCTAAGTTTAAGTCTAGAAATAAATCCATATTCCTAGTTCGCTTAAACTAATGCTCTGATACCAACTGTGACATCCACATTTTCACGGCCAGAAAAGACCGATTTTGTTTATGCTTTATAAAAATCAGAGTACTTCTTTTCATAAAAATGTTGCGGAATTTGTTCCCAGAAAAATACGATAAATACGTTATCAAAACATTTTTGAAGAAACGTATTTTATTCATTTTAAAACGTTTGGGATGTCATTGTCAATACTGGAACATAAGAATAAACGGAACTTACATTTATTTAGACTAGTGATCTACATATCTTTAATCTCTCAGTGTAATGTCACTTCATATCGACACCTGTGATATAAATAAACTGAGTGGGTCAGGTTGGGAAACCTGGTGAGTACATAGGGTTTTCAACCCACAATAATATAATTATTATGTTTAATTATCAAACAGTTAACCCAATTACCCATCCCCATTATCTTCTTTATTCTTAGGGATCTACCCTAAGAATTAGCTATTTCTTGTTCATTCATTCCTAAGGAGTATCCTAAGGAATAGGTACGAATTTGATCGTTGTAAATGACACATCTGTCACGCACAACTTCTAGTTCTGTCACTTAGGCGCGACTGCCAAAATTGTGACATTCTATATGGGGCGCATCTGCTGAAATAGTCCTTTTAGGTGCATCTGTCGGGATTATGAGGATCTCTATTAGGCGCTTCTGTTGGTAGAGCCCTTTAGGCACATCTGGCAGGGTTTTATTGACAATATCGTTTTCGAGAGTCCACTCGCAATACATATCAATGGGTTTTTAGAGTACACCGGTGAACACATCGTTTACAACACCTACAGGTTGTGAGCCTGCTAGAGTTCCACTGGACTGTCTAGAATAGTCCGTGGTTGTCATCCATACTCTGCTGAATGACGGGGCCATCATTTGGGAAAAAGGCTTCTCACATTGTCCACCTCTCACCCTCACCTTACGGTCTATTTCACCTCTCAACTCATCATCCAACTCATATTTAATTTATTACATATACCCATGTCTTACCCCAACATTTTCGTAGATATAAAATACATATACAGTTTAACTCATTTAAAACGTGTATAAAATCGTTCATCCAGCATAGACAGCAAGTACTCAGGTAATATGCACACATAGCACGTAATTTATATAAAATACTTCATATCTATGTGTAAGATGAAAGTAACTATGCACTCACTTGACAAGGTGATGACTCGGTACTCGGACAACACTTCGTTACTGTTAAAACAATTTCCCTCGGACAAAACCTAGTATCATTACCACTAGAGTTTAGTCTAACGACAACCGCGACAAATTAATAGTCTACCTATTATTATTATTATTATTATTATTATTATTATTATTATTATTATTATTATTATTATTATTATTATTATTATTATAATTATTATTATTATTATTATTATTATTATATAAGCGTTAAATAACACTCAATATAACTCATAATAATAGCCCAAATAATTATTTTAAGGACCTAATAACATTACTATAATTATTTGAAAGCTATATTAAAAATTGTGTAAGCATAGCTCACTTACAGCGGATTTTAAAGAAAACCGGGCTTTGCTGGAGTAGCGTTTCTGAGTCGAAAGGCTCTTTTGTCGGGACTCCAGGAGCCTCGGGGCTTCCTTCGGGTGCTAGGGGGTTTACCTAGGCTTTTAGGGGGTTAGGGGCTTTAGAGAGAGAAACTAGAGAGAGAAAGAAGGGTTTGAAGGTGTGAAGAAATAGCAAGACCCGACACTTCTATTTATAGGTTGAATTCCCGATGGACTCGTCGAGTCGGTTCACTGAATCGCTGAGTCAATGCCACGTGTCATCATTTGATGGCTTTCCTTGGGGAGAAAGCCTTGGCCCATATTTAGCCACGTCACCCCTTTTGTAGCAGCACCCTGCCAACTTCTAAACCCCGTAACTTTCGCATACGAGCTCCGTTTTCGACGTTCTTTTTTTCCACGCGTAGGTAAAAACAAGATCTACAACTTTAATTTTGACTTTGTCGGCTAATTGTCGACCAATCTCAAATTTAACAGTAGGAGGCGTTTAGACTGTTAAATGACCGCGAAGAATTTGTAACTCCTTCATACAAACTCCATTTTCGTCCATCTTTTTACTGTTGATTTCCTATTAATGAGATCTTCAACTCTCATTTAGGTCGCGTAAGCCAAAAACTACTCGAACTAAAATTCGAGTTTCGGGCCGTTCACTGCTAAGCCAAATCTTACAAAAATCATAACTTTCTCATACGAAATCAGATTTGGGCGTTCTTTTTATGGACGCTCTTGGTTTAACGTATTCTATGACTTTCGTTTAGATCACTAAGGCTAAATTTCGCTCTATCATAAATTCACTATTTACGCTTCCTGGTATCGTGCCGGTTCCGTCGCGAAACTTCGACGGGTCATAACTTCTTCGTTATAACTCGGATTTTGGCGTTCTTTATATGTATGGAAACATTGTGAAATATTCTAGAACTTGATTAAGATTATTTATTCTAAATAATCTTTTGTCGAAAAGTCGTTTTCGACCCATATTGCCTCTAAATTGACTAGCCCGGATCTGCGGGCATTACAATTATCTCCCCCTTAGGATAATTACGTCCCGGAACCATCAACGAAACAGGGCTCATATAATGAATCCATACGTCATCTCTTCATCCTAGGTAATAATTATAACTTCTATATTCCTTCAAGTCTATCTCTTAGACTCATTGACTGTAAGGAGTACTCGATCGTGCACCTGCTCTCTACCTCATACTAAACTCCAAATTATGACCTTCAAGTCACAATCTCGATCGTCACTGGACACGAACTTGAGATAAGTTCTTTTACTACTACTATGGATTGATGTGTCATATTCTAATGACATATCATCGTATGTTGCAACGCTTAGACTTAGGTCTCTTAGAGTCAAATTCCGGAATGGAATATTCCTTCCTTTATGGTCTAATGTGATATAATCACATTTTAACATGTAGCATTTCTATCTACCACCTTCTTTAACAACTAGTGTGATACTTCTATTGATCGCTTTGAGTTTAATCGTTTGGTTTAAGTCGGACGCTACATCAAACTTGGTTCTCTGAACCATGTAACCTACTCATCGTAGTTGGACTCAATGTGACATGACCACTAGGGTCGGAATAACAATCATCTTCTTAGTTATTTACCGAAATGATGGTAACGACATTCTTGAATAAAAAGAAATCAATTAATAGCTTCTTAGTAACCTTGTGACTTTCCCTGATCCAAGTATGAGTCATGTTCTTCCGGTAGTATAGGCCTCTACTACCATCCACACCTACTCATACTCGTCCCAAGTATTGTCTCACAGTTTTCCAAGTCACCATACAAGAAAATCACATAATAGTTTAACACATCAAATATCAAAACGAAGGTTTTATATTATTCCTTGAAATGTTTACATAGGTGTTCAAGTTCACCCTAAACTATGCCCCTAACATGCTACATCACGAGGTACTATCTACACGATTACTCCATAACTCGATCCTTGGGTGTCAAGCCTTCACTCCTGAATCCTCACATTGTCATCTGCTTCGTCAAGGATCATTTGAAATGCTCTCGCCTTTGGCTTTGGCAGCACATTTGGCTTTGTAGCCCCCTCTCTCTTTGGGCAGTCTTGGTTGAAGTGCCCTTCATTGTAGATGTAAAATTGTAAAAGTCGAATATAGTGTTTTGTATAGTTTCGCATTTTATTGTTATTTTACTAAGTCATTTTTATGCGAAGTGAAATGTCTAGACTTAGTATATTTTTTGTACACTCATGTTCCCTTTAAATAGGGACTGAGGTTAGAAGTAGAGAGAGACTTTTCGTAACTGATATCTCTTTTCTGCTTATGTTGTAATCAGTCTTTATCAATATGAGATCTGATTAATATTTACTCTTCGTGTTCTAAATCTTCAATCACTCAAATCAAACTTTGCTTTCTCAAATCTCGATAACAATTCTCATAAATTGGTATCAAAGTAGGATTCAAACTGCTTCGATCTGATTTTCATGTTAGAATCATTTGCTTTTTGAGTTGCAACTTTACTCAAAATTTTCCGCGCATTTTGGTTTTGAAAATCACATTTGATCTTCAGATTTAAATTGATTCTGTCTTTGAATAGCTAAGTCGAGTAATCGATTCGTGATTTGTGATCAATTCAATTGATCAAATTCTCTATTTCATCAACTTTTTCAAGCTTTCTGAAAATTTCTGTGTTCATCAATGGCGAATTTCAACATGAATACAATGACTTCCTTCTCTCAGTTGCTTGGTTCCTCAACCAAAATTCCGATGTTAATTCCAGAATACTATGATCAGTGGGCTGATAGAATGGAAGATTACTTAAATGGAATTGATGAAGAACTTTGGAATTGTATCGATGGAACAGTGCAAGCTCCTGCTAATGTTCAACCAATTGGATCATCTACTGCATCTGCTGAAGTTGCTGATCAATAAAAACGATTGAAGAATAATAAAAAGAAATGCATGTGGGAACTAAGAGGTGCTCTACCTCCTGTGGTTTACAATTACATCCGTAGTTGTAAAACAGCCAAGGAGATCTGGAACACTCTAAAAGAGAAGTATCAAGGTAGCGAAAAGACGAAGATCAACTATGTGAAGCAATGTCTAGTTGAATTGAAGGAATTCATACAAAAGGATGCATAAACTCTTGAAAATTACTATGATCGTCTGAATGAGCTTATGTTTCGCTACAATAGGTATGGAATCACTTGGTCTCTCATGGAGTTCAATTTAACTTTCATTATGGGTCTTTGCAACGAATGGCGAAGTGTGAGCATGATGATTAAGAATCAACAGAGTTTTGATACAACTAAATTGAATGATCTCTACAATCAACTGAAAACACATGAATGTGAGGTTTCAGAAATGTATGAAGAATCAAAACAAAGTATTGGAGGTCCTTTGGCTCTTGTTTCAAAGGTATCAGAAACTGATGTTAATGAAAAAGATGGTTCAGATGAAGAAGGATTTTTGATGAACTCTGATGATGAAGCAGTGACATTCTATTCAAACAACAGAGTTAAGAAGTTTTTGAAAAAGCCTTTTAATCCAAAAGGAAAGGCTAGTGATGTGAAGAATGCAGTCATAAGAACTGGAGGGGGGGGGAGAGGAAGAAATTGGAGAAAGCTGATGAGAAACAAAAAGATGCGAAAGAAGAAAAGAAGTTGAAAGGTGATTCAAGAATTTACTGTCACTACTACAATGGTGCGAATCACTTCGCAGCCGATTGCATGTTGCGAAAGAAAGAAGAGAAGAAGGAAAAAGTTAAAGATTAAGCATACTACTCTGAAAAGATTGAAGAGATACATGCTAAGACCAAAGGAGTGTCTTTGGTTGCGAAGGGTGAATCTGCTGATGAAGAGAGTGGAACGTATCAGATCTGGTCTTCAGGATCTGATGACGAGGAAATGAGGCATCCCACACATGGAGCGATGTTCGCATGTTTTGAAGATTGTGAAGAGGACATTTCAGGGAGATGCTTCGTATCTAAATCCACGGACAAATCACCTATGACAACCAAGGTACGTGCAATACTTGAATCTTTTAATATTCCTTTATCTGCTTATGATGCTGAAATTGTTTCATTTGATGATACTGTGGCTTATTTTGATTCTGTTATTGTGTGTGCTAGTACTGAAGCTCAAAAATTAAATTTGCAACTAGGTGAGACACGGAGAGAATTAGAAATAAAGAGGAGCAGAGTAGAAAAACTTGAAATGTAGATCAAAAATATAGATTGTGATAGGAATAATCTTACAAATGATGTTAGGTTGTTGCTAGCACAAAGGAACATATATTGTAATTCTGCCAAATGATTGTATGCAAAATTAACTGCTTTACATCATTCTTCTGACATTAGCAAAGAACAACATAGGAAACTTTTACCTTTTTCTTGAGTATGAACGTGAAAAAGTTGATGTTGTTTCTTATGATTGCGAAAGTACAATTGCTCAATTTGACAAAATACCTGATGATAGATATCCATACGGTATTGTCAAAATTGATGAATTTCTGAATGCTGATGAGTTGGTTAACATTGTCAATGAAAGTTTGACAAAGAGTGAACAAGTGAAAATCTTAAAGAAAACAGAAAATTCAACTTTTGCCTCACAATTCAATTATGCTGATATTGATGAAAATTCAGATAATGTGAGTGAAATCAGTGAGATAGAAGAGGAAGAAGAGGTTGATTGTTCTCAATTGTCAATCATTAATATCACATCTAAGATCAAAGGTAAAGAAATAATAGTTGATTCAATAGTAGAGGATGAAATTGATAAACCTTCAACTTCGCAACATTGTAAGTTTGATAATGTGGAAGTTGAAAGCGGGAAATCTGATGAGAAAAAAGAAGAAAAGAAAGATTCAAATGAAACACCTCAACGAGTTGTGGTTGATCAAGTGTTTGAGAATACAAAAGAATTTGACAAAATTTTAAATGACAAAGGCGCACATTATTTGGAAACCAACACTGTGGTATATCCAAATTTTGTATGCACTGATAAAACTATTTTTCCAAATCAAGTTTTTTTCACTACTGGAAATGCTGAGAAAGTTCATCATGAATTCAACAAAATGATTGAAAAAGATAATCTAAAGTTAACCACAGAAGGTTTTTTCGCAAATCAAAACACAGAAGCAAACAATTTAACTCAAAATTCTTATGTGTTTCAAAAACAAAAATCATTACAAAAATGGGTGGTTAAAGGTGAAAAACCAAACAAAATTTTTGAAAAAGTTGAAAAATCAAAGGCTGAAGTGAAATTAAATTCTCATGAATTCAAATTGATGGTTGGAAATTATTCAACAGAAAATAATGTTTCAAAAAGAAAAGCAAGAAAAATAATTTTCTAGCAAGTTGTGTCTAATGACAAACCAAGAGCTGAAAAAGAACAAATTTCAAAAACAACATCATCAAAATTTCAAAGAAAAAATAAACAAACGGATTAAAGTTTTCATAAACCAATAAATTCTATTGACAAAATTCCATATATTCGCAAATATGACAACAATCGAAAATTTGAGAATTCGCAAAAATTTGCAAATAATTAAAAGTTTCAAAATGTTGGCAAATTCACGAATACTTCATCAAGTTTGAAAAATTCAACTCAAGTAAAAGTGAAATTTTCACCAAAACAACCAAATTTTCCAAATCCTTCAGTCTCAAAACCGACCAAAGTTTCATATACAAAAGGAAAATCTGATGTAAGTACGATCAATCGTTGGTTTGAAGGGAAAGGAAGAAAATATCAAAGTGGGATGTTTTCAGAGCAACAAATCAAGAATGCATTTGATAAGTTCGCAAATAACTCATCCACTGCTAGTTCAACATCTCATAATTCGCAAGTTCCGGTTCAAAAATGGAAACCAGTTATCAAAAATGCGAATGTTGTGAAGGATAAGATTACAATCAATGGAAATCCAAAACTATGGAATGACTATATCTCAATATGTAGATCTGATGATGTTGATATAATGGATTCTGTCACAAACAAAGTGAAAACATGGTTTTTAAATTCCAAGAATTTGTTTCATTCTACTAATGATGGACCCAACAAGTCTTGGGTTCCTAAATTCTTTCAATAAATGCAGCTGATGTGTGACGAGCAATATGATTTGAAATGGTATATTGATAGTGGTTGCTCTCGTCATATGACTAGAAGAAAGGAAAACTTGCGAGATTATAGAAGCTTAGAAAATGCTGAAGTAGTCAAATTTGGAAATAATCACAAGTGTCAAGTGAAAGGATATGGGAAAGTCACAAATGGAAAATTCACTGTGAACAGAGTTGCTTATGTTGAAGGAATTCAACATAATTTGATAAGCGTGTCACAACTTGTTGTTGGTACTGGAAATCAAGTTGTATTTAATGAAGAAGGAAGTATCATTTCAAATGCGAAGTCAAATGAAATACTTCTCAAATCCAAAAGATATGGTGATATGTTTACACTGGACATCAAACCAATTGTGGGAAAACCTACTGTGTGTTTACAATCAAAAGCATCTAATGATCTCAGCTGGCTTTGGCATAGAAGATTGTCACACTTGAACTTTCGAAATATTAATAAACTTGTCACTGAAGATTTAGTTCGAGGGTTACCAGTACTAAAATTTGACAATGATTATTTGTGTGCAGCTTGCGAACAAGGAAAACAACATCAAAAAGGTCATCCGATTGTGATAGATTCAAATATCGTAGAACCATTGGAACTTCTTCACATTGACTTATGTGGACCGTCGACGGTTGCAACAATCAATAAAAAGCGGTATATTTTAGTTGTTGTAGATGATTTCTCTCGATTCACATGGGTGTTTTTTCTCAGGTTGAAATCTGAAGTTGCTCAGACGATGATTGATTTTATCAAAAAGATTGAACTTAGTCTGAAGAAGAATGTACGAAAAATTAAAAGTGATAATGGTTCTGAGTTTAAAAATCAAACTCTTGATATTTTTCTCACAAGCAAAGGCATTTCGCATAATTTCTCATTACCATATACTCCACAACAAAATGGTGTTGTTGAAAGAAGAAATCGATCTCTATGCGAAGCAGCCATGACCATGTTAACATATGCGAATCTACCTCAATATCTTTGGGCAGAAGCAGTGTCCACTGCATGTTTTACTCAGAATCGATCGTTCATTCATCGAAGATTCAATGTTACTCCATATGAAATAATCAATAATCGGAAACCTAATGTAAAATTCTTTCATGTTTTTGGTTGCAGGTGCTTTATCATGAATCTCAAAGATAATTTGTCCAAGTTCCAAGCTAAAGCTGATGAAGGCATATTCTTAGGATATTCACATAATTCAGTTGCATACAGAGTGCTTAATAAAAGAACAAGAAAAGTTAAAGAAACTTTCAATTTAATGTTTGATGATTACTATCTTAAACAAATGGATAGTAAATTTGAAAATAAATCAATACTTGTGGATTCAAATACTCCAATTGATAATTCTGAAATAAATGATTTTGATTATGACTTAATTTTCGGCATTCCTGACAGGGCAATTGACGCAGAAAATAATGCTCCTGATAATCAAACATCAGAATCCTCAAAACATACTGATGATTCAACAATAAATACAACATCGATATCTTGTGAAAGTACGACTGATATTCGTATGGTGGAGGAA
This sequence comes from Lactuca serriola, assembly GCF_051521515.1. Classification (NCBI taxonomy): domain Eukaryota; kingdom Viridiplantae; phylum Streptophyta; class Magnoliopsida; order Asterales; family Asteraceae; genus Lactuca; species Lactuca serriola. The sequence goes on along the minus strand of NC_136410.1, from coordinate 126,501,347 downwards.
CATACGAGTATTCATGAAGATAGTCAGCCAACTTTTGAGGGGGAGCATTCGCAGAATCAACAGGAACATCATTTTGAGGGGGAGCATCAAGATGAAGATCATGTTGAGGGGGAGCATGATGAAACAGAGACAATTAATCTTGATGAAAATGATGAGTTTCATGAACTAAATGATAACTTTTCTGTTGCAGGATCTGAAAATGAAGATATGTATGAAGATGCATCATTAGAATTTGATCCTAATTTTCCACCACTTGAGAAATGGACAAGAAATCATTCAAAAGAACAGGTAATTGGTAATCCACAAGATGGTGTGTTGACTAGAGTTCAAATTCGTGCGAAAAATGAGGTACTGAATGCGAACCAAGAACTATGTATGTTTAATGTCTTTATTTCGAAAATAGAGCCAAAGACAGTAAAAGATGCTATGAAACACTTAGATTGGGCTGTTGCTATGCAATCTGAACTGGCTGAATTTGAACGAAACAAGGTTTGGAGATTAGTTTCTAAACCTTCTGATGTTTCAATTGTCGGATTAAGATGGATTTTTAAAAACAAAACTGACAAAGATGGCAATATTATTCGAAATAAAGCTAGACTAGTGGTTAAAGGTTATTCGCAACAAGAAAGGATAGACTATGAAGAAACATTTGCACCTGTTGCAAGACTTCAAGCAGTTCGCATATTTTTAGCCTATGCAGCTCACAAAGACTTTGATGTTTATCAAATGGATGTTAAATGTGCATTCTTAAATGGAGAACTAGAAGAAACGGTATATGTTGAACAACCACCAGGATTTATAAGCAATGAACATCCTAATCATGTTTACATCCTAGATAAGGCTGTATACGGATTAAAACAAGCATCAAGAGCCTGGTACGCAACACTTACAAATTTCTTGAAACAATCTAAATTTCAACAAGGATCAGTTGACCACACATTATTTCGCAAGAAAGTTGGGTGTCATCTAATGCTTGTTCAAATTTATGTTGATGATATTATCTTTGGCTCAACTGATCCAGCATTGTCAATTGAATATGAAAATCTAATGAAAAGTCAGTTTGAAATGAGCATGATGGGAAAAATTAATAATTTTATTGGCTTAAACATAAGACAGAACAGGGATGAAATCTTAATCAATCAAGAAAAATATACGAAGAATTTTCTTGAAAAGTTTGGAATGTCTAATAGCATGAAACTTAGAGTACCAATGGCAGTAGGAACAAGACTAACTCCTTCGTTAGATGCTCTTGCTGTTGATTTAACACTTTATCGAAGCATGATAGGGTCTTTATTGTACTTAACTGCAAGTAGACCTGATATTATGTTTTCGGTTTGCAATTGTGCTAGATATCAAGCTAATCCCAGAGAACCTCATTTGACTGTAGTGAAAAATATTTTTCGCTATCTTAAGGGAACAGTTTCTTTAGGACTTTGGTATCCTACGAAAACGGGGTTTTCATTCAAGCTTTTTCAGATTCTGATCTAGGAGGATGTACTTTGGATAGGAAAAGTACGAGTGGTGGATGTCAACTATTGGATGGGAAGTTGGTGAGTTGGCAATCAAAGAAACAAACTTGTGTGGCTATATCAACCGCTGAGGCAGAATACATTGCTGCTGCTGCTTGCACTTCACAAATTATTTGGATTCAGAGTCAACTTCGTGACTATGCAATAAACATGAAAAAGATTCCTTTGTATTGTGATTCGCAAAGTGCAATTCACATTTGTCATAATCCAGTACAACATTCAAAGACAAAACACATTGCTCTTCGATATCATTTTATCAAAGATCATGTGGAAGATGGGAATATTGAAATTCATTTTGTTAAAACAACTGAACAACTTGCTGATATTTTTACAAAACCTCTTGATGAAAAATCATTTGTTAGAACTTTAGCAGGTTTGGGGATGATTAATGCGAATTCCATTTCAAAAACTCATGCCTAAAAGTCTGGTTCAGCAGTTATGAGTCAAATTTGTTCAGAAATTACTGTTTATTCAGAGGCTTCGCATGGCTTCACATCCACATATTTTCGCATCTGAGATCATAACAACTAAGGTAAGGTTTACGACTAATTTTGAATTCTTTTTTAACTTTTGAAAAATCAAAAATTTAAAAAGATTTTATTTTGTTATGTTCTTAATTATGAAAAATCAAAAATCCAAAAAGATTTTATTTTGTTATGTTCTTAATTTTGAAAAATCAAAAATCCAAAAGGATTTTATTTTGTTATGTTCTTAATTTTAAAAAATTAAAAATCCAAATAGATTTTATTTTGTTTTGAAAAATTCAAAAATCACAAAAATATTTTTGTTTTCTTTGTTCTTTAAACTTTGTATGCTCAGAATTCAATACAGGGCTAAAATGCGAAGATGTCATATTTGTGTCTTCTATGGGAAGGTATGATTTCGATAAATTGTGTACTAGTTAGGACGTCCCTAGAAGCATGTTGTTGCATGTCGCCTCAAGCCTCATATGACTCTATGTGTGGGAAATGAAAGCCTTGATGAAATTATCTTATGAAAATTTCTTCCCAACAAGGCTTGTATTCGCATAAGTCAACAAGAGCTACCTTACTCTTCTCACATGAGTTATGAGTTTTCTGTTTTGTCCATTATAACAGAGGTACACTTCGATTCTTTTCCAATCTTTTTATACCAAACAATTCTTACACTCTAAATTTTTGAAGAGATTTGTCCTTGAGGTCTTTGATTAAACCAATCAAAACCTAGACAAATCACAAGTCTGTGTTTATGATCTAACATCATGAGTCCGTGATGGAAGTGAAACCCAAAAATCATAAACCTTAAGGAATTAACGGGGAACTTTGTTCCAGATTTTTACGAAACCTTTGTTTCAGTATCAAAAATTTCGAAACTTCAAATCATATTCAATTCACATGTGTGGTCTTGATCAAATATTCACAACCAACAATATTTGTTACCCAACAAGATCCAGAACAAATTTTTTTTTGAATATGATTTCCGTGTAAGTTTCATTGGCAAATCCTAGTCATGATAAATATTTTCACAAGCCAACTTGTCACTGAATACACTGGTCAAACAAGTAATTTCGTTTATAATTTCTCACCTTATGTTAAGGCTGATATGTAATGAAATTTAAACCAATCCAAAATGTCTTTTAAAAGAAGCCCTTCGACACTTCTCTACAAGTATTCGATTGACATCACAAAATTCCAAATTTTTTGTTTCTCATCTTATTCTGTTGACACAATGCACACACGAAATCCTTGAGGTTCTGAGTACAACCAACTCAGACTGATGATTTCGCAAATCTGGCATATGACTTCACTTTATATCCCAAAAGTGAAAGAGCCTTGACTCCATGCGAAGGGTTTTAACGGTTTAGATTCTATAACGGGAAACTTGACAGGCTGTGTACTCAAGATGGTTGGTATTCTATCCGGTTTTCAAGGAGATGTCACAGTTACTTTTTGAAGCATGGTTATCTTTTGCAGTCATGATCCGATTTTCCAGGTGCCACATCGGATAACATTAAATGCATCCCGCTTTAATTTCAAATCAATTTGAGTAGCCTATAAAAGGGGGACCAGGAACACTATGTACGGTTACGCAAACATAACTCTCACAAACCTTCAAAGTTTCAACCTTGATCAAAACTTCATCTTTTTCAAACCCGAAAAATGGCATCCACTCAATCCAACACTGATGAAGTTCTTTCTCAATCCCTGATGAAAATCCAAAGCACAAACTGTCAAGTTGATCCAAATGTATCTTCTTATCCTGAAGGCTTGAAGATGCTTATCGTTGCGCTGAAACGATCCCCTCTGTCAACTGCCATGTTTAGTTCCTTCTCCGTTCCGATGATATGGTTATCCTTGGCAGCTTCAACAGCATCATACAATCATACAATGAATGTGATAACATTCAACTTAATCAACAACAAATGGGTCAAACTGTCCAAGAAGATGTTTGTTGAATTCTTGCAGATTCCAAACAACTCTCCATTTGTCAAACCTGTTAACTCTCAAATCATTCACATGTTCAACGAGATGGGTCATCAACCAGAGCTTGAGAAGATCAGTGACTTTCGAAAGTCTGGGTTGCCGTGCATATGGAATTTCTTATTTGGAATTTTTCTTAGATGTCTTACAGGAAGATCAGTTGGACTGGATAGAGGACGAATGGAAGTATATGCTATGGTTATGGGTATATACTATGATATAAACGTTGATTATGCAACCCAATTATGGAAGGAATTTGTTAAGAGTCTTGAAAACACAAATTCGGAAAAGGGGATTTCGTTTGCAAGATATTGGAGCTTGATTCTGGAGAAGGTCTATGAAAAAGAAGCAATTCCAGTAATGGAGGATGTTGAAGTTGCTGAATTTTCTTTGTATCAGTTTCCAAAGGCAGTAGAAGATGATGAAGCCATCTTTACTCATGTGGCTCGCATTCTAGATGCGATGCTTCGCAAGGTATCTCAAACTCACAAATCTTGGTGAGATATTTGCGAACAATTGATCAATCAAAGCAGACTAGAGTATTATTGGATGTTGCTGCTCCGTCAAAGAAGAAGAAGCTCATAAAGAAGGATGCGAAAGGTTCAACTTCACAACAAGTTCAAGATGAAGATATTCAGATTAAAGAAACTTCATCGAAATCAAAGAAAGAAATAATACCTTCTAAGTCAGGGGTATTGAAGAAAATTCGCAAGGCTGAGGTGAGTAGTAAAGGCGTTACTATTCGTAATATTCCAGCTCCGGTTTCTCCAGGAAAGAAAAGACAAAGAGCTGAAGATGTTGCCAAGAACATGCAACGTACTCTCGTCAAAAGAAGGAAGATGGTGATTCGCAATGAATCATCTGATGAAGAAATAGTACCAGAAACTCCACCAGTGCCATCTACGGTAAATGTCTCATTACTTATCATTCATACTTCGCAAATCTCTACCACCTTACCACTCACCAAACCACTCGAAATAGTCACTACCAAATCAGTTTCTGAGGAGGTACCTATTTCTGATACGATTGTCAACGTATCTGATACGGGGGCACCTATCATGAGTGTTGCAACCACAATCCCAATCTCCTTACCTATTTCATTACCAATTGTTTCGATTCCAGTTACAACTTTGTCTACCACCTCATCAATTTTTGATCATGCTCTTCAAAACCCATTTACAACACTTTTTCCATCTCAATCACCCGAAAATCCTCAACCTTCGCAACCTTTATCTGATAATGAAGCTGAAGGAGGTGCATTTGGAGGGATAATTGAAGACATTCATTTTGATTCAGAGAAGGAGGATATTCCTGATCATATGCTTATGACAGGAAAACAATTTAAAATCCTGAATCAGAAATTGAATGCTATTATTCAGTCGCAAGCTGATTCTGGCAGGATGTCTTCTATTTCAGCTATGGAGGTTGACGTAATGATCAAAGGTGTTGAGAAGCGTATTATGGAGAAGGTTGATCAATCCGACAAGAATAATGAGCTTCGCATTCAAGCACAAGGGAGCAATTTTTCTTCAGAGGTCAAGGATTTGAAAGCTGTTGCAAAAGAACGTCATGTTCTTTTTGTACAAGATGTGAAGAAAGTTCGGGAAGATGTCAACTATAAGCTTCAAGAGTTGAAATTTGAACATGCGAAGGAGCTTCAGGATATTCATGCTCAAAATGCTGAAGTTCAAAAGTAGATTGCGGAGGTTTCTTCAAGAGTAAAAAAGTTTGTTGATGTTCCTATTCTTGAAGCCTATAACGAAGAAACAAAGGAGAAGCTTGATCAGCTAACCAAGTTGGTGTCTGAGCTTAAAATGGTGGTTTCGCAATCTTCAACTACACACATTCTCACTCCTGATTTCTTGTTTCTAAAGATTAATACTTTAGAACAAGCAATTCAGAAAGCTCTTGCTCCACTTGCCAGTTTTACTTCTTTACTACCAAGGAGTGCCCCACCTGCTTTCAAAGGGGTGCAAGGGGGAGAGAAAAGCTTAAGTAAAGAAGAGGATGCGAAGACAGTTGGAAAAGTTATATATACTAAGCTTATAACTACTCTTCACATACTTACGAAGCCAATTTCCTCAACCACAGTAACCACAAAAACGATTGCCAAAGGAATCGTTATTGGAGAAAAAGAAGGAGGTTCAAGTTCAAAACCTCAAACAGATATGGTGGGAAAAGGAAACGGGATTTTATATGAAAAATCAAAGGAGGAGAAGAAAGCTGAGGCTGAAGCAGAGTTGGAAAGGATGAGGCAAGTACAAAGCATTATGAGGCAGAGGGCAAGTGATCCTCCCACGATGAACAAAGGAGATCCTGCGAAGCTTTACTCTTACGAAACTATAGAGTCAAAAGTTGTCGGAAGGGAAATGTACGAATTCGAGAAGAAGCCAAAGAGAAGTTATGATATTGCGAATTCAGACAATTGTCAGCTGGATTTTCCAATAAATGAAATGCTATTCATCACTGCTCAGTACAAGATTAGTGAGAAGTTTGATAATCATGATGATTATATACACATGAAAATCAGATTTCATGTTGTATTGGGGAAAAATCCAGATGAAGTTTGGTCTTTAATGAAGATCAAAAAGGTGCTGACAATCAAGAAAGATGTATTGTTTGAAGACATGCTTCAAAATTTTCGTTATTTTGTTATCCGAGCAGACAACAAGTAGTATGACTTCACGGTAGATGATTTTCCTTTGATGAACTGCAATGATTTAATTCAAGTGGCTATGATTTTGAAGCATATGGAAGAAATAATCTCAAAGGCTCTGAGACTGAAGTGTTAAAGATAGGCTTCACACATGTGAAGACATTCATCGACAACTACTTCGATTATGTGGCCCTTATAGATGAAGAATTGGCTAATGTGTTGGGAAGAGAAGTGAACGTTCCTTGGGAAGAAACTTTATCTCAATCAGCTTTATCGAAATATGTTGTTGGGGAAATATGCCTGAAACCATTTGGCATGGTGTTTTCTGGAAGAGATACAAAAAGGAAACCTAAGAAGTTCTTGTTTAAAGTCTCAGAGATTGAAAGATATAATTCTTCGCAATATACGCACTTTATTGTTCGTATGAACAATTGCAAGAAGAACAATGAAGGAGACAAGAAAGATCTCAAGAAGGTGATCTCCTGGTATGGAGAAGTGCGAAAGACAATCCACTTAGCTGTTCAAAAGCTTATGGGATGAATAGCTTCGACTGTTTACAAAGGGGGAGAATGTAGATGTAAAATTGTAAAAGTCGAATATAGTGTTTTGTATAGTTTCGCATTTTTTTGTTATTTTACTAAGTCATTTTTATGCGAAGTGAAATGTCTAGACTTAGTATATTTTTTGTACACTCATGTTCCCTATAAATAGGGACTGAGGTTAGAAGTAGAGAGAGACTTTTCGTAACTGATATCTCTTTTCTGCTTATGTTGTAATCAGTCTTTATCAATATGAGATCTGATTAATATTTACTCTTTGTGCTCTAAATCTTCAATCACTCAAATCAAACTTTGCTTTCTCAAATCTCGATAACAATTCTCATCAGTTGGCATAGTGCCCATGCTCCCACGCTTGAAACAAGTCACCTCCTCAATGCATTTTCCAGTGTGTTTCTTTTTGAACTTTTTACACCATCTTTCTTCACTTCCTCCTCCTCTTTCGAACTTCTTCGAGAATTTTCTCTTCTCGTTGGAATTTGAAGATCCTTCAAATTTCCTTTTCTCTCCCACCTCCGATCTCTCCAGACCCTTCTCTTGTATCTGGGTCTCCATTTTTTTAGCAGCCCAGATGGCTGCTTTCAGAGTGGTATTTTGCTTAACCATTGGACCAAAGTCCGCTGGTAATCCGAGGGCAAACTTGTTAACCTTGGAGAGTTCAGTTGGGACGAGGTGAGGAACAAGCTTCATTTTCTCAGCAAAGCTTGCAGCGTATTCAGTAAAGCTCATTCTTCCATTCTTCAGATTCTGGAATTCGTTGTTGATCTCTAGAAGATCCTGCTCAGAGCAGTATTGCATCTTCAACTGCACCATAAAATCTTCCCATGACATCTTGCTTGCTTCACCTTTGTGCATTGAATAAGCCAGTAGCTTCTACCAGCTTAGTACTCCAGATTTCAACAGAGGAACCGCAAGAGCGGTCTTCTACCTGTTGCTACACTCGCAACTATCAAACATCGTCTCCATCTCAGAGATCCAGTTCATGACTTCCACCGGCATCGGGCTTCCAGATAGACTCGGTGGTTTGGATGCCATGAAATCCTTGTATTTGCATCCACGTCCATCATTTCCTCCATCCTGGTGGTTTTACCTAACTATCGGTGGGTTGGCTTGACCAACAGTCACACCGTAGTTTCCCTCCTTAGTCTGCCCTTCGTTCAACTCGGGCTGTTCGACCTATATGGTCGCTTCCTCTCGATTTTGTTGGAGCAAATGTCTGGTTTCCTCCATTTGACGATCCAACATTGCCTGGATCATTGCTTGCACTCCGGCCATCGTTATTAGCTCAGCAGCGGCCACCACAACCGGTATTTGGTCAATCACTGGGGGCTGATCTCGGTTCCCATTTGCATTCACGTTTGCGCTATGGGTCCTTGCTATCTTGATCTATACACCGAATAAGGTGAATCTAGATCTTTATTTAAGATTGACGTTTAAATCATCCTTATCACCCCGAAATGTTTATATGCTAGTTCTAATATCGTAGTTAAACGCTTAGAATCCTAAACACATAAGGTTTCCAGATCCGATCGGCAATAAACCATAAATCCGAACAAATAACAGCATATCATGCACAAAGCATTTAGCACATAAAACCATTTTAGGCACAATCCCTAAAATAATCTAGTGCTCACACCTCACAATCATCGCTTAGCATTCTAAGTTTAAGTCTAGAAATAAATCCATATTCCTAGTTCGCTTAAACTAATGCTCTGATACCAACTGTGACATCCCCATTTTCACGGCCAGCAAAGACCAATTTTGTTTATGCTTTATAAAAATCAGAGTACTTCTTTTCATAAAAATGTTGCGGAATTTGTTCCCAGAAAAATACGATAAATACATTATCAAAACATTTTTGAAGAAACGTATTTTATTCATTTTAAAACGTTTGTGATGTAATTGTCAATACAGGAACATAAGCATAAACGGAACTTACATTTATTTACACTAGTGATCTACATATCTTTAATCTCTCAGTGTAATGTCACTTTATATCAACACCTATGATATAAATAAACTGAGTGGGTCAGGTTGGGAAACCTGGTGAGTACATAGGGTTTTCAACCCACAATAATATAATTATTATGTTTAATTATCAAATAGTTAATCCAATTACCCATCCCCATTATCTTCTTTATTCTTAGGGATCTACCCTAAGAATTAGCTATTTCTTGTTCATTCATTCCTAAGGAGTGTCCTAAGGAATAGGTATGAATTCCATCGTTGTAAATGACACATCTGTCAAGCACAACTGCTAGTTCTGTCACTTAGGCACAACTGCCAAAATTGTGACATTCTATATGGGGCGCATCTGCCGAAATAGTCCTTTTAGGTGCATCTGTCGGGGTTATGAGGATCTCTATTAGGCGCTTCTGCCGGTAGATCCCTTTAGGCGCATCTGTCAAGGTTTTATTGACAGTATCGTTTTCGAGAGTCCACTCGCAATACATATCAATGGGTTTTTAGAGTACACCGGTGAACACATCGTTCACAACACCTACAGGTTGTGAGCCTGCTAGTGTTCCACTGGACTGTCTAGAATAGTCCGTGGTTGTCATCCATACTCTGCTGAATGACGGGGCCATCATTTGGGAAAAAGGCTTCTCACATCGTCCACCTCTCACCCTCACCTTACGGTCTATTTCACCTATCAACTCATCAACCAACTCATATTTCATTTATTACATCTACCCATGTCTTACCCCCAACATTTTCGTAGATATAAAATACATATACATTTTAAATCATTTAAAACGTGTATAAAATCGTTCATCCAGCATAGACAGCAAGTACTCAGGTAATATGCACACATAACACGTAATTTATATAAAATACTTCATATCTATGTGTAAGATGATAGTATCTATGCACTCACTTGATAAGGTGATGACTCAGTACTCAGATAGCACTTCGTCACTGTTAAAAAAATTTCCCTCGGACAAAACCTAGTATCATTACCACTAGAGTTTAGTCTAACGACAACTGCGACAAATTAATAGTCTAGCTATTATTATTATTATTATTATTATTATTATTATATAAGCATTAAATAACACTAAATATAACTCATAATAATAGCCCAAATAATTATTTTAAGGACCTAATAACATTACTATAATTATTTGAAAGCTATATTAAAAATTGCGTAAGCGTAGCTCACATACAGTGGATTTTAAAGAAAACCGGGCTTTGCTGGAGTAGCGTTTCTGAGCCGAAAGGCTCTTTTCTCGGGAATCCAGGAGCCTCGGGGCTTCCTTCGGGTGCTAGGGGGTTTACCTAGGCTTTTAGGGGGGTTAGGGGCTTTAGAGAGAGAAACTAGAGAGAGAAAGAAGGGTTTGAAGGTGTGAAGAAATAGCAAGACCTGACACTTCTATTTATAGGGTGAATTCCCGATGGACTCGTCGAGTCGGTTCACTGACTTGCCAAGTCCGTGCCACATGTCATCATTTGATGGCTTTCCTTGGGGAGAAAGCCTTGGCCTATATCCAACCACGTCACCCCTTTTGTAGCAGCACCCTGCCAACTTCTAAACCCCGTAACTTTCGCATCCGAGCTCCGTTTTCGACGTTCTTTTTTTCCACGCGTAGGTAAAAACAAGATCTACAACTTTAATTTAGCCTTTGTCGGCTAATTCTCGACTAATCTCAAATTTAATAGTAGGAGGCGTTTAGACTGTTAAATGACCGCGAAGAATTCGTAACTCCTTCATACGAACTCCGTTTTCGTCCATCTTTTTACCGTTGAGTTCCTATTAATGAGATCTTCAACTCTCATTTAGGTCGTGTAAGCCAAAAACTGCTTGAACTAAAATTCGAGTTTCTGGTCGTTCACGGCTAAGTCAAATCTTAGAAAAATCATAACTTGCTCATACGAAGTCAGATTTGGGCGTTCTTTTTATGGACGCTCTTGGTTTAACGTATTCTACGACTTTCATTTAGATCGCTAAGGCTAAATCTTGCTCTATCATAATTTCACTATTTACGCTTCTTGGTATCGTGTCGGTTCCGTCGCGAAACTTCGACGGGTCATAACTTCTTCGTTATAACTTGGATTTCGGCGTTCTTTATATGTACGGAAACCTTGTGACATATTCTACAACTTGGTTAAGATTATTTATTCTAAATAATCTTTTGTCAAAAAGGCATTTCGACCCTATTGCCTATAAATTGACTAGCCCGGATCTGCGGGCGTTACACAAGAGCAGGCGTGGTGTTCATTAAGATGGTACCTAATAGAAATATGATCATAAGCATACAATAAAATAGCTTGATAAAATCATAAATTAAAACATTCCAGTAACGACATCTGACGCCACCCTCGCCTCTTCTAGTGTGAGCTAAAAGGTACGATCCCTGGCCTGTGGGGCCTCAACTCTCCCTTGTCGTCGATCGGTAATCCTCAAAGTAGATGTGGATGGTGATGCACTAGTCTGGAGGCTTGCAAGGGACAGTTGGCCTTCACATGGCCAACCTGCTCACAATGGTGCAAAATCATGGGGATCACTAATAGGGCCTGCTGACAACAATCCCTCGTAATATGGCCCTCACTGCCACATTTGTGGCACCTAGAAGAAGATCGATAAACACCCTCATGAACCTTGCCGCACTCGCCACAAGTGCGACCCCTATGTCCCCCAGATCGGAAATCAGCGGGCTTGAACTCTTTGTTGCAGGCTGTGGCTGAACCAGAGTAAAGACATTACGAACACACCAATATACATGTTGACCCAACAAAAACTACGAATTCTATAATCTCCCCCTGTTGTGTCAATTTGCTTCAGTCGTCTTTACTTCCGATTTCTTCGTAGAATCAAACACTTTCAACATTGTCTTCAACATAATAGAACGGACTTTGATCCACCACTTGGTCATATGTGAAACACATATCACATCATCAGAATAGTTTTTCTTGTTCTTCTCAGCATTTGACACGAATTGATTTAAAGCTACAGAAGATACAAGTGCTTATCAATAAATAAAACATGCACTTCTTCGGAACTTCATTTTTTTGACTTTGAATACCACTGCCTAGTTTTCATTCTTAATGAACCCAACCTTCATAAAATTAAGATTTTTAGGAGGATCTATTATTTTTATGATAGGCCTTCTAATCAAAACAGATGAAATTTCAACATCCAAATTTGTAATTTCAACGATATATGCCTTTATCAATCTTTTTGTATGCAAAGAAATGGGTTCATACTTGATAGGTTCTCTTGAAACAATGTTAAGAATTGAAATCCAATCAAAAGGATTCATCAATGGGAGATCGGCTAGAGTAACTTCATCAGCTTTATGATTGTTACCAAGAACAGCTTAGAAGTGAATGTTTATAAAATGTAACACCCTGAATCTCAGGTATTAATTTTATGGATTTAATTTTCATAGTTTGTAAGGTCTACTCGACGAGTTGGATGCCCTGACTTGTCAAGTATAAGCGGGTTTGGCCACGTGGTTAAGTGACCTACTCGCCGAGTGTGACATCCCCAGAAATCACGGCCAAAAAAGACCGATTTTGTTTATGCTTTGTAAAAATCAGAGTTCTTCTTTTCACAAAAATGTTGCGGAATTTGTTCCCAGAAAAACACGATAAATACGTTATCAAAATTTTTTTGAAGAAATGTATTTTATTCATTTTAAAACGTTTGGGATGTCATCATCAATACAGAAACATAAGCATAAACGGAACTTACATTTATTTACACTAGTGATCTCTTTAATCTCTCAGTGTAATGTGACTTCATATCAACACTTGTGATATAAATAAACTGAGTGGGTCAGGTTGGGAAACCTGGTGAGTCCATAGGGTTTTCAACCCACAATAATATAATTATTATGTTTAAACAATGAAACAATCAACCCAATTACCCATCCCCATTATCTTCTTTAGTCTTAAGGTTCTACCCTAAGAATCAACTATTACTCGTTCATTCATTCCTAAGGATCCTGCTAAGGAATCGACACGAAGTCCATTTTTGCCACGGTTTACACAACGGTAACTAAGTTTGCATAGTCACCAGGGCTTAGGCACTAAGTCTGCATAGTTGCCAGGGTTTAGGCACTAAGTCTGCATAGTCGGTAGGGTTTAGGCATCAAGTCTGCTTGATCGCCAAGGTTTAGGTATCAAGTCTGCATGATCACCAAGGTTTAGGCATCAATTCTGCATGATCACCAAGGTTTAGGCACCAAGTCTGCATGGACGCCAGGGTTTAGAGTACACCGGGTGAACACATCGTTCATAACACCTACAGGTTGCGAGCCTGCTAGTGTTCCACTCGACTGTCTAGAATAGTCCGTGGATATCATCCGTACTCTACTGAATGACGGGGCCATCATTTGGAAAAGGCTTCTCACATCGTCCACCTCTCACCCAAACCTCGTGGTCTATAACACCTCTCAACTCATCATCCAACTCATATTCCATCTATTACATCTACATATGTTTTACCCCAACATTTTCGTAGATATAAAATACATATACAATTTAAATCATTTAAAACATGTATAAAATCGTTCATCTAGCATAGACAACAAGTACTCAGATAATATGCATACATAACACGTAATTTATATAGAATACTTCATACCTATGTGTAAGATGAAAGTAACTATGCACTCACTTGAAAGGTGGGGACTCAACACTCGGGCAGCGCTTCGATACTCTCAAAACAATTTTCCTTCGATAAAACCTAGTATCAATACCACTAGGGTTTAGTCTAACGATAACCGCAACAAATTAATAGTCTGACTATTATTATTATTATTATATAAGGGTTAAACGATACTTATATAGCACATATTAATAGCCCAAATAATTATTTTAAGGACCTAATAACATTACTATAATTATTTGAGAGCTATATTAAAAAATGCGTAAGCGTAGCTCACTTACAACGGATTTTAAAGAAAACCAGGCTTTGCTCGGAGCAGCGTTTCCGAAACCAAAAGACCCTTTGTCTTGGGACTCCGGGAGCCTCGGGAGCTAGGGGGTTTCCCTAGGGTTTAGGGGGGCTTAGGAGCCTTAGAGAGAGAACTCAGTGAGAGAAAGAAGAGGTTTTGGAGTGAAGAAGAATGGCAGCCTCACACATCAATTTATAGTGCCCAGCTCCTCGGTTACGCTAGGCGTTCGGTCCTACTACGCGGGGCGTAGTCTTCGGATAAGGGGGCCAGATCGCATCCAGTTGTCTCGTACGTGGCTCGCATCGGAACCGGATAAGATCGGAGTACGCGGGGCGTACTTGTCCTCAGACGCGGGGCGTAGCGAAGGGCGACGTGTCCTTCATCTGAAGAGAGGCGTGATCAGCAAGCAACAGCTAGGATCTTGCCACGTCATCAATAGAGCAACAAGCTTCACAAATTTGACTACGAACTTTAAAAATTCATAACTTTCGTGTACGATCTCCGTTTTCGACGTTTTTCATATCCACGCGAAGGCGGGAATGTACTCTACAACTTTCGTTTAGACTCCATCGGCTAATTTTGAATTTATTTTAAATTTTATATTATTAACAGGCCGGGACAGGATTGGTCTGTAAAATTCTTATAACTTCTTCATCCGACATCTGTTTCTGCCCATCTTTTTCTCGTTATGCTACTCTTAACGAGATCTTCGATTCTTGTTTAGGTTGTGTCGGCTAAAAACCGCTCGATCTACTATTCGAATTTTAGGCTGTACACTTCTAAGCCGAAAACTTCGAAAAATCATAACTTCCTCATACGATGTCAGATTTGGGCGTTCTTTTTATGGACGCTCTCGGTTTAACGTTTTCTACGACTTTCGTTTAGATAGCTAAGGCTAAATCTTGCTCTATAGTAAATTCACTATTTACGCTTCCCGGTATCGTGCCGCTTCCGTCGCGAAACTTCGACGGGTCATAACTTCTTTGTTATAACTCAGATTTCGGCGGTCTTTATATGTACAGAAACCTTGTAACATATACTACAACTTGGTTAAGATTATTTATTCCAAATAATATTTTGCCGAAAAGTCATTTTTGACACTTATTTCCTCTAAATCGACTTGCCCAGATCTATGGGCGTTACACCGAGTCCAAGATAGGACTCGACGAGTAGGAGCTGGGGGATGAAACCCTAATTTCTGGGAGTTTTCACCCTATTTAAAGGATCATTTCCCCCCTTAGCCTCCCTTACAGCCTGTTGATAGTCCATAAACTCTAATTCGTGTGTGGATCTGAAATCTACCTCAGTTTAGCATCACTTGAAGGTATCAAGTCGTTACCTTGACCTTCTTTCCTTCTAGATCTCATTTTTTTTTTAAGATTAGGGCTTTTTATAGCATGTTATGTAGCCATTCTTGAGTATGAGCTAGGATCAGAAGTTGCTACTCCAGATCTGAGCTCACCTTGGTCTTTAAGTCCATAAAGTTTCCAGCTTTAGCAAGTATGAACCCTTCCTTATGAGTTAAATCCCATTTCAAGCTTGGATTTGATATTCTAAGTCCTTAGAGCCTTGCATGCACATAAAGTTTGGAACTTTACATGATAAACATGCCTTGGGAAGCTTGATCTACAATATGGAGCATTGGAATGGCTTACAAAGCATCTGGATGAAGAAAGGTCTAAAGGGACTCGGCGAGTTGCATGGTCAACTCGACGAGTCCGATGAAGATTGTCGTGCAAGGACTTCTGCATGGACTCGACGAGCCGGGTAGGGTTTCCCCGACATTTAGACATGCATGAACTCGACGAGTTGTAGGGAGACTCGACGAGTCAATGGAGGATTTCATGACTACTCGAGTTCTGCAAGGACTCGACGAGTCAATGAACTACACTCGACGAGTCGGGTCAACATGGACTGTTGACCTTGACTGTTGAATTTGACTTTGACCAAGGATTGACTAGTTGGCTTCTGGGGCATTTTAGGAAAATTGGAAACTTATGAATATAATTTTATGGTAAATATAGGTGGTGGAGTTTGTGGCGGTGATCCGAGAGTTTGAGCTTATCTTTTCGAGTTGACAGTTGAGATGTGAGTTTTCCTCACTATACTCAAGGGTCTAAGGCTTCAAGGCCAGCCCTTTTGGATTGTTATCCTGATATGCTATGCTAGTATGATCTGTTAGATCAATATCCTGGAAGATAGGATGGTATTGTGCTATTAGGATCCGTTAGATCAGTATCCTGGTTAATAGAATGGTATTATGTTATTATGATATGTTAGATCAGTATCCTAGTAGATAGGATGTTAGTATGCTGTTATGATCCGTTAGATCGACTGTCTATAGACTGTTATGTGATTATCTGTTATATGTGGACATGTTGTTTGGCGGTTAAGGCTTATCTGCTTTGTGCGAAAGCCGACAGACCTGGGAATTCCAACCTATTGGTTTTGGGTCGTGAGTGTTCCATCCCGAGGATGATTGGAGTTATAGTATGTAGGCATTCCAAGCTGTTGGTTGTAGGCCTGACGTATTCCATTCCAAGGATAATCAGACGTATAGTACATTGGCATTCCAACCGGATGGTTGAGGGCTTGGGGTATTCCAACCCGATGGTTGACTGGATCCATAGTATGTTGTTTACAATTATATGTGTATTATTGTGTGTATGGGTATTTTGGGTGAACTCACTAAGCTCTCAAGTTTACAGTTTTAGTTTATTGTTTCAGGTACGTCAGGGGACCATGCCAAGGCAAAGGCGTGATCGTACCGCTACCAACTTTTTATAACTTTGTTTCTCAGAGACTCTGATATAGACTATTTTGAAAACAAATTTGTAATGACTGTTTGTGTTTAAACATTTTAAAAAGTTGAAATTTGGCATGATTTTTATGGGTGTTACATGTGGGTATTAGAGCCTTGGTTTGATTGAATTGGAGGAACATTCGTGTGAATCCAGTCTCAAACCAAGGAAGGATTTTCAAAATAATTTTAAAATGGTTTTGAAAATGAAAAGAAGGAGGATGTAGGGTGTACGATCAACCGGAGCCAGTAAGTAGACCCTAAAATACCATACGGTTATTTGATATTGGGATATGTTAGAACAGCTTGCTACTACTAGGCTAAGGATCTTCAGGAATTGCATGATAAAATTGCTTGATTGCATGATGCCTGGTAGCCTAGGGTTTTCCTTATATAAGATTGACATCATTGCTATAGTTGCTTGTGTATGTGTTACGACTGTACATAAGATCTTATAGCTTGAGAATGTTGGATTTAGCCTTATGCTATGTTCTTGTTGATTAGGTACTTAGGGTAGGATCATATATTTGAAAGTCTATAGGGTCCAGCATTATGTATGGCTAGCATACACTAGTGCTGCAGGGTTGATGGAAGTTTCAAGGATGAGTGAGTTGTGTGAGGCCGGTAGGTCGATGTGAGACAGTTAGCTTTCCTTTAGGAGTGAGGTTGAGCGACCAACATGTGTGTGTATATTGTTAGGGTGTTGTAGTCATACTTGAGACAACTATGGGTAGGTGTGGAAGGTAGTATGGACCTGTACTACTAAAAGCATAGGACCTATATGTGTAGCAAGGAAGTCACAACCCCTAGGGTTTAGTCGGGAGTTGGTTCCCAGTTATTTATGAGGATTTTCTGATATCTTCATATTATATTTTCAGTATGGTGGTTACGAGACGCTTTGTGGTAGGATCCGAATCAGGAGAGGGCAGCCAGGAGGGGCCGACAGGCCCTGAGGTTGTGGTATAGATGGGGACAGATGAGCTAGACACCAGGATTCGAGAGATCCTGGATGATGAGGTTGCCACTTTGTTCCGGGCACAGCTGCTAGAGATGTTTGGGTCTATTAAGACCGCCTTGGTTGAGTACTTCGACGAGCGATACCTAGCCCTTGTAGAGACGGCTTCCGCTGCAGCTGCATCGACTGTAACAGCGGCAGGAGGAGTAGGAGCTACTTGGGGCTTCCCGTATAGGGACTTCGATAACTCGAAGCCCCTTACTTTTGATGGGACTTAGGACCCCATCAAGGCCATGAGGTGGTTTTCTGATGTGGAGGGGTGTTTCTTTACTTGCTCGTGTCCTACTGACTAGAAGGTATGGTGTGCCTTGAACCTGCTGAGGTCCGTGACCAAGGACTAGTGGAGATTGACGACTAGGTCTTACACTGATAATCAGAGAGCTGCTTTTACTTAGGAGCAATTCATAGTATATTTTCCGTGCTCGTTACATCCCACAGGTTTAGTGGGAACAATTGGCTCAGGAGTTTTTGAGTTTAAGACAGGACGGGGAGTCGGTGACGGAGATCACCCACATGTTCACAGAGAGGGCGATGTTCTACCTAGAGTTTGCTTCCGACCAGGCTCAGATCACACGTTATTTGAAAATGCACAAGACTGACATCCAACAGTTTGTGTCTACCCATCGATGTGATACTCTTTTGGATTTACAGGAGGCTGCGAGGCGGTGTGAGTTGGAGATTGAGCTGCAGTTGAGGGAGTAGCAGCAAGCCTCGACACAGTCGCAACCGGTGCCAAAGCGGTCTAAGACCGCTCATACAAGGACTAGGGAACAGATAGTCTGCACTTGTGGTAAGTACGGAAAGGGTCATTCAGGGACGTGCCAATCAGGGAGTGGGTGCCACCGATTTGGGAAGCAGGGCAATCTGGGCAGGGACTACAGGCAGTAGACTCCGACTCCCGGAGTTAGACTTTGTTACCATTGTGATCAGGTGGGCCATATAAAGCCCCAATGTCCTCTATTAGCCGCTAAGCGGGTGCAGGCTCCAGCACCAGCTACATTGAGGATTATGGATGGGAGGCTAGTTAAGGTAGAGTCTCCAAAGGATCAGGGGCGTGGTTGCTAGTATGTTTCTATCCTCTATTTCTTTATTATATATGTTTTATGCTTATCTATTGTACCTGTGATTAGGTACGTTTTTAGTGAACTCCTTTCCTGCATTAGTTTTATTTGACTCGGGGCCGAGTCAGTCGTTTGTATCTCATACATTTAGTACGGAGTTCAGTGTGCCAGTAGGCGAGCTAGAGTGTCCATTGCGAGTCTCCATCGCCAATGAACACGAGGTTTCTGCTTCTTCGGTATAACGAGGATGTGAGTTGGAGATCCTTAGGGTATCCTTCCCGATAGACTTGATTGCGATTCCCATGGGGGAGGTGTGCGTGATTGTGGGGATGGATTGGCTTAGTCGATTCGGTGCCATGATTGATTGCGAGGGTCAGCGGGTGGTAGTTCGAACCCTAAGTGGGGTAGAACTGATTGTACATGGCGAGGGCACCAGAGCGGGATCAAATTTTTGTTCAGCTGCCAGTGCTCGGTAGTGTATTCAACACGGGTGTGTGGGTTATCTAGCGTATGTGGTGGATACACGGGTTAGAGATCAGACTCCAGTTTTAGAGGTTCCAGTGGTTAGAGAGTTTGTTGATGTGTTCCCGGAGGAGTTGCCAGGGATACCTCCGGAGAGGCAGGTCGAGTTTCGGATCGACCTGGTGCTAGGTGTGGCCCCTATCGCCAAGGCGTCGTACCGACTGGCGCGACCAGAGATGCAGGAGCTTTCATCACAGCTGTAGGAACTGCTGGGCAAGCAGTTCATTCGACCAAGCAGTTCCCTATGTGGAGCACAAATCCTCTTCGTCAGGAAGAAGGATGGTTCGCACCATATGTGCATAGATTATAGGGAGTTTAACAAGTTGATGGTGAAGAAACGTTATCCACTCTCGAGGATAGATGACCTCTTTGATCAGTTACAGGGTGCATCCTGGTTTTCCAAGATAGACCTGAGGTCGGGATATCATTAGGGCTGGGTCAGAGAGGAGGACGTGGAGAATACCGTGCTCCGGAATTATTATGAACATTACGAGTTCATGGAGATGACGTTTGGGCTCACCAACGTGCCAACGGTATTTATAGACCTGATGAATTGGGTCGGCAGACCGATGCTTGATCACTCAATCATCGTGTTTATAGATGATATCTTGGTGTATTCCAAGACCCAAGAGCAGCACAAGGAGCACCTCAGAGAGTTGTTGGGAGTTCTGAGACGGGAAAGATTGTATGCAAAGTTCTCGAAGTGTGAGTTTTGGTTACGAGAGGTCCAGTTCCTTGGACATCTCGTTAACCAGGAGGGGATTTTGGTCGACCTAGCCAAAATCAAGGCAGTCATGAAGTGGGAGGTTCTGAGATCTCCTTTAGACATCAAGAGTTTTCTTGGGTTAGCAGGGTACTATCGGAGATTCATACGGGATTTCTCCAAGATTGCAGTACCCCTCACTCGTCTGACGAGGAAGGGGGTGGATTTCCTGTGGGGCCCTAAGCAGCAGAGGGCGTTTGAGACCCTCCAACAGCGTTTGTGCAAGGCTCATGTTTTGACTCTCCCGGAGGGAGTTGAGGATTTTGTGGTGTTCTGTGATGCAGCTATCACATGGTTAGGGGTGGTCCTCATGCAGAAAGGACGGGTGATAGCCTACGCATCGCGACAGGTAAAGCCGCATGAGACGAGATACCCTACTCATGATCTGGAGTTGGGAGCGGTGGTATTCGCTCTCAAGATTTGGGGATATTACCTCTATGGGGTCCGCTATACCATATACACGGATCACAAGAGCCTAAGACACATCATGGATCATCTGAACCTGATCATGAGATAGTGTAGGTGGATGGATGTAGTCAAGGACTACGACTGCGAGATCCTTTACCACCCCAGTAAAGCGAACGTAGTGGCGGACGCTCTGAGCCGCAAGTCAGCTGGGTCTTCTACCCTAGCGGTATGTATGAGGATAGCGGTGGATTGTCCGCTTGTGAGTTTGATCACGGATGCTCAGGTTGAGGGCATGCGACCAGAGAACTAGAAACTATAGAGGATTAGAGGTGAGAACACCCGATTTGTTTAGCATAGCTGGGGATTATTGACCCGATGTGATCGGGTATTGGTTGTTTGGTGGGGTCAGACACACAGTGATGGAGGAGGCTCACAAGTCTCACTTCTCCATTCACCCGGGGCCATCAAAATGTACCGGGACTTGAGCATGAGTTACTGGTGGCCGTGCATGAAGCGAGAAATCGCTTGGTATGTCGAGATGTGCTTGGCCTGTAGGATGGTCAACGTCGAGGATCAGAGGCCGCATGGCACGCTGCAGCCCCTGGAGATTCCCATGTAGAAATGGGAACTGATCACGATGGTTTTCATTACCAAGCTGTCGAGGAAGGCGAAGGGGTTTGATGCTATATGGGTCATCGTGGATCGATTGACCAAGAGTGCCCATTTCTTGGCTATACGGGAGAGTTCATCCACCGAGAATTTGGCCGACGTGTATGTCCGCGAGATCAATGCTCACCACGGGGTTCCGGTCTCGATTGTTTCCGATCAGGATGTTAGATTTACCTCCCGTTTCTGGCAGAAGTTCCACGAGGAACTGGGCACGCGACTGCATCTTAGCACAACATATCATCTGCAGACCGACGGTCAGAGCGAGCGGACCATACACACCCTCGAGGACATGTTGAGGTTGTGTGTCATTGACTTCCGTGGGAGTTGGGATTCCCACCTGTCCCTTGCAGTGTTCGCCTACAACAACAACTATCATTCTAGCATTGGCGCCGCGACTTTCGAGCTGTTGTATGGGCGGAGATGTCGCACCTCGGTTTGTTGGGGTGAGGTTGGACACAGGGTGATGGGACGGACGGAGGTAGTCGTGCAGACTACCGATAAGATTCAGCAGATTAGACTGTGACTGCAGACCGCTCACAGTCGGCAGAAAAGTTACACCGACAAACACCATTCTGAGTTAGAGTTCCAGGTCGGTGACATGTTACTCCTGAAGGTCTCGCCCTGGAAGGGCGTGATCCGCTTCTTGAGGGGGAAATTGGCTCCCTGATATATTAGGCCATTCAGGATCATTACTAGGGTGGGCAAGGTAGCTTACATGCTAGAGCTTCCAGAGGAGCTCAGTCAGATCCACATCACTTTTCACTTTTCGCAATTGCAGAAGTGCATTCTGGATGAGGAGGCAGTAGTATCATTGGATGACATCCATGTAGATGAGCGCCTTAATTATGTGGAGAGGCCCGTGGCGATTCTGGAGAGGAAGGTGAAGGTTTTGCGGAACAAGGAGATACCTTGGATAAAGGTAGAGTGGGAGCACCGAAAAGGGTCCGAGTGGACGTGGGAGCCAGAGGCAGGGATGCGAGAGCACTATCTGGAGTTGTTCATCGCAGAGGAATTGGAGGACGAAGTCCAGTTCAAGCGAGGGAGAATTTTAATGCCCCAACTCTCAAGTATTAATTTTATGGCTTTAATTTTCATAGTTTGTAAGGTCTACTTGATGAGTTGGATGCCCATAATCGTCGAGTAGAAGTGGATTTGGCCACGTGTTTAAGTGACCTACTCGCCGAGTCCAAGATAGGACTCAACAAGTAGGATCTGGAGGATGAAACCCTAATTTTTGGGGTTTTGCACCCTATTTAAAGGAACATTGGGCCCCTTAGCCTCCCTTACAACCTCTTGAGAGTCCAAAAACCCTAATACGTGTGTGGATCTGAAATCTACCTCAGTTTAGCATCATTTGAAGCTATCAAGTCGTTACCTTGACCTTCTTTCCTTCTAGATCTCATTTTTTTTTGAAGATTAGGGCTTTTCTAGCATGTTATGTAGCCTTTCTTGAGTATGAGCTAGGATCTAAAGTTGCAACTCCAGATATGAGCTCACCTTGGTCTTTAAGTCCATAAAGTTTCCAGCTTTAGCAAGTATGAACCCTTCCTTATGAGTTAAACCCCATTTCAAGCTTGGATTTGGTATTCTAAGTGCTTAGTGCCTTGCATGCACGTAAAGTTTGGAACTTTACGTGATAAACATGCCTTCGGAAGCTTGATCTACAGTATGGAGCCTTGGAATGGCTTATAAAGAATCTGAATGAAGAAAGGTCTGAAGAGAATCGATGAGTTGCATGGTCAACTCGGCGAGTCCGATGAAGATTTTCGTGCAAGGACTTCTGCATGGACTCGGTGAGTCAGTACGGTGACTCGTCGAGTTAGCTAGGGTTTCCCCGACATTTGGACATGCATGAAATCTGCGAGTTGCAGGGAAACTCAAAGAGTCAATGGGGGATTTCACAACCACTCAAGTTCTAGAAGGACTCGACGAGTCAGTGAACTAGATTCGACATGTCGGGTCAACATGAATTGTTGACCTTGACCGTTGACTTTAACTTTGACCAAGGTTTGACTAGTTGACTTCTGGGGCATTTTGGGAAAATTGGAAACTTATGAATATAGTTCTATGGTGAATATAGGTGGTGGAGTTTGTGGCGGTGATTTGACAGTTTGAGCTTATCTTTTCGATTCGACAGTTGAGAGGTGAGTTTTCTTCGCTATACTCGAGGGTCTAAGGCACCAAGGCCGGCTCTTTTAGATTGTTATCCTGATATGCTATACTAGTATGATCTATTAGATCAGTATCCTAGAAGATAGGATGGTATTGTGTTATTATGAGCCGTTAGATCAGTATCCTGGTAAATAGGATGATATTGTGTTATTATGATTTATTAGATCAGTATCCTGGTAGATAGGATGTTAGTATTGTTGGAATAGTGTCTAAGGCTGCAACTATATTAGGCAAGTATTTGACCCGATTGTGTATGGTCCTTTTGGGTTGCCTTCACCATAACAACTTGATAGGATGATTTATTAAGAGAGAATAAATGTTATTAATATATTATGAGAATAATATAAAGAATAATAATATTGTTATTTGATTAATATATGTCATAAATTATTGGTGACTTAAAGAGATTAATTAAATAAGTGGGTATAAACTGTCAATTGTTTTATAGTTAAACTTTAGACTGTAAATCCTTCTTGGATAGAGGATGGACGAATTCTAGAAGCTATGGATAGCTTAAAATCGTCCAAGGGTATCTAAGCAATGGATTTGGATTGCTTTAAGAGAAGATTATCCAACTAGGGTTTAAGTTGTAACCCTTAAGGAGTCTACAAGTATAAATAGACCCTATGGCAAAGGGAAATCGGTATCTCATCTCAAGTAGAGAATCCATGGCCGAATTTCCTCCCCTCTCCTCTCTCTTAAATCATCCTCCTTGCTATTTGGTGTTTGTAAGCCATTAGAGGAGTGACAATTGTGACTCTAGAGCTCCAAGACAACAAGATCAAACAAGAGATTCAAAGGTAAACTTCTAGATCTGATTTTCTATTGTTTTATACCTAATTAGTCATTAGAAGTCTTGGATTCAAAGCATGTTTAATTAGAAAGCCTGGATCCAAGCGTTAGGGTTTTGCATGCGCACATAGGAAAGTTCTTATGGCTAAAACCCATCAGTGGTATCAGAGCCTAGCTTGGTTTCTATTAAATTGTTGCTTGTTTGTTTGAAACTTAACTGCAAAATTCAATTTTTGTGTTTCTGAGTCATGGACTCAGCAAGTTCCATAGTGGACTCGGCGAGTCCAAGCGTCAGGAAAGGCCAGATTCGGGATTTCTTCATGATTATCTTATGGAAACTTACCTTAATCATATTAGATCAACCCTAATCCGATTTTTTGATATATATGACTATAATCTCGATCTAATTAAAGATATTTATCAACTAATAAAATATTTAATTTCCTTATATGATAATTAATTAATTATTTTGATTAAATTGGTAATTATCTTGCAAGAAATCTTGAATAAATCAAATATAGATAATTAGGAAATTAATTGTTAAATAGAATTATTTGTTATTTGATCCTCCATGTTTTAAATGTTTAAAACTTGTCCTCAAGTTTTGAAATTTCTGTTTTGTAATTAAAAGTTTTAATTTAGAGAATTTAAATTTCAAACCCTAAGTTTTTAAAAGTTTAAAATACAACCCTATACTAATATAATATTACAAGATTAATATATATATATATATATATATATATATATATATATATATATATATATGTATAACTAAAATGCTAGTCTTACCGTTAGTAGGCCTCATTCACGAAGCCGATCTATAAGGTGGGTATAATGTTGCGGCCTATAAAATGGCGCTTAATGGGTGTACACTCACACCCACCGCTTGCTTGATCGGTGGAGGGTCGTTAGCCGAACGGGTAGGATAGGGCAACCTCATCCTCTCATTAAAAGTATAATATACAAAGTAACTACACATATTTTTTAAAATTTCCCAATCTTAGTTACTTTAGGAAAGGTGAATTGATGTAATCCCATGAAATTACACTTTGCATCCTTGCTAAGAAGTTAGTGGAGCGTGTGTGGTTTACCGGCACACTAATTGGTTCTAAGTAAAGGTGGCAAAGGGTGATTCATTGTTCATCATAGTTCGATGGAGCGTGTGTGGTTTACCGGCACATCGAATAGGTGATCGTTACAATGAAGGTACCGTGTGAATTTGCATGGTAATTCACACCCGCTTTGTGATCCTCGGTATCCCAATCACAAACAAGAGGGGCATATCGAGATTTAAACATGCCATTGAATAGTTTCAATGAATCTCATCCGAACCTAGGAATTCTCAATACATTTAGGACTTATAGTTAGGTTTTTATGGTGGAGAATTAGTGAATCGTCATTCACTTACCTTCATATTATTTGCATGTTAGATTACGGCATCCCTTTTCTAATATGTAAATATTGTTGTTGGGTCCTAGCCCTAATTTTTCTTATTGGGTGATAATTAGTGATTCATAATCTAATCTATCTTTGTCCTTTCTATTTGTAGATGTGGAACGCAAACAACACTGCTGCTAGTTCTTTCACATTGATGAGCCTTTGTCAAAAGGTCACGTTCGATGGGACGAATTTTAGTGAATGGATAAGATACATTCGCACCATTGCTCGCTATGAGGAAAAGGAGTATGTCCTCGATGAGAAGCTCGAGAAAATGAACCCTGAAATCGCTACTCCGGCTGAAATGACCGCTTTTGAAACTCATGAGCACGATGCAATGAAGGTACATTGCATCATGATAGCCACCATGAACTCTGAATTCAAAAAGTCCTATGAGGACATGTACCCATACGAGATGCATCAAGACTTATTGGAGAGATACCACCAAAACGCGAGACAAGAGCGTTATGAGATTTTCACTAACATGATTTTCGCTAAGATGGGTCATGGAGAATCTCTTACCGTGCACCTACAAAAGATGCAAAGGTATGTCGACTGCCTTCGCAAGTTAAATGTTGACTTCGGGGAAGACTTAGCGATCGACATGGTGCTTCACTCTTTGCCTCCGAACTACAATCAATTAAGGATGACCTACCACATGATAAAGAGGAGGTCACCCTAAGCAAACTCCAAGGTCTCTTGAGGGTTGCTGAGAGCAACTTCAAAGACAAGTCTGTTGCACCAACTCCCAATCCACCCGCTGCTCCTGTCTTGGCTATTAGTCAAGGGAAGGGAAAGAAGAGGAAGGCTTCGTCTAAGAACTATCGGAAGGTTAAAGCCCGAGATGGTGCCTCTTCTAGTGCGACCAAAATTGATCCTGCTAAGCCCTGCCCTAACCCAAAGGAGACAGAGTGCCACCACTGCCACAAGATAGGACATTGGAAGAGAAGCTGCCCAGAGTACCTGCAAGCCATCAAAGAAGGAAAGATCAATCCATCTTTCGTAGGTATATACACAATTAAATCTAACGATTCTAATCATGCTATTTCTTGGGTTCTTGATACCGGTTGTGGTTACCACATTTGTTCTAATGTGCAGGGACTAAGAAGAAGTAGGGATGTGGAGCATGGAAGGATCAATCTAATCATGGGGAACAGAAGATCGTTGCCTGTGACCATGATTGGATTGTATTCTTTAGTTCTTAGGAATAATTTATGTTTAGATTTGAACAATTGTTGCTATTCGCCATAAATGGATAGAAACATCATTTCATTTCGTGGTTTGTTTAGATAAGGTTTTAGATTTTCTTTTAATAATGAGAATGGTTCTATTTTAGCTTATCTAAATGGTGTCTTTTATTTTGAAGCTATACCATGTAATGGAATTTATGAAACTGTTATGATTGTTGATAACTTAGGAAATGATATTTTAAACATAGATTCTTCCTATAGTATGGATAGAGCAACCTTGTGGCATTGTCGCCTTGGACATGTCAACAAGAAACGCATAGCCCAACTCCAAAAGGATGGAGTGTTGGAGTCATTCGACCTTAGGGAAGATGACACGTGCGAGTCTTGTTTGCTTGGAAAGATGACTAAATCACCCTTCACGAGTATGTGTGAAAGGGGTGAGGGTCTATTGGACCTAATACATACCGATGTATGTGGACCGTTTAGATCAACCACGAAGGATGGGAACCGCTTCTACGTGACTTTTACCGATGATTATAGTAGATATGGGTATATCTATTTAATCAAGCAAAAGTCAGAAACTTTTGAAAAGTTCAAAGAGTTCAAGAATGAAGTGGAGAATCAATTGGGTAGGAAAATCAAGATGCTTCGATCCGATCGAGGAGGAGAGTACCTAAGTATTGAATTCCACGATTATCTCAAGGAGTGTGGAATAGTTTCACAATTGACGCCTCCTAGGACACCGCAGTTGAATGGTGTGGCAGAAAGGCGTAATCGAACCTTGTTGGACATGGTTCGCTCTATGATGAGTCGTGCTTCACTACCTATCTCTATTTGGGGGTATGCCTTAGAGACTAACGCCCATATCCTTAATCGAGTCCCTACTAAGAAGGTTGCCAAAACACCTCACGAGATGTGTACAGGGAAAGCTCCCTCGTTAGCACATATCAAGGTTTGGGGTTGCAAGGCTTTCGTAAGACGAGATACTCACGACAAGTTCGAACCTCGTAGTGAGCGATGTATTTTCATCGGCTACCTGTAGAAATCCTTTGGATATCTCTTCTATAGACCGAATGACAATGTTGTCTTTGTTGCGAGGATAGGAGTTTTTCGAGAGCGAGAACTCATAGGCCAAGGAGACAGTGGGAGGCAAATCGAGCTTGAAGAGATTCAAGAGTCGATAGATGAAGGAACCTCTACCGCTGGCACTTAACCCGAGGAGGAAACTCCGGTTGAACCGATTGACGAATCCTTACCTCTTAGATGTTCCGATAGAGTTAGATTTCAACCCCAATTTTATGGTTTTCATATTACTACCGAAGGGGACACGTATATTAGTGATGGTACACTAATAAATCTTGATGAACCTAATAGCTATAAGGAAGCCATGACAGGCCCAGAGTCTGCAAAATGGAAAGAGGCAATGGATAGCGAGATCCAATCCATGTATGATAACCAAGTTTGGAATTTGGTTGATAATGTGCCCGGACGTAAGACCGTCGGGTGCAAGTGGATCTTCAAGAAGAAGACCGACGTGGATGGAAAAGTACACACATATAAAGCGCGATTGGTTGCGAAGGGCTTTACTCAAACTCCCGGAGTTGACTATGATGAGACCTTCTCACCAGTTGCGAACATAAAATCTATTAGAGTGATGCTAGCGATTGCCGCATTTCATGATTATGAGATTTGGAAAATGGATGTCAAGACCGCTTTCCTTAACGGAAAGTTGGCTGTGGATGTTTACATGGATCAGCCAGAGGGGTTTGTGGATCCAAAGCATCCGAATAGGGTGTGTAAGCTTGAGAAGTCCATTTATGGACTTAAGCAAGCGTCTCGCCGATGGAATCTTTGCTTCGATGAGAAAGTCAAAGAGTTTGGATTTGTACGAAGCGAAGATGAATCTTGCGTATATGTCAAAGCCAGTGGGAGTATAGTTAGCTTCCTCGTTCAATATGTCGATGACATATTACTCATAGGAAACGACATCCTGACTCTGCAGGAAGTTAAGTCCTGGCTCGGGAAGTGCTTCGATATGAAGGACCTTGGAGAGGCTTCTTACATTTTGGGAATAAGGATAGTAAGAGAGAGAAGTAAGAGACTAATTGGACTTAGTCAGAACATTTACTTAGAAAAGGTACTAAAACGTTTTAGTATGGAAAACTCGAAGAAGGGAGAATTACCAATACAAAGTAATGCCAAGTTGAGTAAGACTCAAAGTCCGAGTAACGAAGCGGAAATAGTAGAAATGAGCCGAGTACCATACGCTTCCGCAGTTGGCTCAATCGTGTACGCTATGACTTGTAATCGCCCTGATGTAGCCTTTGCTTTGAGCATGGTTAGTAGATATCAAGGGAACCCTGGCAGAGCCCATTGGATTGTGGTGAAGAATATCCTTAAGTACCTTCGGAGGACGAAGGAATGGTTCCTAGTCCTCGGAGGGAGTGATGACTTGAAGGTGCGAGGGTATAGTGACGCCAGTTTTCAGACCGACAGGGACAACTACCGTTCACAGTCGGGCTGGGTCTTTACCCTGAATGGAGGAGCAGTGACTTGGAAAAGTTCCAAGCAGGAAACCGTAGCTGATTCAACGTGCGAATCAGAGTACATTGCAAGGAGCGAAGGGTCGAAGGAGGCAATATGGTTGAAGAACTTCATCGGTGATCTTGGAGTTGTACCTGCCATAAAGGAGCCCATGGAGATTTTCTGTGATAATGAAGGAGCGGTTGCCTTGACCAAGGAACCGAGAGATCATGGTAGATCAAGACATATCGACAGAAAATATCACTTTATTAGACATCGTGTAGAAGAAGGACAACTGGTAGTAAAGAGGATATCATCAGAAGATAACCCAGCAGATCCGCTTACGAAGGGACTGAGTAGGGTTAAGCACTTGCAGCATGCTAGGAGTATTGGGCTGAAGGATGATATTAGCATAGATTAGATAGTAAGTAGAAACGTGTAATAGATAAATGTAATTAACATTTGATGATTAAATAAAGGAGTTTTATTTATGAGTAATGTTACTGTCATATGTTAATTGTTTAACTATTGCTTTATTTTGCATGTTTTGACTTCCATAATAATTGAATTTATTAAGAATAATCGAATTATTCAAATTGTCCACAATCGTTCATATGTTGGAAGTAGATATGAATGAAGATTGTCTTGAATTGGTGCGTAGATTGTCTAAATGGTATTAGACATAGCAAAATATTGCTGCGACGTTCATGAGTGCTTATGAACTGGTTTTGAGCATTGGAACAAACCCGTGCTTGCTGGGATCACCTTATGGAATATGATGTAAAAAGGTGATCGCAAGACGATAATATCATATAGTCTTAAAACCTAGATATATGTTTTGTTATTTGTTAATTGGTTGTACATTGATAATGCGAAAACGCATCAGTAACTCGGTGTTATAAAACGCATTGCTGTGTATAGTTGATTAATGAATAAGTAAATGCATATAAGTCGAAGTTTATCTGTAACTTTTATCCTAAGAAGGTAAAAGTGATATCTCGGCCGCTTGATGATTTGATTTGACTTATGTGCCGGGCCCGGTCAGAACTGAATTGATGTGTTCGATTAAGTTCTATGTCAAATAAATCAGATATCGAGAAACCTAAATGCTTGACCAATCATTCCGTAGAATTGTCAGCATGATATCTAACAGAGGACTGTACGATCCATTATCTAAAGGACAAGATTGATTAGATCAGAGTTTGACAGCGTCTTTGAGAGCTACGATTGCAAATCGAATTGTACTTGTGCATATAGTTACTAGACTTATCCAACTGGGAGACTGTTGGAATAGTGTCTAAGGCTGCAACTATATTAGGCAAGTATTTGACCCGATTGTGCATGGTCCTTTTGGGTTGCCTTCACCATAGCAACTTGATAGGATGATTTATTAAGAGAGAATAAATGTTATTAATATATTATGAGAATAATATAAAGAATAATAATATTGTTATTTGATTAATATAAGTCATAAATTAATTTGTATTAATTTGATGGCTTAAAGAGATTAATTAAATAAGAGGGTATAAACTGTCAACTGTTTGATAGTTAAACTTTAGACTGTAAATCCTTATTGGATAGAGGATGGACGAATTCTAGAAGCTAGGGATAGCTTAAAATCGTCCAAGGTTATCTAAGGAATGGATTTGGATTGCTTTAAGAGAAGATTATCCAACTAGGGTTTAAGTTGTAACCCTTAAGGAGTCTACAAGTATAAATAGACCCTATGGCAAAGGGAAATCGGTATCTCATCTCAAGTAGAGAATCCCTGGCCGAATTTCCTCCCCTCTCCTCTCTCTCAAATCATCCTCCTTGCTATTTGGTGTTTGTAAGCTATTAGAGGAGTGACAATTGTGACTCTAGAGCTCCAACACAACAAGATCAAACAAGAGATTCAAAGGTAAACTTCTAGATCTGATTTTGTATTGTTTTATACCTAATTAGTCATTAGAAGTCTTGGATTCAAAGCATGTTTAATTAGAAAGCCTGGATCCAAGCATTAGGGTATTGCATGCGCACATAGGAAAGTTCTTATGGCTAAAACCCATCAAGTATGATGTTATGATCCGTTAGATTGGCTGTCTATAGACTGTTATGTCATTGTCTGTTATATGTGCACATGTTGGTTGTCGGCCATGAGTATTTCATCCCGAGGATGATTGGACTCATAGTATGTAGGCATTCCAACCTATTGGTTGTAGGCCTGGGGTATCCCATCCCGAGGATGATCAGACCCAAAGTATGCTGACATTCTGCGGGATGGTTGAGGGCATTGGGTATTCCAACCCGATGGTTGACTGGACCCATAGTATGTTGTTTACTATTATATGTGTATTATTGTGTGTATGGGTATTTTTAGGGAACTTACTAAGCTCTTAGGCTTAGACTTTCAGGTTATTGTTTCAGGTATGCCAGGGGACTGTGGAAAAGCAAAGGCATGATCGTACTGCTCCCAACTTTTTATGACTTTGTTTCAAGGAGACACTGATATAGACTATTTTGAAAACAAATTTGTAATGACTGTTGGTTATGTAAACGTTTTAAAAAGTTGAAATTTGGCATGATTTTTATGGGTGTTACATAAAATCATCAACTTTTTCTGACTTCCCGACTTTCAAACCAACAATCTTCTTAATGTTCCAAGATTCGTATTGTGGTTTTTAATGATTTACATAAAAATTAAACAATTTTCTATTGATTGTTGCGTTTCACATAGGTACCTTGTGAATACTTTCAAAGCGATGAAAGTGGAAGGCTTTTGCAGTGACAGGCAAATCTAATTGACATTCAACATCATTTTTGCCAGATAATGAGGTTTAAGGCTCTACCTAGTAAAGTTTTGGTTTGTTGAGAGCTTCATCTTTAAGTCTTTCAAGTGACCAAGGAGGAAATAAAGCTATCTTGTTCGCAAGGATTGCTTCAACATTATTCTTTTCAGCTTCCTTAGAATTAATCTTTGCATTTAAAGCATTAAGCTCATCCAACAATGCATTATGTTTCTCTTGTTCAACTTGTTATTCCTTAGTCAATGGTGGATTAATTCATCTTCTTTTTCATACACAATCTTCACCTTTCCTTTTCCTAAACCAAAAGCTTGATTACCTTTTTGGCCAGTTTTCTTTTCTCTTAAATTGTTCAGTTTTTCTTTCCATGTCCTCTTCTTCAATTTGATTTTCTCAATTTTCTTTTCCATTGGACTAGTTTGGTGAGGATTGTTGATGTTAACTTCCGGAAACACCCCTTCTTCTCCCCTTTGTTGCGAAGTAGCCTTACCACTCGTAACATTTGAAATATTATTCAACTTTGTGAGAATAGGCTTTAGCTTTGCATCCATGAGTTGTGAAATATAATATTTACAAGGAGCATCTTTTGTTTCAACAATCTTAACTAACCGCTGATTCATTTGAAAATTTTTCCCTTTCACCAATAGGAGCTCTTTGTTTTCTTTGCCAAGATAAAAAAGCAGCAGACTTCAATTGTTCCCTAATGACTTTGATCTTTCTGGTTGAGTCAGCCAGAGCATCCATTATTCTTTTTTCATGAGCCTGATTAGTATGTAAAGTTAGAATGGAGTTGGAAATAGATGTGTGATGATCAACATTATCCTTTTGTAACCCAAAGCGAAGTTTAGACAAGGCATGTTTTTAATTCTGCAATGAGGTCTAAAATCCGAGAATTACCTTGTTTATATGAAAAACATTTTTATCAAAAGATTTCTGAAAGGAATTCATTAGGCCTCTTGCTTTGTGGCAATAGTATTGACTTCTGTGAGAATTGTGGACACTTGTGAACTAGCTTCCTTAACTGGTTTAGAAGAATCATCAACAAGCTTCTTGTGTTGTGAAAGTTATCAACATTAGCTTGAACCAGCTTCTGAATTCTTTCTTGATGAGAAGAGATCATCTTTTCATATTTCGTATTCATGAAAGTAGAAGACTAAGAAAGAATTTGATCTAACTTCTTTTTTAGCTTGTGAAAATCACCTTTAGTCATCAGAGCATCAACATCATCATCACTTTCCATATGAAATGAAAACAAGTTGCAACAAACTCATCATTAGACTCAGAATCATCTTTCATGAGAAATTCTTCTTCAAAATCATCAGTGACGGGTGGAGTAGAATTGAATTTTGGTGCATACACATTTGATTGAGACAAATTCACACCAATATTGACATTTGGCCCCACATCAGATGTGTTACTAGGAATGCCTAAGGTTTTATTTTCCTTCCGATGGGATTCAAAAGTAGAGCCTTTGGTGGAGGTTCTGTATAAGTTGTGGTTTGAAATACAGAAGTAACAGTTGCCTTAGTAAACATATGAATCTCAAATGGTTTTTCTGAAAACAGAGAAACAGGAGCAAAAAATGTACTTGTTGGAATTGGAGTGGATTGAGAAGTAGCAGAAACAATTGGTGGAGTAGGAGGTATTTGAAAAAGATTGATAAAAGGATCATCAACAACTTGTATATAAATTTCTGCTTCACATTCCATATGCGAAGAGACAAGAGGCTTTTGAATTGGCTCCGAAACAGTTGTTGATTTCAGCCCAATGTTCGCAAAATCTTCTTCATTGTTGAGAGCAGACTCCTTTTCATTAAGATAAAGGTTTTCAGTATGCTCACTTGATTCTTATTTAATAATAACTTGATTAAGCCTCCGCTTCTTTTGTTGTTTGGATTTCTTAGACACAATCGATTTCCCTTTTTTGCTTTCTTCATTGGAATTGCTTCTTCATGAATTTAATAAGATCCAACATCTCTAGTAGAAACTATAGTCTTTAAATATTCAATAATGATAAGATTATCAACAGGAACCCTAGATAACATGGCTTGAGAAATTGAACCCACAATCAAGAGATTCTTTGGATCAGAAGTAGCAAACGTTGCAGTCTATATCTTTGGAATATCAACCATATCAACATCTCTCATCTCTGGAATATCATAATGGAGCATAGCATTCCTCATCATAATGGACCAAAAATGAGCTCATGAAATTTCAGTTTCCTTTGTTTTTTAAGCAGGACTTTGAACAAATTGATCCCATAAGATAGCTCCAAAATCAATCTTGTGTACATAATAGATTCCATATAACAAAGAATGAAATAATCGACTTGCATTATCATACCCAAATGAGCTCTTAGAAAAACATTTGAACATTATCATAATCAAGGCATTCCAAATGGGAGGAAGTGCAGACTTCATAAATTTTTTCTAAAGCAATCAAATCATCAGTAGTTGAAAGCCCTAACAACTTGCACAAATTTGATTTGGAAATAGACGTCTTCACCCCTTGAATTTAAAACTCATAATCTCCAACTTCTTATTGTAAATAGCAGTTAAATATGCCAATGATAACTGAGTAATCAAAATATCCTCAACCATAACCAGAGCTTTCTTCATTATAGAATGATCTAAGAAAACAATCATGGGTTGAACCAGCTGAGAATACTTCGATGGATCGAGAACAACCACCATATTTTGACTTAACTTGATATTTGGTAGTGTAGATGAAGAAGATTGGTCCATGAAAGTGAAAAGATAAGAAGAAACCATGTGATTGGAGTAGAAAATCATCTGTCACAGATTGCTATTTAGGGTTTTTGAGCGTAGAAAGGAAGATGATAAACAATTAGGGTTTTTAAACAGTAGGAGAGATGTGGGATTTGAATTTGAACCGTTTATAGAACTGGAGATAGAAAACCTGCCACCACACATTAAATGTTTTGCGTCTCTGATGTTAGCAGATGGAATCATGCCAATCATTCCAATCATATTGAACCAAGAAAACATTGCCACCTCAGAAAAATTTACTAACAAAATTCAACCATAGTTTATTGAATATCATGATGTCAAATCCTTTGAATACGTGCCTTGAAGTTTAAAATTCAAAAGAAACATGCCGTTTCGGTTTGCTGCAGTTTCAGAATCACTGATCCACCTTTAAGTTTCGCAAATTGAAATAGTATCCATTGGTTTGGACAAAAATAACTCTTCACAACCTTTTGCATTATCAAGGTTGACCATTGAAGTTAGTTTTGATGTTTGATTTTTTTCCAATCTGTTTTTCACAAAAACTTGATTTGGAGTTTTCTGAATTCTTGGAAAAATAGTTGTCAGGATTTCTAAATTTTTCATGCCATCATTTTGAGAAAAAATTTCAAACTCAATTGAATCTTCACAAATCAAATTTCGTTTTGGTTGCTCAGTATTGTTAACAAAAGACGAACAATCAACTTCATCATCAACGAATATTTCACTCATTTCACTTTCATCAAATTCAGACATATTCTTAGAATTGAGAATTTCTTCCTAATTCAATTTCTTGCACAACAAGTTATATTTCTCCATTGAACTGAGTTTGATTTATTGTTTGTCCTTTTCAGGTAAAACATCATTTAAAATCTTTTTATTTTCTTTAAACTTAATGTATTCTTCAATTTTCTCAAGTCCAACTCTGTAAGAATCACTCATAGATTCATTTTATGAAAACATTGTTTCACACCTATAACATTTAACATCAATTTCACCTTCTTTTAATTCTAAGAAAGGTAAAATTATTGTATGAAATTTTTTCCATGTTTCATAGTCAAGATGCAACTGTGTAATGTTAGTGTAAAGACGTTTTGCAATGAGATAAAAATATTTATTTGTTTCACTACAATTCTGTTGTCCTTTTTAAGATTATTACATCATCTTTACACCTAACAAGATCTAATTCCTAAACATCTATTCGCATACATCTTTCTTCATTCTTAGATGTAATCCTACTAAGAGTTTCCTCAAGATTAGAGTTTCTTATGCGACATCTTTAAGCTATCACTAAGATTAGAAACGGTTTCATGTAAATTGGCTAATTTAAAGTCAAAACAAGAAATAGGAATATCATGATATTTAAGAATTGAATGTACCTTATCAATTACCTTTTCGAACTCTGTGACGTGCTCCTTCACTGTCTTCATAGAAAAACATGCATCTAAAACAATTCATTTATCTTTGAAGTAACTCTAACTTTCTGAATTTATGATTTTGACCATGAAACATTTATCTCCTCTCTTATTTTCATCCTTCATCATAAAGCAATCTTCATGAGTTGGTCTGCGTACTTCTTCGTCCTCTGAATCAATTGACCAGACTTCCACGTTTCCATCCTCACTATTGTCTTTTGTCACCACCAAAGTTGGTTTTCTTTAATTCTTGCGAAGTTCTTTGATTTTCTTCACGTAATAAGCTTCATACTTATCCTTTTCTTTCATGTTATTCTGCTTTCGCAACATACATTCCTCTGTGAAATGATTCTTTCCATTACTATAGTTGCAATCAAAACCAGAATAATCAAGAAACTTCTTCTCATTTTTTGCATCATTTCTTTGAAAGTTTTTGAAACTTTCATTTCTAGATTTTTATGAATTTGAACTTCCTTGCTTGTGATTGTTTCCAACATATTCGGTTTTTTTTTTAATTTTTGAAACGTGAACATTTCTTTTTGAAGAATTTCTTTGGATTTGTCACCATCAGAAATTTGTCTTCTTTTGTAAGTTCATCTAAAATTTCAAATTCAAAATCTTCCACAACAATCTTTGTCTTCTTTTGCTTTGAATTGTCACTTTTTGTCACCAAGTCTAGAGAACCAACACTTGTAACCGACTTTGCTTCTTTCATTACTTCATCTTTATGAGACTTCAATATATCAACAGTTTGAGCAAGAGAGTAATTCTTGAATCGTTCATGTGCTTTGACAATAAAAACAATTGACTTCCATTCTGATCTTAGACTATTCATGAATCTGACCTTTTGTTCAATGACATCTCTCTATAAATTATGTTCCAACATACGACTTAAAAGATGATAAAATCGATTGACAATTTGTTCATAGTTTCATCAGATTTTTGCACTAACGATCCAAATTCAGACAGAAGTAACATTTGTAGAGAACGATTAAGATCAACATCTCCAGAATATAAGTCTTCAGGATATCAAAGAGGAATTCTCGATGTAGAATAGATAATGTTTGGAAGGCTGAATGTGACGGAGTGTGAATCCTCTTTTGACATTTTGAGTGAAATTTGATGTGAATCAGATTAATGAACTTGAAAAAGAGTAGTTTAGTGACTCAAACAAAGAATTAAATATCAATTTGCAAAATGTGGAACAAATCTGGAATTTGATGAACAGGGTAGGAAAAACACGAAGAACATGATGAACAGATCTGAAAAAGTTCAAATGATCTCCCACTTTGATACCAATTAAATGAACATTCAGATTCACGATTCAAAACAAGATAAGATTCAAAAGAACTCATGATATAAATAAGATTTCAATTTCATTAATCATTAAGTCAGAACAAATCGATACAACATAAAGAACTATTCTAGCTACAAAACTCTTACCCGTTCTTCTATATAATATTCCTATATATAGGCATCACATGAATATAAGAAAGGCATCTCAAGTCAACAACTAAGCTGCAAACTTAAGGTAACAAAAAGTGCGAGATCAGAACTTGACTCACACAAAGTAAAGACATTACAAATAGACCAATACAAGTTGACACAACAAAAACTACAAACTCTATAGTTGATACCGGTGCAACAAGTCATGTTTGCAAGGATATTCGTTGGTTGAAAGAATTTCAAACAATTGAAGATGGGCAATGTTGCAACTGAAGCAATATAAGGATTATGATGTTTTATACTTAATTTTACTTAAATAAAATGTTTATGTTTAGACAATGTGTTGTATGTACCAGGGATTCGATGGAATCTCTTCGCTGAAATTGTGTTAAATAAGTATAGCTTCAAACAAGTGTTGGACAGTGAAAAGTATATCTTGTCAAGACATGGTACTTTTGTTGAATTTGGTTATGATCATTCTATTTGCATGACTTCAACTAGTATTAGCAATAACTTAAATAAATTAGATTTATGGCATGCTAGACTAGGACATGTTCATTTTAAATTATTAAAAAATATGTCTAAAATGAGTTTAATACCTGCTTTTGAAATGAATAATTAAATGTGTAAAACTTGCATGTTAACAAATATCACTAGACAACCCTTCAAGGATGTTAACAGAGAAAACAAAGTGTTAGAACTCATACATAGTGATTTATTTGGTTTTCATGCAACACCTTTCTAGGAAATAAAAAGTATGTCATTACTTTTATTGATGATGCATCTAGATATTGTTATGTCTATTTGTTACGTATAAAAGATGAAGCTCTTGATAAATTTAAAATTTCTAAACAACAATAGAGCTAATAAAAATGATTTGATAAAAGTTTTACGTACTGACAGAGGTGGTGGGTATTATGATCTAGTTTATTTTGAATCTACTAGAATAATACATCAAACCACAACTCTTTACACACCACAACAAAATAGTGTGGCTGATAGGAAGAATAGGAATTTAAAGGAAATGGTTAATTCCATGTTATCCTATTATGGTCTGAGTGAATGATTTTAGGGTGTGGCTATGATGATTGTCTGTTATATACTGAATAGAACTCCAAACAAAAAGAGTAAGAATACCCATTTTGAACCATGGTATAAAAGGGTACCATATTTAAGTTATCTCAAAGTTTAGGGTTGTAGAGCAGTTGTAAGGCTCACTAAAAGGTATTAATTATATCTTCATTGTGTATGTTAAACATTCCAAGGAATATAGATTCTATGTTATAGAATCTCTTGAATCTATGTTTGTAAACACTATTATAGAGTCAAGAGATGATATATTTGATGAAGATAGATTTACATCTATATCTAGACGAAGGGGCATGATTGATAAATCTTCCAACAAGAACTCAACTAAATATAAAGATGTATCTTGTGGTACAGATTTGATACATGACCATCTGAATGAAGGAACATAAAATGAGATCGTGTCTCAAAATAAATATTGTTTTATTATTGAGGATGATCCAAAGACTTTTAGTAAAGCAATGGTTTTTAGGGATGTTGCTTTATGGAAAGAAGAAATTCAAGATGAAATTGATTTTATCATGCATAACAATACTTAGGTATTTAATTATTTACCTATTAGATGCAAAGCATTAGGATGTAAATGGTCCTCAAAAGAATGATGAAAGTGGATGCCATAACAAATAAGTACAAATCTAGATTGATTATCCAAGGCTTTAAGAAAAAAGATGGTATTGATTTCTCTGACACTTATGCTCATGTTGCTAGAATTTCCAATATTAGATTAATGTTAGCACTTACAGCTATACAAAATCTTATGATTCACCAAATGGATGTGGAAACTACATTCTCGAATGATGAACTAGATGAGGAGATTTACAGGAAACAACCTGAAGGGTTTGTAATGTCTAGAAATGAAAACAAGGTGTGCAAGTTGAAGAAATCATTATAAGGTTTGAACAAGCATAAAAAATGGCATTAAAATTTTGATGGCATGGTTTTGTCTAATTATTTTGCATTAAACCAAACTGACAAACGTGTATATAGAAAATTTGTTACTTTGGGTAAAAGAGTTATGATTTGTCTATATATGGATGATATGTTGATTTTCGATACTAACCTAGATCAAGTTGATAAAACCAAGAAATTTTTATCATCTAGTTTTGATATGAAAGACCTAGGGGAGCTTGAGGTGATTCTTGGTATACGATCAAATTAGGAAACAATGGAATTACAGTTACTTAACCTCATTACATTGCGAAGATATTAAAAAGTTTAAATTTGAATATTGTTCTCCAAATAGCACTCCTATAGATCCTAATCTTAAGCTTCTACCTAATGAGGGATCTATAGTGCCTCAACCTGCATACTCAAGAGCTATTCGATATATTATGTATGCCATGTTAAACACTAGACCATATATTTCACATATTGTAGGAAAGCTTAGTAGGTATACTAGCAAACCTAGTTCACGTCATTAGCAAGCTTTAAATCAAGTATTCATGTACTGAAAGGAACCATAAATTATGATATGACATACAATGTATTTCCTTCTCTTTTAAAAGGTTGTTTAGATGCCAACCAGATTACTAATTTGGAGGATCACTCCTCTACAAATGGTTGGGTATTCCTTCTTGGAGGAGGTGTCATTTCTTCGGCATCCAAGAAACAAACATGTTTTACAAACTCAACCATGGAGTATGAATTTTAGCATTGGTTGTTGTTGGTAAAGAAGTTGAGTCACTAAGAAATTTGATTTATGAAATTACATTATGACCTAAACCGATATCCACCATTTCTATCATGTATGAAAAAGTTGTAGAACTCACTATTTGGTACTTATTTGGCCAACTACTAAGTAGCGAGTACTTGGGAGTAGTCGGATGTAACAACCTAAATTTCCAATAAATTTTTTCATTTTTATGTATGAAATCATTTCCATAAAATATAAAAGTCCAATTGCATTTGTTTTCAAAATCCATATCATCAAACAATTTATTCATAATATCAGAGTGTCCCCAGTAAAACGCCAGAGAGTGCATGCCAGCCATCACATCGGGCTCTTGACCTTAGATCCCGAAGTATGTGAAACAACCAAAAAACTGTAAGGTAACTCTTAGTGAGTTCCCTATAACATACCCCACACAATTCGTATAATCCTATCACCATATCAACCATACAAGCCATATAAACATATACGGATGTTGTGGGCTCCCCCAGGGTCTTGCACCTATGTGCCATGGGCACCCCCATGGTATTACTTGGAATGCCATGGGCACCCCCACATGGTCTTATAACCAAGTGCCATCGGCACCCCCATGGTGTTTACCTGGAATGCCATGGGCACCCCCATATGGTCTGACAACCAAGTACCATGGGCACCCCCATGGTCTTTACCTGGAATGTCATGGGCACCCCCACATGGTCTGACATCCAAGTGCCATGGGCTCCCCCCGGGGTCTACCATGCAAGTATCACAAGACATATAGCATATCACGTACACATAATTAACTAGCATACCACATAACACATAATGGGTCGGCCTTGGTGCCTTCGACCCATTGGTATGGTGAGGAGACTCACCTCAAATGCAAATTGTAGATGAGTAGGTCCAAACTCCAAGTATCAGCTCTGCCACCTCCCTAATCATAAACAATTCCTTAGATACAACTCAACCCTTCAGACCCCTTAAAATTCAACCCTGGTCAAGGTCAAAGTCTAGGTCAAGTTCAATTCAAATTCAACGTTCCGAGTTGACCTAACTCGTCGAGTCCATCCCAAAGTTAGAATCGCGATATCGCAACCCAACTCGTCTGGTTTTCCTGTAACTCG
This sequence comes from Lactuca serriola, assembly GCF_051521515.1. Taxonomy (NCBI): domain Eukaryota; kingdom Viridiplantae; phylum Streptophyta; class Magnoliopsida; order Asterales; family Asteraceae; genus Lactuca; species Lactuca serriola. The sequence goes on along the minus strand of NC_136410.1, from coordinate 126,459,644 downwards.
TTGAGTTTCTCCGTTGTCTAACAGAATCGAGGTAACCCCAACCCAACTCGTCGAGTTCCCTATGAACTCGTCGAGTTCTTCAATCTGTTATCCCACTTAATGCACTAGGCCCTTTTTCTTGAATCCAAAGGTTCCAAAATTCAGATCCCAATCCCTAGAGATGTCTAGAAGGGTAAAGTTTCTAGCTTTACCCTCAAGGTTCGCCTAATAAGCTCTAAACCCGAACCCTAGTTCCTTTAAGGAAGGTGTTTACTAATTAAGCCCTTAAACTCTCATCCCATCGTCCTAAAACAAAGATTTTATATCCAAAGGTGGAAAAATCATGTAAAGTTTCTAACTTATGTCCATACATTCTTGAAGCACTCTCCAAGGTCCATTTTAGGCTTCGTAGTGTACATATTACATGAATGGGATATGGAGGCAATTAAAGTTTGCAACTTTAATCCTTTAGAGGTCTTATAGAGGCCAAATCTACATCCTCAACCTATGGATACCTCTTTTCTTTGGACATCCAAGCCAAATTCCCAAAACCCAAGCCCTAAACTACAAAAAATGAGATTTAATAAACTACATGTCAAGGTTATGACTTTATACCTCGAAGATGTAGCCTTTGATGTAGAGTTTCTGGATCCAAGATCTCTCTTCCAAGATTGATACTTCTCTATCTCTCTCTCTCTCTCTCTCTCTCTCTCTCTCTTCAAAACCTCCTTTAAAGATCTCCAACAATTACTCAACTCTCACAAAACTCCATGAATAAGAGGGGGGTGTGATTCTAGGGTTTTCTCTGACCAAGGAGGCCAACCCTAGAGGTTAAGTCCTTTAAATAGGATACAATGCCCAGAAATTAGGGTTTTCGTTTCCAGCGTCAACTCGTTGAGTTGGGGCTCCCCAACTCATCGAGTAGGTCCTCCAATCTACACGGCTGGGAAGCTTTCTACTCGTCGATTTGGAGCCTCCTAACTCGTCGAGTTCCTTCCAAAAACATTAGAATTAATTCATACTTGGACCAATCGTTACATCAGATTTGGTAATTCATGTAGAAATATTTTTAGGGAAATTATATATATCAAATTACATCGACTTTCGTAGCTGAGACACGTGGAAGGTGTTGTGGATCTGACTAAGCTCAACCGGTAGGTCCAATCTATAGGCTACCTTGCCACCAGGGCATAAATCCTGAACATGCCAATAAACCGGGGCCCTAGCTTGCCCCTCTTCCGGAACCTAATAACACCCTTCCATGGTGACACTTTCAACAAAATAAAGTCTCCCACATGAAACTTGAGATCCGAGTGATGCCGATCAGTATAACTTTTCTGAAGGCTCTGCATGACTCGCAGCCTGTCGCACACCGACTGCATTAACTCGGTAGTCATGAGCACCACCTCGGTGCTTCCCATGACTAGGTGCCAAACCTCCCCCAACATAAGGGAGTCCTGCACCTCCGACCATACTGTGACAACCCGAAATTTTCTATCCCGTACAATCAAACACTTCATTGAAAGTCAAACTCATTTATGCTAACTTTTGAGTTGTGTAGAGTCAGTTTGAGTGTTCCAAAGCCTAGTGCTATAACAGATAGATGGAGAGAGGATGCCCTAGGGTTTATTGTGTAAAACTAAAGTCTCAAAACTCCAAGAGTTTGGAGTTTACGGCCTAGACATGGAGTTTACGGCCGTAAACTCCAAAGAGTATAAATATGACACTTAGTCATTTTACTCATTTTTCTCACAATTTCAAAGCTAGAACATCAAATCCTCTCAAGTATCATCTGATTTTCCTTCTTAATCTTCAAATTTGTAAGTTTTTCTTTCCCTAACTAGTTGATATCTTACTTGATCTAGTGATCTTACATGATTTCATCCGTGAAATCATTCCATTTGTGTATATCTTCAAGTGTTCTTAATTTCACCAAGAACACCAAAAACACACACTAGTGTTCTTGGACCTTAATCACCCAATCAAGCTCCTATATCGTAAGCACTCTTGCTCTAACTTGTTGTACACTAGATTAACCATGTTTAGGCATTAGAAACATTGAGAATCAAGGGTTGGATGAGAGTTTACGGCCCAGGATCTCCCAAGGCCGTAAACTCCCTTTTATGGTTCCAAGTTGCCCTAATCTCCTTCCTTATGCCTAGAACTTGGATTAGAACCAACCGCCATTGAACTAGGGACCTTAAAACATCAAAAATACCATGAACCATTAGAGTTTACGGCCGTAAACACATGGAGAAATGGTCCATGGGCCATAAACTCCACAAAGGGGTGAAATGATGCCACAATCACTTCCAAAGGCTTAGACATGAAGTAGGAATGCTTCTTTATGACTTATAGGCTTCAAAACACAAAATGGTAGAAGTACCATGAGTTTACACCCATAAACTCATGGGTTTACAACCGTAATCTCCAAGGGAGTTGGTCCCAAAACCGTAAACTCATAAAGAGTTTCCCTTGGACCAGTGGAGAATCTAGACCAAAAAATCACGTGGTTCCCAAATTAAGTGAAGCCACTAAAAAAATCAACAACACTTGTGTGGGGTTGGGTCGGGTCGGATCATGTACTTTAAAAAAACCGGACCAATCAGTTCAACCTATTAAAACCGATCATGCACCACCGATTAAAATTTTTAAAAAACCGATTGAAATATAAATGACAAAAACTGTACGATGAAAAACTAGTTGATTATTAGTCCATTGATAAAGCGATGAACGGAGAGTGAAAGTCTTTAGCATGTGGGCTTCTTTTTATCAGAGCGATTTATTTATTTATTGATATTTTGAGAACACCGATTAAGAGTGCTTAATTTTTTGTTATCAATCTCATAATTTATAATAACAAATTGATCCAAGTAACTTATTTTTTTCTCTTTTTAAAATGATTGTTAAGACATTTTTCAAAAAACAAACTCAAGGTAGGTCTTTTATATTTTCTAAGGTAGTTCCTAATTTTTCTAAGATATATTTTGTAAATGAAATTGAAAATTTAGGTAGGTCCTAGGACCTACCTTGTGGCTTGGTAGATACGCCCCTTCCTTGGACCCTAAACCCAAAATCCAAGTCCTACAACTCTTAGATGCAACCCTTAGGACTTATAGCACTTAAATCAAGTGTTTTACATGTCTTAGGATGTCTTAACTTGGGTAATTAGTTGTTAAATGACTAATTGGAAACATATATGTGTTATTATATGTTAACTAGGATCCTTGTGTGTGTTCAAGTCTTCACTTGACACTTAACATCCTATACTATCCGTTCATCCAAATCACTCTCTACAGGTGAGTTCATACCCCTTAATTAACCTTTTAAATGTTTTTAAATGTTTATAAATTCTTTTATGGGGGGATACAAGTTGAATCATGCTAGCTATTATATCAATCACATGTGATTAATAACTAGCATACATATGGATTTACTACACTTTTAGCTGTTTTACCAAGTATACTACTTCAAATGGGTTCTCAAAACATTTTTACATGTTAAACTCTTTATCAAATTGTCTTACATACTGTATCTTTCCTTTCAAACTCTGTTACAATTGTATTTCAAACAAAGGATTTCTCATACTTTAAACTGTTCCTATCAAACAAACTGTTTTCAAATCATTTTATAAACTGACATCAAGTCAACAATTCTTATTTATTAAACTTTTCAAAGGTTCTACAAAACTTCTTTTATACTGTTATAATGTCAAATGCATGTCTATATATGTATAGTTATATAAGTAATGTTTAAAGGACTTAGGACTGCTAGCTCACTTTAATTCCTTTTCCTTGTTTGGATGTGCCCTTAGGGTATCGTTTATTTTTACGAATTTTGTCTAAATATTAGTTATATATTATGTATATATATATATATAGTTATAAAAGTTTTTTCAGTTAATTCAGTACCTTTAGGTAGCAAAGGCATACTTTTGGTTATACACGTACATTACTAGTAACTATAATAGGTATAGTTAGGAGATACTACTTACTATTCCTAGTACAAGGAATCACAAAAGAGTCAGTTCATTCATGAGTCTATACTAATACATACTAGGAAGAGATACTAATACATACTACGAAGAGATACTAATACATACTATGAAGAGATACTAATACATACTATGAAGAAATACTAATACATACTATGAAGAGATACTAATACATACTATAGGAAAAGATACTATTATATAATATATGAATAGATATTTATACTTACTATACGGGACTTACCATTCCACACCCGGCTATTAGCTATAGTGGGAAAATGCCCGTCGACAGATGTCTACGGTTGTACTGTTCGGCGAGTTTGCACGCCGTGAATATCCTAGTACAAAAGGATACAATTACAATAATTATATTATTTTCCTTATTACCTTTATTTTGTGTCACATTCACATAATTGTAACATCCAAAAATACGACCCAAAAATTTTTGTTTGAATAATAATAAAAATCATATACTGATCGTCACATCATAAAACCATGTGTCAAATATCTCAACCCATAATAAAATGTCATGAACATTAGTGCCAAATCAAACTATGAATCAAAACAAACTCCCAGGAATAAGACTGAAGATGTGGTGTGTGTAATGCCATCATCCCGAGCTCTTCCCTTTACTTGCGAAAGTACCTGAAACCAAAACTGAAACTGTAAGCACAAAGCTTAGTGAGCTCCCCCAATCTACCACATACCATACAATAACATATAAAGCACATACTGGGCCTTGCCCATTGCATCGGACCGAGGTCTGGACTAACTGGGGCCTTGCCCCCTACATCAGACCGATGTCCAGAAACTGATTGGGACCTTGTCCCATGCATCGGACCGAAGTCCAGACTAACTGGGGCGTTGCCCCCTGAATCGGACCGAAGTCCGGAAACTGACTAGGACCTTGTCCGCTGCATCGGACCGAAGTCCAGACTAACTGCATCAGACCGAAGTCCGGAACTAACTGAACAAAGCATAACATAAACATATCAACTAGGATGAACACACATATACTGCACACTGCATCGGGCTGTAGCCTGGAACACATAACACATAAATCCTGTCTGAGCCACAAAGGTACTAGATCTAAGCTTCTGGAACTCAAACCTAGCTAGATCCGAAGGCTAATCATCTCAATGAGTCCTCTATGCTACTACTAAGCCAAGAAATGGTTCAAGAATAGCTTTAATGGCTTTCAAAAGGGGATTTAAGCATAGAAACAAAAAAGGGCCAAGATATACCTTACTATATTCTGAAATTCCACAAGGATCTAGGATCTCCTTCCTCTCCTCTTGATCTACCTTCCTTTTTCTCTCAATATCTTCAAAGAAACACACCAAATCACACAAATACTAAGAGGGCTCTAGGGTTTCAAGAATGATGCTCTGAGGGGTGATGGGGGCTGACTTGAGGCCCCAAAAGTTGTTTAAATAGGGTGCAAACCCTTGAAATTAGGGTTTCATCCAGACTGGCGGACTCGCCGAGTCTGGAATATGGACTCGTCGAGTCACCAACTTAAACGTGCTCGAAATCCCGACTCTACTCGACGAGTCTGGCTACTGACTCGTCAAGTTCCTCCAGAAACTTGAAAAAATAAATATATATAAATATCATACCAGAATTGGGGTGTTACAAAAAATTGATGAGGTAGACTAGATTTGAATAATAATAGTTGTACAAAGGAAAAACCTTCACTTATGTAGAGGTTCAAACCTTCAAAACAGTCGAGTCTTGGTAGAAGAATACTTTTTATACTAGTAGGAAATATGGGATTTTCTAGGTTTTTCATACTTATACACACTTTTTCTAAAATAATTATAGGCCTTTCATTATAAGTTTTTTACAATCAATAACACTAAAATACATATGAATTCACCAGCTTTATGCTGATAATCGCTTTCAAAATAACTTGTATTCTCAGGTCACCAATAGACAAGTACGATGACCAGGTTTCGTGAAGACGGAGCAGTCAAGACTCGTATTTTATTTTGATTATTTATTATGTTGTTTTATTCTATGAAAGAACACACTTGTATTTAAAATTATACTATTATTGCAATGGATGATGTTGTTGCTTGTTTACTACTTTGCATTGTTGTGATACTTTACATGACGTCCTCCGCCCCAGAACGTTTCTGCCGTTCTTGGTTTTCGGGTGTGACAGATTGGTATCAGAGCTTTGTTTATAGTGAATTGAGTATATCAACCCATAAAAGATATACTAACTATAAATACAATGGGATTAAAATACTCTGTCCAAGAGTTTATACTTATAAATAATAAAATATTTAACTAAGTATACATGTATGCATTCATACTAAAATCAATGTCACAATGAAAAAAAACAAAAGTATTCTGATTGTTGAATATCACAAGTAAGCTCGGGGATGTATGGTCAGTCCTGGGAATGGCATAGCCTGATCAACTATGTTGGTGCGAGGAGTGATTAGTATATGCCCAAGAATGGTTGTAATGTGGCAACAAGTCTAAAAACTTACCAACACCAATACAATGAAGACATTAGAAGTACCCTGTGTTACTATAATTACTTAGTTGAGAACTAAAAAGATCTTCATTAGTAGGTCAATAGTTGCTAAGTGGATACAGTAAGGTTATATGTAACTTGGATGTTATAGACTTAGAATATGTGAATTTTTGCTTTACCCCTGTTCCTTGTGAATTTGGAGTTAAGGTTGCTTATTCGAAGGCCTATCATGTTTTGATTACATATAACTGGTATGCACTTTACAAATAGTGATGTAACTAATGAAGATTATCTTGTAATTATCTAGTTAGTTCATCTAATAGTTAATTCCTTACCCTAATTCTCGCGTAGATAACATGGTTGGACTCCATCCCCACGGCGATCCGTACCTTCCGAACGAAGGCAATCCTGGATGGTTTGGAGAAGAACCAGAGGACGATCATCCAATCCCTTTGAATGATCACCATGCTGAAGACTTTTCAGACGGTGCTAACTCTGGGCCCGAGGTTGAAAACCTACCCTCGGTAGCTACCATTCCAAATCCTAACCCTCGTCCGACTTTTCATGGCCCGACTCCTCCTTGGGTAGAATGTTTGGAGTCATGGGGTGAAGAGCAAGATCAAACTATGTCGTTTAATGGAGACCAAAGCTTCTACAACATAAGCGAAGGAGGCTCAGCAGATAGAGTTCTGCCAATCCTGGTCCGTGGAGTTGCCCGAAACGAGATTCAGGGCAAGACAGCTCTCCATCGTATCACAGAGGTTGATGCCAGTGGAGGAATGCATACCATCCGCACCAATCGCCTTGAAAATGCTCATGAGAGATCTAAGAGAGACCATGAGGCCCTGCTGCAAGCACTAGCTGAAACACGAGCCGAAGTCATAGAACTCCGAGTACACCAAAGGGTGTACAAAAGACACCTGCTTGATATGGAACGTCAACTGGCTGAACTGAGAGTTCACCAGAGGAATGACTGTCTCCATTGGGTGATGCTTTATTGTCCTTCCTTTTTTTAAGGAACCGTTTTCCTGTCTATGTCCTAGGTAGCACTTTTCTATGTAACTATGTTGTACTGTAAGTACTTTTAGTTAGGCCTTTATGCTGTCAAAACGTTTCTACTCCGGATATGATGTAAGACCTACTACAAGGTCAATTTTCCCCAACTTATTACACCACAAATATCAAAGATATTAGTAGTTGGCTAATTTCTATGTCACACTTGGTTCAAATACTTTCATCATACTATCGTTGGAGTCTATCTAAAACCCACTCTAGTCAAATTATTGGACTAGGGTAATTTAGCTCAGGGATCATTCCCAATTATCTTTCAAAGGTTGGATCATGTTATCCACCAACCAATGGTACCCTGGTTTGGATGGCAAACGTCTTAAGACCATTCTATAAACTTACTTCTACTTTTTCTAGGACTGCATCATAGGGATGTAGGTCAAACCCTCGAGAACATACTTCTACTCTTTACATGCATGATCGGAATACATCTAGGTTCAACCATAATTGCTCACAAACTCATTTTCTTTTTGTATAACAGAATCATGCCGCCGAAGAAAAGTAAACAACCCATCAACCAAACACCAACTCTTTAGATTGATGCAACTACCTTTCAAGCTGCAGTCTCAGCTGCCGTGACAGCTGTCATGACTCACCTAAACACTAACAATGCAAATGTTAGCGAGATGGTTATCAATAATTCCAATCAAAGTAACAAACAAGTACATCAACGAGTATCAAACTACCCCAACACCTCGAATCTCAAACCCAAGGAAAATCATCCCGAGAGACGAACAAGAAACAATCACCAGTGGCAGCCTTCACGGCCACGACGTCTGCAACTCCTACTACGATCCCTACTAGCATCTCGGATATCCCTAACCCAGCCAGACAGTATGCTGGAAACCTACCAAAGTGCAATAAGTGCAACTTCCATCACCTAGGTAGTTGTCGTCGGTTACACTGCAATAACTGCAACAAGAACAGACACACTACCCGCTTCTGCAAGACTCGGATCCAACACATTACTTCAACCACCAATGTTGAAATTTCCTTGATATGCCATCTATGTGGCATAACGGAACATTTCAAAAGGGACTGCCCAATAGAGAAGGGTGACGGGGGAACAAGAGGAGTTTGACCAGAGAACAACAAAAAACAGCAAAAGACCCTACTGTAATAAAGGAACACTTCTAATCAGCAGTATTTAAGTATGCTTTTAAATTGTTAAAAACTAGTGCAACTCTAGTCTTATCTTTTGCGAGACCCCGTTAGTCTAGGAACCTCGTGCTACGTATACTTGCTTTTTGTAGTATACCTTGTCTGCAGCAGTAGTCTTGTAGTTAATCTAAAGTACTGAAACTCTGTTTAAAGGTTGTACTGTTATGTTTTGTTTGTAACGCCTTTATGATCTAATCTAATGCCTTTATTTTCCAAGTGAGTCCGATACTATCAGATAACTTGAGTCAATTCGACCCTCACAATACCAGTTCGTACGTACATCTCTTTCTCCATAATCGCTTTTCTAGCGAAGCTGTCATTCCAGAACTCAGAGGTGCCCATGCATAGAGTACCTTATGCTTCGTATCCTGCCCGAAGAAACCTCAACAAACCTCCCCGGAGTACCACTCGTACAGTACGTCAAGTTCAATACAAAGACCCTTACGGTTGATCTATCGCTGAAGAATGTATACACAAGGGTGATATATAATCAAGGTTCTTCAGGTTTAGAATTGATGATTCCACTTTAACTTCTTTTCCTTGTTTGGATGTGAGCTTAAAGAAGAATCATTTATTCGACTACCTTTTCAATCTTAATTATATATGACTCGTATACAAGAGATGGTGATTGATGAACCATGTATGACTTCTAATATGAACTTCAAGATGAAGACTGCTCAAGACTACAAGTGATCGTGCTGTCATGCGAACAAACCTAGAATCCAATCAAATGCTAACCCTGTAACTAAATCGACCTATAGTCTAGCACCTACGGAGATGCAAGAACTGTCCGGTCAAACTTAACGAACTACTCAGCAATGGAATTCAAAAAGACCAAGCTCCTCACCCTGGAGAGCTCCGGTCTTGTTCTTCAAGAACAAAGACCAATTGTTTCGTAGGTCCATCGACTAATGGAGACCACGGCAACATCTCCATTAGAAATCATTACCCTATGCCTCGCATAGATGAATTGGTTGACCAACCGCAAGGAATGATTTACCTTTCGGAGATGGACCTAAGATCTGAATATCACCAGTTGTGAGTGTTAGAGAAGGATGTCCCGAGGACGATCTTTCGAACTCGATGCGAACGCTACGAGTCGTAGTATTCATGAACTTAATGACCAGAGTATGCCATCCTTACTTGGATCAGTTCGTCATTATGCTTGTAAATGACCTACTTATCTACTCTCATAGTAAGAAAGAGCATAGAAGCATCCACGACTCAACTTACCACGTGAACTCAGTAACATACATTTACCCACCACATCTCGAACTTGAAAAGTATCTGTTCGAAGAGACTCTTGTAATCCCACTCGACGAGATCGAGTGCAACGAGAGCCTCACCTTCGTGGTAGAACCGTAGTGACCATTGACCGAGAGGTCAAGTGGACGAAGCAACGCCACATCCCATTAGTGAAGGTTCGCTGGAATTCCAAGCGAGGACCTGAATTCACTTGGGAGCGCGAGGATTCAATCGAATAGGAAGTATCCCCATCCCTTTACTTGATTATTCATACCTACTTCCTTACCTAAACTCTAATTACGAGACGAAATTCCCTCTAACGGGGGGATGATGTGAAAACCCAAAATTTTCTCTCCCATACAGTCAAACACTTCGTTGAAAGTCAAACTCATTTATGCTAACTTTTGAGTTGTGTAGTGTCAGTTTGAGTGTTCCAAAGTCTAGTACTGTAACAGATAGCTGGAGAGAAGATGCCCTAGGGTTTATTGTGCAAAACTAAAGTCTCAAAACTCCAAGAGTTTGGACTTTATGGCCTAAACATGGAGTTTATGGCTGTAAACTCCAAAGAGTATAAATATGACACTTAGTCATTTTACTCATTTTTCTCACAATTTCAAAGCTAGAACATCAAATCCTCTCAAGTATCATTCGATTTTCCTTCTTGATCTTCAAAGCTGTAAGTGTTTCTTGCCCTAACTAGTTGATATCCTACTTGATCTAGTAATCTTACATGATTTCATTCGTGAAATCATTCCATTTGTGTAGATCTTCAAGTGTTCTTAGTTACACCAAGAACACACACTAGTGTTCTTGGACCTTAATCACCCAATCAAGCTCCTATATCGTAAGCACTCTTGCTCTAACTTGTTGTACACTAGATTAAACATGTTTAGGCATTAGAAACATTGAGAATCAAGGGTTGGATGAGAGTTTACGGCCAAGGATCTTCCAAGGCCGTAAACTCCCTTTTATCGTGCAAAATTTCCCTAATCTCCTTCCTTATGCCTACAACTTGGATTAGAACCAACCTCCATTAAACTAGGGACCTTAAAACATCAAAAAGACCATGAACCATTAGAGTTTATAGGCGTAAACACATGGAGAAATGGTCCATGGGCCGTAAACTCCACAAAGGGGTGAAATGATGCCACAATCACTTCGAAAGGATTTGACATGAAGTAGGAATGCTTCTTTATGACTTATAGGCTTCAAAACACAAAATGGTAGAAGTAACATGAGTTTACATCCTTAAACTCATGGTTTTACAACCGAAAACGCCAAGGGAGTTGGTCCTAAAACCGTAAACTCATAAAGAGTTTACCCTTGGACCCTAAACCCAAAATCCAAGTCCTACAACCCTTAGATGCAACCCTTAGGACTTATAGCACTTAAATAAAGTGTTTTACATGTCTTAGGATGTCTTAACTTGGTTAATTAGTTGTTAAATGACTAATTGGATACATATATGTATTATTATATGTTAACTAGGATCCTTGTGTGTGTTCAAGTCTTCACTTGACACTTAGCATCCTATACTATCCATTCATCCAAACCACTCTCTACAGGTGAGTTCATACCCCTTAATTAACCTTTTAAATGTTTATAAATACTTTTATGGGGGGTGGTGGGAATACAAGTTGAATCATGCTAGCTATTATATCAATCACATGTGATTAATAATTAGCATACAAATGGATTTACTACACTTTTAGCTGTTTTACCAAGTATACTACTTCAAATGGGTTCTCAAAACATTTTTACATTTTAAACTCTTTATCAAACGATCTTACGTACTGTATAATTCCTTTCAAACTCTGTTACAATTGTATTTCAATCAAAGGATTTCTCATAGTTTAAATTGTTCCTATCAAACAAATTGTTTTCAAATCATTTTATAAACCGACATCAAGTCATTAATTCTTATTTATTAAACTTTTCAAAGGTTTTACAATACTTCTTATATATTGTTATAATGTCAAATCTATGCCTATATATGTATAGTTATATAAGTAATGTTTAAAGGACTTAGGACTGCTAGCTCACTTTAATTCCTTTTCCTTGTTTGGATGTGGCCTTAGGGTATCGGTTATTTGTTCGAATGTCGTCTAAATGTTAGTTATATATTATGTATACATATATAGTTATAAAAGTTTTATCAGTCAGTTCAGTACCTTTGGGTAGCAAAAGCATACTTTTGGTTATACACGTACATTACTAGTAACTATAATAGGTATAGTTAGGAGATACCACTTACTATTCCTAGTACAGGGAATCACACAAGAGTCAGTTCATTCATGAGTCTATACTAATACATACTACGAAGAGATACTAATACATACTATAAAGAGATACTAATACATACTATGAAGAGATAATAATACATACTATGAAGAGATACTAATACATACTATGAAGAGATACTAATACATACTATAGGAAGAGATACTATTACATAATATATGAATAGATATTTATACTTACTATACGAGACTTACCATTCCACACCCGGCTATTAGCTACAGTGGGAAAATGCACGTCGACGGATGTCTACGGTTGTACTGTTCGGCGAGTTTCGATGTCGTGAATATCCTAGTACAAAAGGATACGATTACAATAATTATATTATTTTCCTTATTACCTTTATTTTGTGTCACATTCACATAATCGATGAGGTAGACTAGATTTGAATAATAATAGTTGTAAAAAAGAAAAACCTTCACTTATGTAGAGGTTCAAACCTTCAAAACAGTCGAGTCTTGGTAGAAGACTACTTTTTATACTAGTAGGATATATGGGATTTTCTAGGGTTTTCATACTTATACACACTTTTTCTAAAACAAGTATAGATCTTTCATTTCAAGTTTTTTACAAATCAATGACACTAAAATACTTATGAATTCACCAGCTTTATGCTGATACTCGCTTTCAAAATAACTTTTATTCTCAGGTCACCAATAGACAGGTACGATGACCAGGTTTCGTGAAGACGGAGCAGTCAAGACTCGTATTTTATTTTGATTAATCATTATGTTGTTTTATTCTATGAAAGAACACACTTGTATTTAAAATTATACTATTAATACAATGGATGATGTTGTTGCTTCTTTACTACTTTGCATTGTTGTGATACTTTACATGACGTCCTCCGCCCTAGAACGTTTCTGCCGTTCTTGGTTTTGGGGTGTGACACATACAACATATCAAATGCGGGTAGGACGATACTCGCATGATAACTATTGTTATATGAAAAATCTGCTAGTGGGAGGTATATATCCCAACTTCCTCCGAAATCCAATACACATGCATGTAGCATATCCTCGAGCGTCTGGATCATTCGCTCGCTTTGTTCGTCTGTCTGGGGGTGGTACGTATTGCTGAAGTATAACTGTGTGCCCAATTTCTCATGGAACTTCCTCAAGAATCTGGAGGTGAATTGAACATCGTGGTCCGAGACCACTGATAATGGCACACCATGCCTGACCACCACCTCTTGTACATAGATATCTGCTAATTTCTCAACAGAAATAGTCTCGGGGATCGGAATAAAATGGGCACTCTTCATCAATCTATCCATAATTACCGAAATGGAGTCTATACCCCTCTTCGTCCTCGATAACTTCGTGATGAAGTCCATGATGATCTCTTCCCACTTCAACATGGGAATAGGTAGTGGTTGAACCTTGTCTTGGTGCCTCTGATGTTCGGCTTTGACCTTCCTGCAGGTCAAGCGCCTCTCCAACAACCATGCGATCTCCCGCTTCATGCAAGGCCACCAATAACACAACCTCAGATCTGTGTACATTTTTGTGGCCCCCGGATGAATACAGAAATTGGAACTTGTAAGCCTCCTCCAAGATCTTCTGCCTCACATCCCCGGATACCGGTACCCATACCCGGCCACACTATATCAAAAGACCCCGACCATCCAGAATAAATAAGGGAATCTGACCCCGAATCCACTCTATCTTCCAATTCTCTTTCTTCAAACCCTCCTCCTGAGCTCCCTTGATCATATCGAACAATAGAGAAATCAACGTCCCTAATCCTCATATGATGGTACCCCGACCGAAGATCAATTTAGGAAAACCAAGATGCACCCGGAAGTTGATCAAACAAAACATTGATCCTTGGAAGCGGGTAATGATTTTTCACCGTTAAATTGCTCAGCTCTTGATAATCGATGTACATCCTGTGTGACCCGTCCTTCTTCTTTAGAAACAAGATCATTGCTCCCCACGGGGAGCTGCTCGAACGGATATATCCTCGGTCTAGAAGCTCCTAAAGTTGCATAGATAAATCCTGCATCTCAGGCGGAGCTAGCTACTACGATGCCTTGGCTATCAGAGTAGCACCCGACACCAAATCAATACGAAATTCTACCTGCCTCTCCGGAGGCACAACAGGCAACTCCTCGGGAGAGACATCCTGAAAATATCCTACAATCGGTACACTATCCAAATTCATCGTGGTCTCAACCATCGTATCCGAGATGTATGCCAAAAATCTCAAACAACCCTAATGGAGAAGTCTCCTAGCCCTCGCAGCTGAACAGAGGGTTGGCCCCAGCAAGGGCCTCTCTCCCTGAATAACCTGTTCTCCCCTACTTGGGGTTCGAACTCTCACCAGCTGGCGCTCGCAGTCTATAATGGCCCCATTGGCCCCCAACCAGTCCATTGCAATGATCACCTTCAACCCTCGCAAAGGTCTCGTAACCATATCGACACGGTACCTCTCCCTAAACACATTCAAGACACAGTCTCGATATACCCTCGCAGCACTCACAGTGCGGTCATCCGCAATCTCAACCTCAAGCGGGAATCCAAAGTCCCCAGAGCATCTCGAAACTTCTTGCTAAGAGAAAGAGATATGAACGATCGGGTAGCTTTGTTAAGTATTTGAGATATTGAAACTGATTTGGCATGTTTGGTTATTTAGGGAAGCCTTTTTAGGGTTAATCATTTTATGATTCCCTATGGTGGCTTTACAGTAGAAGTTCTTCATCGAGCTCTTCTAAGGCATTGGTTTTATATTTATGGTAAATATTTTATGTTCCCTATAAATAATCATTAGGTTAGCTTTTGATGTAAGCTTTTTCCAAATTAGGGTTTTCTTTGTACGTTCATATCATAATCAAAATACACAAAATCTTTATTAGATTACTTGCATATTATGGTGATTGATTCTTGATTGTTCTTGATATTCCGCATTCATCATCTCGGATTAATTCCTATCAAGTGGTATTAGAGCGGGTTCTTGTAGATCTCAACGATTATTGCAAGAATCGATCTTGTTTATGGCGATATTTTATTATGAATCACACCTTGTTCTTCAAGTTTTGTAAGTTTTCTTGAAAGAAAAAGTCTAATACTTGTTTTATTCCAAAATTTTGTTCATATCAGTTATCTTCTACTCATTATTTCATCTAATTTGTTCTTGAATCGTGTTTTGGAAGAAAAAGAAGAAGAATTTTGTGTTTTGTCAAAGTATTTGTGTTTAGATCTACTTTGTCTCTCTAAAACTCGTCTCAGATCTCTTTTATCTCTCTAGAATTCTTATCATATCTACTTTCTCTCTCTTCAACTTTTCTTTCTTTTTGAAGATTCAATGGTTGATTATATGGTGTTAATAGACATTAAAAGACTAGGATTAAAAGTTACAGATCCAAAGTTTCACCTTAAAGAAGGATATTTGTTTTGCGATGTTCTTGAGCAATCTATGTTGAAGAATGTCATTGAAATGTATAATTTCTATGTTGATGAGAAAATTGGTGATTTCACACAGATTTCTTGTGGTGAATTTAAAAGTAATCATGTAGAGGAAGATAAATATTTGTTAAAACAATTTACCATTGTTAAAGAATATTTACTTTTGAATCGAATTCAACATAACTTAGTGAAAGAAAAAAAAAGAAAAAGAAGGTGTTCTTGGTGAAGTTCATAATGTTCTTCATGTTTCTGAAGAAAAAGTGACTCCAGGTCTTCATGTTGAGGGGGAGTCTAAAGTTTCAAGTTTTCCAGAAGTATCACCATCCGCATCTAGTTGTTCTGAAGATGAATCTCAAAGCAAATCTTCTGAAATCGTGAAAGTAAAGACATTTTGTTCTATTGGAACTCAAACAGATTAATTTTTATGTTCTGGTGATGATTTTGAAGGAATTATTCCTTACAGAAAGCCAATACTTCAAGATGTTCAGATTTATCAGACTCCAAAAGTTTGTGTACCAAAGGTTTCTAATGTTCAGATTTAGAAAGATGAAGAGGTTGTTTAGATCCAAAATTCGTTTCTGAAGCCTAGAAATCAAAAAAGAAAGAAGAAGTAGAAGAAGAAGAGTAAAAAAAGAAGGTTTGGATGCCCAAGGTACAAGTAGCTAATGCATGTGAAAAGGTTCAGAAAGCTTAAGTCAAGAATGTTCAAAGAAACTTCAATTCTTATTTTTCTTTAGATAAAGATGTTAGAAGTTGGAGGAAAGAAAAAGGAATATTTGGTTGGTTTGATGAAGTTTTTGAAAATTTTTGTTTTCCAACTAAAAAGCGAGAATTATTTTCAAAAGACGATCGATTTTCTTCAAATAAATGGGTGTGCAAGAAACCAACTTCAATATTGAATCTTAAATGGGTACCAAAAGTGTAATAAGAGTTTTGACCTTTGTAAAAAAAATATCAAAAATGGGTACAAAATCTAATGAAATTTGGTGATAATTCAGTAAAAGTTATAAAATTGTGTTGAAGAAATCAACTTTTATTGATTTTTAATGGTTGGTAATGACAAAAGATGAAAAGTTGAAAAAGTAGGTGAAAAATGACATTCTCTGCAAAAAAGGGGGCTGCCATCTGACATATTTGAGCAAAATGGGTGCAAGTTGTCAGTGTACTGCAATCAGGAGGGTAAGATTCAGAACTTTTGAATAATGGGGTATACATTCGGAATTTATTAAAACTTTGGTCATAATTTGTTAGTTTCGGATTTATGGGCAAAATCTGACATTTTATTAAAAGTACGAGGGTTGTTTTCGAGCCTTTAGCCAACCAGTCGTGGTTGTGTTCATTCCTGTGAATCGGAGTTGTATAACCAAAGTCACAATCGGAATTTGAGCCTGTGTTTGGAATTAACTCTCACGAACGTCAAATGTGAACCTGTGCTCTCGGAACCGATTGATTCGTTGTGGGGATGTTCGGGGGTTACAATCGAATTCGGAGTTCTGGATTCGACGTCGGAGTTCTAATCTCACAATTGAATTCGGAGCACCCGGTTTTGGACTTTACCGTTCGTCTCCGAATACCTCCGAACGTTCGGAGGCATTCGCAGTACTAGGTTCGGATGTTGCAACTTCGCAATTGGAGTTTCGGAAGTTCATAGGCGATCGTAATTTGGTGTTCGTATATGAAAACTGCAATCAATATTCGGAGCTTCAGTCTGCTCGGAAACTGCTTTCGTAAACAAACGTTCGGAGTTTAGAAACCACAATCGGAACTTCACAACATGGATTCAGACTCTTAATTGATAACTCAGCGTCTCATCATCGGAAGTTTAAACAAGAAATCAAAATCAGAATTGAAGAACTACAACATTGGAAATTGTTGACTGCATCATGATCGGAATTACTAAAGAAATTTGACATCAGAATCAATTGATGTTTCGGAATTGTCGGTTTGAAAGAACGAATGTGTTTCGTATCTGTTTTGAGTTTTTAAAGTCGTAGAAAGCGTCGTCAATCCGTTCAACTATTGAAGATGATTCAATTTACGAATTTAGTCCTCAGAGGTTACACAGCTTGGCAAAATTAAACCCCATTTCTAAATCCATTAAAAACCCATGGGTTTTATCATTAGAATTTTCAGAACTTGACAAATTCTACCCAATTTCTTTATTCTTCAAGAATTATTGGATTTCACCATTTTTACCCCTTCTTACCAAAATATTTTCACTTCTTATCCTTTTCTTTGGTCTTATTCTTTTTAATCCCTTCTAAATAATTGCTTCTTATTCTATTTTTTGTCTAATATTTAAAAATTGAAAAATACAAAATTAATTTTTGTTATTTTTCCGGTTTTAATTTTTGAGAATTGGGTATATTTCTAAAATGATTTATTTCATCTAATCTAACGGGTTTGAAGATTGCTGGTGATACTTCTTAACTTTTCGGATTCTCTTCATGGTATTCGTTGAAGATTCAAGGGGAGCGATGATTATTCAAGGGGGAGTTCGTATTTAAAAGACGATATTTGTTTCTCTCGCAGTGAAGACCCCTTGTGCTGATGCGTCTCAAAACTTAAGGGGAGAAATGCCAAGAAGATTGAAAATCGTGATCTTCATCAGTTTCAACATCTAGGGGAGATTGTTGAGTATTTGAGATATTGAAACTGATTTGGCATGTTTGGTTATTTAGGGAAGCCTTTTTAGGGTTAATCGTTTTATGATTCCCTACGATGCCTTTACAGTAGAAGTTCTTCATCGAACTCTTCTAAGGCATTAGTTTTATATTACGGCATTGGTTTTATATTTATGGTAAATATTTTATGTTCCCTATAAATAATCATTAGGTTAGCTTTTGATGTAAGCTTTTTCCAGATTAGGGTTTTCTTTGTATGTTCATATTATAATCAAAATGCACAAAACCTTTATGAGATTACTTGCATATTATGGTGATTGTTCTTGATATTCTGTATTCGTCATCTCGGATTAATTCCTATCAAGCTCCCGAATCGATAAGAACATGATCCGACATAACATTGACCAAAAAGGTCCCTATATAAGAACACATACCACATAAGCATAACAAATTAGTATTGAGCGAGAAAATAAATTACGTACCAGCCACGACGTCTGGCGCTGCTCGAGCCTCCTCTGTGGTCAACTGAAATGCGCGGATCTTCACCGCAAGAGCACCCTCCTTGGTAGGGCGGCCATCAGTGATCCTCATTGTGGGGGGCGCAGGCGCTTCCACCGTTCCTCCTCCTCCCTGTAACCTGGGACAATCGGCTTTTTTATGACCAGTCTGGTTGCAGTAAAAATAAATCAAGCCCTTCTTCAGGCAATCCCTGCTCATGTGGCCCTGTTGTCCACACGTGTAACATCCCGAGCCCATTGTCCGACATCCCCTGCTGTGCGGATATGAAGGTGAAGGTGTTTTGTCTTAGCTGCTTATCTAACAAATTTTGTTCTTGTTATGCAGATATGTCATTGAGGATTACCATATTTGATAATTTGTCATCAAATTTAAGGTACCATTTCGAATATCCTATGGTTGATTTTTTTTATTTATGTTGTTCTAATTAGATACATGGCTTAGGATTGATTATTTTTTAATTTATCAATACTTTGTTATATGTGCAACTGCTTATATGTTTGTATGTCAATCCTTAACACTAAGATGAACACAAGATTATAGGCACTCTTTTAGACCTAATGGTGTGTGCGAGAAAGATCCTTCACTCTTTATCTGTCACGTCAGCCTTTTCCTTATTTTTCTTTCACTCACCAAAACCCAGGGTGTATTTGGGAATGATCTCACTCTTTTTTTATTTTTTTGAAAAATTATATTTCATATAAATATTATAATTTTTTTTAGGTATTAAAAACCATGATCTTTGATATATATTTTTTATAATTTTTTAGTAGGTATATAATTTAATAAATATTAAAAAACTGAAAAAAAAATCTTAACCAATCAAAACAAGAGAGAGAATGCGGGGTCTCTATCCCTCACTCCCTTCGTGCACTTCCTTTCCCACAGGGATGACGCGGTGTTCCAATGTGCTGGAACACCTCCCGCACCCCCTTCCAGTGATGTTCCGTCCAGACTTATCGTTAATGAAGAGATATTTGATCACCCTATTCTAATTGTTATTCTTGATATAATGAATGAAATAAAAAAAATATTTTCACAAAACCTTTACAGCTTTAACATGTTTAACCTCAAGACCTCTAATAAATGATCCAACACGTATAAGCTCCTACATTTTTATGTATATATTGTTTAAATCCTTAAATAGTATCGTTTATCTAGATCATCAAAATGATAAACTCTTTCCAAACAAAGAGATTTTCCACCTTTTCATTTCCCATTTATTGAAAAAAAAAAATTATCCAATGTCTAATGAGGTGTACTATGAGTTGTATATCCCCTAGACATCGAGACCAATTAAACATCATATTAGAGTATTTCCTTTGATATTTAATTTTAAAAACTTAATTATATCATACTAGTGTCTGTTGTAAAGATTAAACATATCATAGACATGTCATCTTCTCACAGAAGAATATGTACATTAATAAGGGATTACTAAAAATATGACTACTCCTTTCAAAAGAAGTATTTCATTGAAAAACAGATCCCATCCCATGATCATACTTATGTATAACACCACACCACACTACACGTTTTATCTTATTTACCAAAAGTGAGTTGTGGTTTTTTTGGAAACCTATACTTTGGACACATATGTTTTCATATATATATATATATATATATATATATATATATATATATATATATATATATATATATATATATATATATATATATACAAAAGATCAAATAAGAACCACTAAAAGTTAAGAACCGTAAGAACCCCATTTTATAGCTAGATCTATACACACTACATACACTCTCACATGGTAAATTTCTCTCATCTCAAACTTGTAGTACACAAACATTACCACTACTTATCCAACAACCACCACCCTTGACTGCCACCGCCTCCTACCGCCAGCGAACCGCCACCACCTCCTCCCACCTACGAAGCAACACCATTAGATCCACAACTTCCATTTGGCTTCAGATCTGCAATTTCAGCTTCAGATATATGATTTGCCTCTTCATATCTACAATTTCAACTTCAGATCTATGATTTCTCTCTTCAGATCTACAATTTTTGTCTTCAGATCTACTATTTTCGACTTCAGATCTTCGATTTTCACCCCCGGATTATGAGCTCCGACGAGCGGTGATAACCACCACCTTCCTCCATAACTGTCGATCGCCACTTGGTTTCATATCTGAAGTCAAGAAGTTATTACAGCTTCACTTTATCACACTAAAACACAAAACATATCTGATCTGGTGCGATTTGGTTAGATCTGATAGTCGACCTTATCACCATCGACTATCGCCTACCATCAGCTACTGTGCTTTGTCGGAACACCAAAAAAGATCACACTCTGCTCTGAAGTCCAGACCTAGTGCATCTCCAAATCTTCGACATCTAGATCTGATGGAATACATGAAAACTTCTCTGATTTGCTTCGTCGGAACAATAGATCTAAAGGAAATCACCGCCAACAGATCTGACATCCAAATCTGATGCTAACGCCGTCGATATGACTCCACCTCTACTACAGCCAACATCGCACCACCATTATTGTTGTCTACCATTGGTGCTTATGGATCTGAAGCAAGGAAACAATCTCAGCTCTGGGTATAAGATGCATTGAAAGTGTTTGATGAAATGTTTTACTAAAAACAAGGTATGTTTTTAAACAATGAATAATATGAATAAGTTTTTCAACTAGTTTCTTGAATTGTGAATAAACGTTTTTTTATAATTGTTAAGTTGTTAATGCATGGATTTTATACATATTTGATTGTTTCAACTAGAAAAAAATGTAAGCTATTAATGCATGATTTTTATAAGTATTACGTTGTGAATACATGATTTTTTGTAAGTATTAATTTGTGAATGCATGATTTTTTTTCATAAGTTTTAGTTGTGATTAAATGAATTTTTTTATAAGTTTTATGTGAATTTAAACGTGTTTTTATTATATTAGTGATTTCTCAAATAATGTGAATTTAGGTTTTCTAAGTTAGGAATTGTGATGAGTGTGTGAACTCTTATCTAATACAACCTCCAAGCTCTAAACATAATCAGATGTAATTTTTAACATGTAAATATATTTATTAAACTGTGAATTTTTGTATTAAATTGTGAATTAAATGTATTAAGTTTTGAATTAAGTATATTAAGTTGTTAATTTCTTTATGAATTTTATTTTTACTTCTAAAATACAAGAAGAAATAATATATATATATATATATATATATATATATATATATATATATATATTATTTTCTCTAATTTTGAATAACACGTAAAATTTAAATTGTGAATATTATATAAATTAAAATTTGAAAGAAACACTAGCCCACACATCTGAAGGTATAAATATAAGTACTAAATACAGAATATGGATATGAATGTATATTTTTTTTATTAAACAGTTAATTTTGTGTGTTGACTGTATTAAACTGTGAATTGGTTATATTAAATTGTGATTTTTTATGAATTTTATGTTAAAATATGAATATTTGTATTGATTTTCTTGTGAGTATTTTTTTGTGAAGTAAATATGTAAGAATGTATTAGTTTTTATAATTGTTGCATTAAACTCTAAATTAGTGTATTAATATATTTATTAAACTGTGAATATAGTATCTAAGCTAACAATGCGTGATTTTATATACAAATTTGGTTTGAAAGGAATGATGGTTATGACGTTGACATAGATGGTTAGTGCTGACATGTGGTAGTTGGTGGTGGTGGTGGTAGAGTTTGGGTTTAACACTCCTAAATTAGTAAATTGGTGATATTATGATTGTATTAAATTGTGAATTTTGTGTACTAAACTATGAATTGATTGTGTTAAATTTTGTATTTTGTATAATTTTTGTTTTAAAATATGAATCGATGTATGAATGAAAATATTAGACTGCAAAAATTATAATAATTCCCTTTTTGTACCAAAAATACAAAAAAAAAAATCAAGATTACTAAACTACTGACTTTAGTGACCATGCAAGGTTCACTGGACAAACAAAGTAAACATGCCAAGTTAGTAAAGTCACATAGAAGTCTTCATGCAACCGTTCAACTCTACGGTAGTTCTTCAAGTCCGTGGTTCACA
Source organism: Lactuca serriola (assembly GCF_051521515.1). Taxonomy (NCBI): domain Eukaryota; kingdom Viridiplantae; phylum Streptophyta; class Magnoliopsida; order Asterales; family Asteraceae; genus Lactuca; species Lactuca serriola. Next base: position 126,436,809 of record NC_136410.1, on the reverse strand, counting down.
AAAGATAAGAACGATCTTCGGTAGTCATTTTCTTCTACAGTATCAACAACAATCCAGGACTGCGGTTCCTTAGCTAAAGAGGGTCACTTTTTGTTTCAATAATTTCCCCCAAAGTGACCTCTTATCTGTTTTCATCATTTGTTTAATTTGAGAAACCAGATGAGAATCCACCAAAACCTTCTTACTTCAAACAACCATTGGATTCTTCTTGAGATTTCAAACTTGACTTCATCAGTAGTGTGCTTTGATTTTGGCACTGAAGCTAAACTGATTTCTAGTTGTTTCTTAGTAAGTGTAACAATGTAAATTTTCAAACAAAAATTTTCCATTTCAAAAAACATTTATTCCAATAATAAAACCACAAAGTGTCATAATGTCAAATTGTCAAAACTCATGTCCAAAAACTATATATATATATATATATATATATATATATATATATATATATATATATATATATATATATATATATATAAGTCCAGGATCCTCTTAAACTCTAATGTGTGTAAAATCAAGTCGGCACCTTCCCGTCATCCTAAGAAGTACCTAAAACTCATAACACATAACACCGTAAGCACAAAGCTTAGTGAGTTCCCCAAAATACCACGCACACAGCTCATTAGCCACTCTAGGCCATAACTCAATAACACCCTCCAGTCAGTGTGTCTCAGTGGGACCCTCCGGTCCCAACTTAGTAAACTCATAATAACAATATTCAACATAATCACGAAGATATAATGCAAAATATCACAATACATAGATAAGCACATAAGACAGCCCAATTACGCAAATATACAACTCTTGGTAAGTATAGTGAGAAGACTCACCTCGTAAGCTATCAAGTAAAAGTCTCGTACTTGGGAATCTCGAACTAGCCTCTGCCTAAAACATTGGATACATATCTCTAATCAATACTCCACTCATACTCAAATACACCAAAGGTTGTTCTCTCATTCTCTCTAACTCTTGGAATGGGTAAAAGACCATTTTACCCCTCCATGGTGTCCATTACTTATGTTGACCAAACCCTAAAGTCAACAGAAGTCAAACTCGAAATCAGTAATCCCAGTTTGACCTGACTCACCGAGTGCACTCATGTGACTCGTCGAGCCCCGTAACATCCCGAATCCAGGTGCGTCTATTAAACCCTTCTCCTTTTCCCAAGTTGTCAAGTTAAGCCCCTAAAATGAAATGTGTTTAGGCAAGTGAGTACGCTGGGTGTACTGAAGAGTACGTTGCGCGTACTCGCACGCTTAAGTTGGACGCGGACTCGCCTATGTATGCTGGGCGTAGCAAGCCCAGATGTAAACCCTAATCTGTGTCTTGTGGACTATAAAAGGAATGCTAAGGCCTTATCCTCAGCCACCATTTCAGAGAGTGAAACCCTAATAGAGAGTCATCCTTCGTTTCTAGCTTGTGTGCTTTTGTTCTAAGCTTCAAAGTGCCATTTCAAGGTGGTGAAAGAGAAGAGGAGGCCATTTTAGGAGCTAGAAGTTGGTAGACAAGAGTAGATCCAACTTTTTCAGAGGTTGGAGCTTCTTTCTGAGGAAAAAAAACTCAAAAGTTCCTTGTGTTTTGCGTTGTGTGCTTCTTGGACCAATTTCTAGGGTTTTTGGTCCCAAGGTGGAGATTTATGAGCAAACGGTCTCCATTGGCCTAGATCTATCATATTTCAGGATTTTAAGAGTTGTATGTTCATAAAAATACAATCTTAGACGTGAATATTGAGCCATGCATGAGATCTAGACCTTTTGAGGAAGAAGGAAAGGTGTTAGAGTGTTTAGGGACCTTTTCAGCCATGCAAAGGCTTAAAGGTTCAGACTTTAGGGGATAAAAGGCTTAGGGAAAGTCAGATCTAAAAGTTAAATGAGTGTCTTAACCGTTTAAGACCAAAATCAAAGGAAAGGCTGACACTAAGACTTACACTAGGCGTAACTCTCAATACGTGCAGCCTAAGGGGTTGAGACCCCGATTGTGGTTCGCTGGCGTACGCCCCGCGCACAGAGAAGGTACGCACCGCGTACTGCCTCCTGTTGACTTCCGTTGACATTTAGGGTTTTGGTCAACCTTTGCACTTTTGGGTCAGGGAGGGGTAAAATGGTCTTTTACCCTTCTATGGAATTGTAGGAGTGGATTTAATCTAACCTTGAGAGCCATTATTTATTTGAGAGTGATGTTTATGTGTTTAGGCGGGGGCTAGACCAGTGTGTTCGTGTGCGAGATTATCCGAGATACCTGAGGTGAGTATTCTCACTATACATTACCTAGAGTGGTATTTATGTGTAGACCGAAGGGTCTTGTATGCTATGTGTGTGTTTGAGATTATGTGTATTTTGGTTGTATGTAAGCCGTATGTTGTATAAACCGGACCGAAGGGTCCAACGATATAGACCGGAACGAAGGGTCCAACGATACAGACTGGACCGAAGGGTCTGACGAGCTATGATTGGACCAGAGGGTCCAACGAGCTATGGGACTGGAGGGTCCCGTTGAGACACATCGACCGGAGGGTCGTACTGTAGCCTCGAGTGGCGTATGTGTTGTATGTGGTATTTTGGGAAACTCACTAAGCCTTTGTGCTTATAGTGTTTGTGTGATGTGTTTCAGGTACCAGTGAGGATCGCAGGAAGGCACTGGCATGATAAGTACACACTATCGGAATTTCATAGATTTGATCTTGGGATATGATTTTATGGATTTGTGATGTGATACATTGAGAATTGAGAATTTTTATGAATGAAATTACATTATTAAAAGTGAAAAAGTGTTTTGAAATTTACGTTGTTACAAGTTGGTATCAGAGCCTTGGTTTGAGGGATTCGGATGCACCTTCAGGCGTGTCTGTGTCTGAAATCAAACTGAGGATTTGAGGTAGCTTTTCATAAAATAATTTTTTTTTTCTAAAGAAGTAAAAGAGTTTGAGGAAAATAGAAGGAAGCAGTGTGTACGATTAGCCAGTGCCCGAACAGTGATTTCCCAAAATACCCTTATATTACGTGTTATGAGATATGTTATGATATGATATGCATGCTAGAGTAGTCTAGGTATTCATATTAGGACTAGAGTGGCCTGATTTGTGATGCCTTAGCCTAGGAAGATTTCTGTTGCTATTAGATGCTTGAGAGTGATTAGGTAGCTATGAGGAGCTTATGAGAGGTCTAACGAAGGGTAGCCTATGCTAGTGAGATGTGGAGTACTTTTGATCTGGGATCCAAGGAGGACGACTTGGGGTGAATACTGCTGCAGTGTGGACGGTAGTATAAGGGTCTGTACTACCGAAGACACCATATCAGTGCGCAGTCCAATTAAGAATCCTTAGGGTACTAGAGAACAAGTAGGGTTGAGTTATCGAGTGCGAGTATGCTCGAGCGGATCTTTGATATTTTGTGTTGTATTTCAGAGAGAGACATCATGGTTGGGACACGCCACACACCTGAGATCAGTGGTATTAGTGATGAGGAGATCCACAGGTTGATTCATGAGGAGGTGGCTGCTACCATCCGAGCCGAGATACTGGAGATGTTTGGGTCTATCAAGACCACTCTAATCGATACTTTTGATGAGCGCTACGCTGCTCTTACTGAGGCTGCTGTTGCAGCAGCCACCACAGCCGTCGCTGCTGCGAGGCCGCAGGGGGGTAACTCGTTGCTGTACCGAGAGTTCAGCAACACGAAGCCACCAGAGTTTAACGAGATGCAGGATCCGATCGCTGCGATGAGATGGATTTCTGATATTGAGGGATGTTTCTATACTTGCTCGTGTACGGAGCATTTGAGAGTTCGGTTTGCACTGAACTCGCTTCGCTTGGGGGCAAAGGGCTGGTGGAAGTTTGTGACGGCAGACTTCACTACGGCAGAGCTTACTGCGGTGACCTGGGAGAGGTTCACCACAATGTTTCGAGATGAGTATGTTCCCCCTGTGGAGAGGGAACGTCTGGCCTAGGAGTTCTTGTCCCTCAAGCAGGGAACTGAGTCTATTACGGTGATTACGAGGATGTTTCATGAGAGGGCATTGTTTTGACCTGAGCACGTGTCGACTGAGCAGGCAAGTATAAGTCGGTACTTGAGCATATTGAGGAGGGATATTTGTGAGTTTGTGGCGAACTCATCATACCAGACATTTTCCGAGCTCCAGGAAAACGTCTGGAAGAGGGAGATTAGGTTGGAGATTCAGGTCAGGGAGGAGGCCGAGTCTCAGAGGAGGGACAGGCGACTGGCTCAAGCGCAACCGACAACCAAGCGGGTAAAGCCCACTGATTTGAGATCTGGGGGTCCGAAAGGCCACACTTCTGGGAAGTGCGGCAAGAGCCATGAGGGAGTGTGAAGAGCTGGGGTGTGTTACAAGTGTGGGAAGGAGGGGCACTATGCGAGGAATTGTTCTCAGGGATTCATGGTTTGCTTCTATTGCAACCAGACCAGCCATCGGAAGGCCGAGTGCCCATAGATACGGCAGGGATCGGAATAGGGATCTGCACCTGCTGCCCGAGCTACTAAGGCTCGGACGGTGAAGGCCGAGGCACCGAAAGCTCGCGGGAGAGCCTTCCAGTTGGTAGCGGAGGAGGTCCGTGCAGCGCCCGATGTCGTGGCTGGTATGTATTCTTTCATTTATTTATACTGAGTTATGAGATATATTGCTTATATTGTGATATCCGTAGGTACTTTTCTTGTGAGTTATGTACCTGCTTTGGTGTTATTTGACTCGGGTGCGATTCGGTCATTTGTGTCTTTAGCGTTTAGTCAGCACATCAGTACCCAGCGGGAGGCGTTGATTCGACCTCTACGAGTTTCCATAGCTGACGAGCGAGCGGTGTATGCCACTGATGTGATTCGAGGATGTGTGCTCAAGATTTTCGACGTTGAATATCCTATTGATTTGGTCCCGATTGCGATGGGAGATGTCTGTGTCATCGTGGGCATGGACTGGTTGAGCAGGTTTGGAGCGGTTATCAACTACGAGCGACAACTGGTGACCATACGAGACCATAGTGGGGGAGTTCTTACGATTTATGGCGAGGGTACCCGTTCTGAGTCAGCATTTTGTTCGACTGCCAGAGTGAGGCAGAGTTTACAGTAGGGCTGCAGTGGGTTTGTAGCCTATGTGATGGATACATGAGTAGCCACTGAGAGGTCGAGTTCGATTGATGATGTTCCGATAGTGCGCGAGTTCCCGGATGTTTTCGCCGAGGAGTTTCTACGTGTGCCTCTCGAGAGGCAGGTAGAATTCCGCATCGATTTGGTTCTGGGGGCAGCGCCCATCGCCAAGGCGCCTTATCGCCTTGCGCCTCCAAAGATGCAAGAGTTATCCTCGCAGCTTCAAGAGCTACTAGGGAAGGGCTTTATTAGACCGAGTAGCTCACCGTGGGGAGCACCGGTCCTTTTTGTCAAGAAAAAGGATGGTTCACGTCAGATGTGCGCTGATTACCAGGATTTGAACAAGTTGACGGTCAAGAACCGTTACCCATTACCGAGGATCGACGATTTGTTCGATCAGTTGTAGGGAGCGTCTTGGTTCTCCAAGATTGATCTAAGGTCTGGATATCATCAGATGAGAGTGCGTGATGAGGATATCCAGAAAACAACGTTCCAGACTTGTTATGGGCATTACGATTTCGTGGTGATGTATTTCGGGCTCACCAATGCACCGGTGGCGTTCATGGATCTCATGAATAGGGTGTGTAGGACGATGTTGGATCGTTCGGTGATCGTGTTCATTGATGATATATTGGTGTATTCGAGATCCAAAGAGCAACATGAGGAGAATTTGAGGGAAGTCCTCAGAGTTCTGAGATCGGAGAGGTTTTACGCCAAATTCTCCGAGTGCGATTTCTGGTTACGAGAGGTCCAGTTCCTAGGACACCTCATCAACCAGAATGGGATATTGGTCGATCCGGCCAAGATTGAGGTGGTTATCAGGTGGGAGGTGCCGAGATCACTCACCGAGATCAGGAGTTTTCTAGGGATGGATGGCTATTATCAGAGATTTATTATGGATTTCTCCAAGACCGCCGTGCCACTCACCAGGTTGACTCGGAAGGGTGTTTTTTTTCATGGGGTCCAAAGCAGCAAACCTAGTTTGAGACACTTCGCCAGAGATTATGCGAAGCCCTGGTGTTATCCCTCCCAGAAGGGATGGAGGATTTTGTGGTGTACTGTGACGCATCGATATCGGGGTTGGGTGCAGTACTTATGCAGAGGAGGCATGTGATAGTTTATGCATCAAGGCAGCTGAAGCCTCATGAGAAGAGGTATCCTACCCACGATCTGGAGGTGGGGGCAGTGGTGTTCGCCCTCAAGATCTGGCGTCACTATTTGTACGGGGTTCGGTGTACCATATACACGGACCACAAGAGTTTGAAGTATTTGACAGATCAGCCAAACCTGAACATGCACCAGAGGAGATGGTTGGACGTGGTAAAGGATTACGATTGTGAGATCCTGTACCACCCGGGCAAAGCTAATGTTGTAGCTGATGCCCTGAGCCGTAGGGCGGAGAGTGCCCCAATTCAAGACATTTGTATGAGGTTGACGGTGATGACTCTGGTGTTGAACACCATTCGGGAGGCCCAGGCAGAGGCTGTGAGACCGGAGAACCGTAAGAGAGAGCGGGTGATCGGGAAAATATTCAAGTTCGTTACCGATAGGCGTAGGCTTATGACCTTTCAGGGTCGGATTTGGGTGCCAGATGCAGGCGGGGCGCGCACCACATTGATGGAGGAGACGCATAGATCGAGATTCTCGATCCATCCCTGGGCCACTAAGATGTATTTAGATCTGAAGAAATATTATTGGTGGCCCTGTATGAAGAGGGATGTAGCATGGTTTGTTGAGAGGTGCTTGACCTGTCGCAAGGTTAAGGACGAGCACCAGCGTCCGCTTGGCAAGTTGCAGCCACTTGAGGTTCCCCAATGGAAGTGGGAACAGATTTCTATGGATTTCATCACCAAATTGCCGAGGACCACAAGGGGTGTCGATGCAATTTGGGTGATCGTCGACCGGCTGACAAAGAGTGCTCACTTTCTTGATATTAGTGAGAGCTCTTCTGCAGAGAGGCTGGCATAGTTGTATGTGAGGGAGGTGGTATCACGGCATGGAGTGCTGATCTTGATTATGTTAGATCGGGATGTACGTTTCACTTCCAGATTCTGGAAGAAGTTCCATGAGGAGTTGGGCACGAGGCTGCATTTCAGTACCGCCTACCACCCGCAGACAGACGGGCAGAGTAAGCGGACGATCCAGATGCTCGAGGACATGCTCTGAGCATGTGTGTTGGACTTCGGAGGAAGTTAGGATACGCACTTGTCATTGGCTGAGTTTTCCTATAACAACAGCCACCATTCGAGTATCGGTATGCCTCCCTTTGAGTTTTTGTATGGGAGGAGGTGTCGGACTCCCATTTGCTAGGGAGAGGTCGGGAACGAGTGTTGGGTAGCACTGAGTTAGTGCTTCAGATGACAGAGCAAATACAGCAGGTCAAGCAGAGCTTGTTGACAGCTCAGAGTTGCCAGAAGAGTTACGCGGATAGACGACGAATCAAGCTCGAGTTTCAGGTCGGAGATTTTGTACTCCTGAAGGTCTCTCCTTGGAAAGGAGTGATCCGATTCAGGAAAGGGGCAAGTTGGGGCCCTGGTACATTGGTCCATTCAGAGTGTCCGCGAGGATGGGGAAGGTAGCATATCGTTTGGAGCTACCTGCGGAGTTGAACCAGTTTCATGATACCTTGCACGTGTCTCAGCTGAGGAAGTGTATAGCTGACGAGTCGGCAGTAGTACCGTTGGAGCATATTCAGGTGGATGAGAGCTTGAATTATGTTGAGAGACCGATCGCGATCTTGGACAGGAAGATCAACGTTCTGAGGAACAAGAAGGTGCCTCTGGTTCATGTCCAGCGGCAACATCGGAGAGGGTCCGAGCTTACTTGGGAGTTGGAGTCAGAGATACGGAAGCAGCATCCGAAGTTGTTTGCAGCATGAGACTTTGAGGACGAAGTCTAGTTCTAGTGGGGGATAATTGTAACATCCCGAATTTAGGTGTGTCTCTTAATCCCTTCTCCTTTTCCCAAGTTCTCAAGTTAAGCCCCTAAAATGAAATGTGTTTAGGCAAGTGAGTACGTTGGGCGTACTGAAGAGTACGTTGCACGTACTCACGCACTTAAGTTGGACGCGGACTTGCCTAGGTACGATGGGCATACCTAGGGTTACACTAGGCGTAGCGAGCCCAGATGTAAACCCTAATCTGTGACTTTTGCACTATAAAAGGAATGCTAAGGCCTTATCCTCAGCCACCATTTCAGAGAGTGAAACCCTACTAGAGAGCCTTCCTTTGTTTCTAGCTTGCGTGCTTGTGTTCTAAGCTTCAAAGTGCCATTTCAAGGTGTTGAAAGAGAAAAGGAGGCCATTTTGCGAGCTAGAAGTTGGTGGACAAGAGTAGATCCAAGTTTTTCAGAGGCTGGAGCTTCTTTTTGTGGTAAAAAGCTCAAAACTTTCCTTGTCATTTGTGTTGTGTGCTTCTTGGACCAATTTCTAGGGTTTTTGGTCCCAAGGTGGAGACTTTATGAGAAAATGGTCTCCATTGGCCTAGATCTATCATATTTCAGGATTTTAAGAGTTGTACGTTCATAAAAATACAATCTTGGATGTGAATTTTGAGCCATGCATGAGATCTAGACCTTTTGAGGAAGAATGAAAGGTGTTAGAGTGTTTAGGGACCTTTTCAGCCATGCAAAGGCTTTACAATTCCGAATTTATGGGATAAGACGCTTAGGGTAAGTCGGATCTGAAAGTTGAATGAGTGTCTTAACTGTTTAAGACCAAAATCCAAGGAAAGGCTGAAATTGAGACTTACATTGGGCGTAACTGTCAGTACGCGCAGCGTAAGGGGTTGAGACCCCGATTGTGGTTCGTCGGCGTACGCCCCGCATACGCGTCGCATACTGCCTCCTGTTGACTTCCGTTGACTTTTAGGGTTTTGGTCAACCTTTGGACTTTTAGGTCATGGAGGGGTAAAATGGTCTTTTACCCTTCTATGGAATTGTAGGAGAGGATTTAATCTAGCCTTAAGAGCCATTATTTATTTGAGAGTGTTGTTTATGTGTTTAGGTGGGGGCTAGACCAGTGTGTTCGTGTGCGAGATTATCCGAGATACCCGAGGTGAGCATTCTCACTATACATTACCTGGAGTGGTATTTATGTGTAGACCGAAGGGTCTTGTATGTTATGTGTGTGTTTGAGATTATGTGCATTTTCGTTGTATGTATGCCGTATGTTGTATAGACCAGACCGGAGGGTCCATTGATATGACCGGACCGAAGGGTCCAACGATACAGACTGGACCGAAGGGTCCGACGAGCTATGATCGGACCAGAGGGTCCAACGAGCTACGGGACTGGAGGGTCCCGCTGAGACACATCGACCGGAGGGTCGTACTGTAGCCTTAAGTGGCGTATGTGTTGTATGTGGTATTTTGGGAAACTCACTAAGCCTTTGTGCTTACAGTGTTTGTGTGATGTGTTTCAGGTACCAGTGAGGATCACAGGAAGGTGTCGGCATGATCAGTACACACTATCGGAGTTTCATAGATTTGATCTTGGGATATGATTTTATGGATTTGTTATGTGATACATTGAGAATTGAGAATTTTTATGAATGAAATTACATTATTAAAAAGTGAAAAATTGGTTTGAAATTTACGTTGTTACAAGTCTAGTCATTCCTCAGAAGCCTTCATGAAGGTGCAACTTGCTGAGTTAACCCCTAACTCTTAGAGTAACAGCATAGCCAACTCATCGGGACAAACCCTAACTGACTCGTCGAGTGGGCTCCTCGACTCGGCGAGTCCATTCAGACTCTTTTGTCATTCAGATGATTTCAAGACAGAAAACTTTCCCAAACTCTAGATCTACGCTCTCAAGGGTCATTTATCACGTAAATTCATAGACTTTATGTCCATGCATGGCACTTAGGGCTTGAAATTCCAAAACATGCCTTAAAAAGGGTTTTTCATTCAATATCATTATTATGCTTGGATAAAGCAGGAACTTTTGGACTCTAGGGACCTCACATGGTCCAGATCTGAAGTTCAAACCTCAATATGAACTCAAAACACTCTAGGTCCTCATATTTAGATAGAAAAGCCCTAAACTCCCAAAATTATGAGATCTACTCAACAAAATGAGAAAGGTGCAAGCTTTATACCTTTCCTAGAAGCTCTGGGCTGAAATAGCCACAAATCTAGCAACTCATTCTTGTATCTTGGCTTGGATTCCTTCTCTTCTCTTCAAAAGATGCACCAAGTACCCAAGGTTAGCTCAAAACTCTCTCTCTAAGCTCACAGTCCAATTAGGGTTTACTCTCAGGGAAGCATAGCTGCAAATGAGGCTATAAGTGCCTTTAAATAGACCCCAAACCCGGGGATTTAGGGTTTCAAATCCCCGCGTCTACTTAGCAAGTCAGCTCTTGGACTCGTCAAGTAAGTGATTAATCCCACGTGGTGCATCGCAACTCTACTCGACGAGTTGTAGCACCGACTTGTCGAGTAGCTCAATGGTTCTCAAAATAAATGAATGAATAAAAAATATATCTGGAAGTCCGGATGTTACAGTGAGTTGATGGATTGCAGTCACCGGAATGAAATATTTGGGAACACCTTGAGCTCTTTTATATACGACCCACTAACCCAGGGAAGTTTGTTGCACCGAGTGATATGTATTGGATTCCTTCAGTGTAGGTTGGCACGTGCTCAAAGTCAAGAAAATCGAACTTCTAGGTAACGATTGGATGAATTTCTACAAGCAACTACCAATCATATGAATCACTACCGCCTACTAGACCCTTCACAACACACTTCTCCGCTACCGATAACTCTCCGTGGAGTGCATTACCATAAGGAACCAGAGGTAAGATAGCCACTTGAACAGATGATCCTGCTCTAGAGCCACAACCAAACAAGGAATAGGTAAGAAAGCCTAGACCAAGAGTTCTTAGGCTATCCTACATGGCTACACACAGCCCCTAGGGCATTCCACTAGACGATTACCAACCTACTGGTACTCTAATCAACATACTGCTACTACTACATCCTAACACATAAGGATATATATATACACACACACACACACACACACACACATATATATATATATATATATATATATATATATATATATATATATATATATATATATATATATAGAACAACTCACAACATCACAACAACATCCTATACACAAGGACACATACAAAATCTCCAACGAATGGTTATCCATATGTATCCAAAGGTGAAATGGACACCTGGAAAGATGATCCTACTCTCGAGCCACAACCAAACAAGAAACATGCAAGAGAGCCTAGATCAAGATTCCTCAGTCTATCTTACGTGACTACATACATCCCCTAAGGCATCCGTTACTAATTGATAATTAAAACTAGTGGTCTGAGATTGGTGCCTTCGACCCATAGGTATAGTGAGAAAAAATCACCTTAAACGAAGAATCCCAAAACATTGCGATGTGATTCCCTTTCTGTACTGCTTGTTCCGACAAGCCATCGAGCACCAAAACATGGAAGAATATTAAGCAACAACCCAAATCTTTCAAGTTTGACCCAAAGTCAAACTAGTCAAAAGTTCAATGGTCAACAGTCATGAAAAGTCAATGGTCAACTGCCCCTTACGACATGACAATCTATTGGTCACGTCGTGAGCCAATAAAAGACAAAATAGGCATGGTCCTTGGATCCTCACGATTTTACAAACATAGTCTTACGTTGTGAGAACCGTCTGAATGACATTTACATGAATAAAACCCCTTAATCCATTAAGCCACTAATCCACCTCCTCTAGAAGGCTTCCTAACACCCGAAAAACCATAAAATTGATGCTTTAAGTTCTTTCATGTCAAATGCAAGATTTGAGCTCAAATTAGGGAATTTATGAAGAAAAGGAGGTCAAAACCTCAAGTAGAAGCTCAAACATTGCCAAAACTTCAGATCCACCACATATAATCACCAAGGGACTCTAAGGATCCATAAAGTTGCAAACTTTTATGGAGTCCCGACACTCTAACTCATCTAACCATAGATAATAATGCATAAAACCCTATATCTAGCAACAAGGAATCATAAAGCTTGAATCTTGGTTACTCACAAGGGTCCAGAGATATTGCTAGAGGATGCAACTAAAGCTTCCAATATGGATCTATGCTCCAAAGGTGATCCCTTATTCTTCAAGCCACTAAAACACCACCAAAAGCTCAAAAATCACAAGGAGAGGCTATGGTTAGGATTTTTCTATGTTTGAGGATGAAGGAGGCTGTTAATTAACCCTAAACTAAAGTTTATAGGGTTTAAGTACGAAGGAACCCCTAAAAGATCAAGGGATTCGACTGCAAATAGCCTCACAATATGAGAAACATAACAACAGGTAGTGACTCTCATTTACACATGTCATGTCATGACCCCCTTATGGTCACATCGTGACACAAATTTTTCCCAAAAGCCATGTGTTGACTCGATTCCGTAAACCGATCTGTTCTAGAAACTCAATGTTACATATACATGTGTGTGTGTGTGTGTATATATATATATATATATATGTTTGTGTGTGTATGTATATATGTATATGTATATAAGGACCAAAGAAGGCTTTGTTCACTCTAAAAAGCCATTACACATCACACTAGTTTATAATACATCAAATAGTAGACAATCTGATGTACATGATACAAATTTTGATATCAAAGATACAACTATTTTATAACTAGACCTTATAAAGAGACTTCGATCTATACCCTCACACTTAGTGAATTTCTAATTTTTAGTGTATTTATAACCAAGTGTTTTATCAATTTGAAACAAAATTTAACTTTGTTTTAAATTTCTTTTACAAAAAAGTTTTACTTATGATCATCTACTTTTTCGAGTTCTCTCTCTCTCTCTCGCTCTCTCTCTCTCTCTCTCTATATATATATATATATATATATATATATATATATATATATATATATATATTGCTATGCTAAATAAGGCTCACAACAGATTAAGCTTTTAGTCGTTGGATATATCTTTAACTTGCAATATTTTTTCCATTGATCTTATAACTAAGTACATTATGATGAAAATCATATTTAGACATCAAGTAAATTAATTGTTATTAACTAAAATTAAAGCCCATTTAAGTTACAAGTGAAACCCTTTGATAAAAGTGAAATAATTATGTAATCACTACATCACTATTTGGATACCTTGATCCTGTCTATGTAATCACTACGCATCTATGAGATACCTTGATCCCACCCTTTTATCATTTATTTGGTTCTTTATGCTAAAAAATTTAATCCTTTTGATATACAAACTTTTATATATGTAATATGTTATATTTACAATTCACATCAAGAATTATAGATGAAGAGGCCTTTAGATCAATCGATATATCAAACAAAGACAATAAATAAGAACAAGAGAAATTCACGAAGAAAAACTTTCACTAAGAAAGATAATCTCACAAAGAGATTATCGTGTGCACAAAGCGACGATTAGGGTTTGTGAAAGGCATGTCCATTCACAAACCTGTACAAGATAATATATACTGTTATACTAGACAATCCCTACAATTCAGGGATATGCCAGCTAACTAATTAGGCTAACTATGGAAACAAGATAAATACAAGATCTGTTACAATGCACTGACTAAACTATTACAAACTGATCCGCTGAAACGCTGATGCTGAGTCTGTTTTAAACATAATCATATTTCAAGGTTTGACCTTACAATCTCCCCCAATATGATGATGTTCAAAACAAACTAAATAAAGACACCTCTGGAAAGAAATTCTTCATACTTAGCTTCAGCTTCAATTTTAACTGGCCAGTAAGGACTGTCCAGCAATTCCTGTCTTCTGTTCAGCAGCTCCATGGCAATAAGAATGTGAAATTCTCCGGATAGATCTTGATGACTCATGCACATTTGCCTTAAGCCAACAAGGTGAGTGGTTGGAGCCTTTGGGATCTCAGTAGTTCGTTGAAAGCACATCCTCGTGTTTTTGTCGAGATAGAACATCCCTTGTTTAGGAGCTGAGATGAATTTATGCTGAACCGGATCAACACCTAGAGGAAGTGAATTGTTAATTACACCAGCACCAAAGTCTAGAACCAATACATCTTCACCATCAACATGAAACTTGGTTCTTCGAGATCTAGGAACTGACGACCTTTGGCCTTGATGCTGAGGTCGTTCTTTAGGAACAAGATCCAAACGCTGAACTTTCTTGATCAGCAGATGAAGAGCACAAGTCAGTTCTAAAGAGTGAGCTGAGGTTTGCTTGGATGCAAGATCGAGCAGTTCCATCCATTCCGAATACCCATATCTAATCAGCTCATCCCTCTTGAAAACTTCAGTATATGAGTGCTGAGGACCTTGACGAGTGATCAGCAACGTAAGGATTTTCTCGTTTCGAGGTTTAGAAGCTTTGACTTTGATGATCTTATCTCCACACATTCGCCGATTAAAAACATCTTTAAATCTCTTTCGATCAATCCGGTCAAGAATATTGTCAGTCTTAGGCTTGCTAGAGCTAGGAGGAGGTTGAGAAGACTGAGCCTTGGACTGAAATTCCAGGAACTTCTGCATCTGAGCTTCAAAAGATCCCTTGGCCTGAAGTTTGTGCTGAATAAGAGATTCATCAGCTTGAGCAATGTTCTTTAGAAGCTGAGCTCGATTGGCTTCATCAAGGATTTGCTTGACTTGATCAGGGGACATGTTCCATTCAGTGGCAACGTTTGAAATACTGACAATGGACTTGGGTTTCTTCACAGTTGAAGAAGTATCAGTTTGAGAATGATCCAAGTCAGTATCAACTACCTTCCGCTTTCGAGACAGCGGATGAGATTCTTCACTGGCAATGTCCGAATCCTCTCCTTGGACCGGAATGATGGGATCAGCAATAGGATCAGATAATATCGGATGAGATTCTTCAAGGTCATCTGAGCTTTCTTGCTGAACTGGAATGAGAGGATCAATAAAGTTCATGTCAAGAATTTGACATTCATCATCAGGTTCATCATGCTCTTCATCATGCTCACTGTCTTCAAACAATTTTTCAGTAGCTGCTGGACTATTATGCCCCGCAGAATCAGATTCAGGAATGGGATTGGGTGATTCATGCTGAAAGATAGTGTTGTCAGCAGGTTTTGTGTCTTTCTCATTTGGTTCACCATCAGCATGAGCATTTGGTTCACCATTAGCATGATCATCAGCATCAGCATCATCATCAGTATCTCCCCCTTTTTGAGCATCATCAGATTTGGGACTAGAGGGAGGAGTAAGTAAGAGAACCTCATTGATTTGTTGAACATCAGCCTCAATACGAAGCAGACGCTGACTCATGTCCCGAGTCAGTGACATCAGTTCAGAATGCTGAAGCGGGAATTTGAACCATTGAGGTACCTGGGGCAACTGGAGAGCTAGGTTGCATCCTTGGAGAGAAGTGGTGAGCTGCTGGTGATGGATGCTCCCCCTGAGACTGATGCTCCCCCTATGAGGGATGCTCCCCCTGCGAGGGATGCTCCCCCCGAGATGGTTGCCCCCCCAGAGGCATGGAATCCTGTGGTGCAGAGGAGGCTTTTCCAGTGTCCGAGATGAGGTGATGAGAAAGTTGAGGGGAGAAATGTCCGCCATCATAATGGTCCACCTCTTGATCAGCATGATCCATACGATTACCATCAGCACCTCCTTCATAAGTGTCAGCGGTGAGAGAATGCAGAGTGTATGGATTGGCAATCCATTCTCTCATCCTATCGGAGATTCCAATGTCAGTATCCAAAGGATCATCCTGATACATACGAACGGACATTCGAGGGCATTGGATTGGATTCCCAGAGTGAGAAAAGTAGGCAGCAGCGAAGAATTTGTCGAACACCAGGGCAATCCAGCGTGGAAAGAGAACATGATTAGCATGCACATTTGCACGTACAAGCTGAACAAGCTGATCAAAGAATAGTGCCCCATAATCTAATCTTTTGTTGAGAAGAAGGGAGCAGACAATTTGTTGCTCATAATTGCTCAATTGATCACCACTGCGAGACTTGTGACCCACACACTTGCATAAAGCACCAGTGAAAAACTTCCAGCCTGGGGTCATGCACTGACGCAAAATAAGAGCTGATCGAGTACCAGCCTTTGAATGATCATAACCCAGTTGATCAAACATGCGTTTACATCTTTCAATAGTTGGAGGTTCAGAAAAGGGTTCGAAAATTGGTAACCTTAAAGCAGCACTGAGAAGTTATGCGGTGATGAAGACAGAGTGTCTGCCATGGCCAATGGTTCCGGTGATGGCATTGTTTTCTTCATTAACTGTTGCAGTATAGTAAAACTCACATACTTGTTCAGGGAAGAACTCGGACGGTACATCACGGATTGCATATCGAAGGCGGCAAGAAGCCAAGAAATTGACGAAATCATCGAGTCCAAGACCTCGATGAACCTCTGGAATGTCAGGGTTGAAGACGACATTGGTTGCCTTGATGTGAATTGGAAGTGGAGGAGAGTTTGGGGCAGGAACGACTCTTCGAGAGGTTGAGGAGTATAAGAACAGAGATGCCGCCATTGGAGAGTATTTGAGAATTCTAGGGTTTTTTGAGAAAAGTTCAAGGTTTTGGAAGGAAAAATTAAACCAAGGGAGAAAGAGGTTTAAATATGGAATGAAAAGGGGGTTTTTTAAAAGGTAATGATTATCTTCATTAAGAATAACGGCGCATCGTAACAACCTGTTAGAGTAGAAAATAGCCGTTGGATAAAAAGAGTCGTTGACTGAAGGTGAAACGTCAATCAGTGTTTGCAGAAGCGTTGAGCTCAGTGTCACAAAAGTTACATGCTGAAAATATTTCTCCGTCAATTCAAGGTACAACTTGCTTAATCGGGGCTAGCAAGGAGATTGGTGCGTGTGATAGATACTAGTTACATTATCTAACCATCGGCACAGAGTGTTGTGACTTCATCAGTGAGTGGTTTATCTTACCGAATCATTAGACACTGAATAAGAGGAGGGTAAAGAATGGATTGTTGCGTGTGATAAACCTTGGTGTTTTGGTCTAACCATCGGCAAAGATTTTTAGACTCTCATCAGCGTGTGTTTTGGCACACTGAATCACAGAATCAGTGTAAGATTGGTGAGAAGGGGTAGTTGCGTGTGATAGATCTTGGTGTTTTGATCTAACCATCGGCAAAGAGTTTCAAGTCGCTATCAGTGTATGGTTTAATACAGTGAATCATTCAACTTTTGTTTAGAAGACTTGAAGAAGAGATAAAGATAAGAAATCAAACCAAAGTGCTCAGTAGCAGATATCATGAGTATGTCATCATCAGCACAATGTACATCAGCTTATAAGACAATATCAAACATTAGCACAATTAAACGTCAAAATTAATTACAAGGAAATCATTCCCAGTTCTCCGATAATGTAAGTAGTTGATTGAGAATCCAGTGCCTTTGTGAAGATATCAGCAAGTTGCTCCGAAGTCTTGACATGTTCAAGAACAACTTTTCCTTTTTCAACATTATCTCTGATGAAGTGATGTCTGATTTCAATATGCTTTGTCTTTGAGTGCTGAACAGGATTTTGTGTGATCTGAATGGCACTGGTGTTGTCACAATATATGGGAGTCTTTGAGAACTTGAACCCATAGTCGAGAAGCTGATTTTGAATCCATAAGAGCTGAGCACAACATCTCCCAGCGGCAACATACTCAGCTTCTGCAGTTGAGATGGCTACTGATGTTTGTTTCTTGCTAGACCAACTGATGAGACGATTGCCAAGGAATTGACATCCACCAGATGTACTCTTTTTGTCTAAATTACATCCAGCATAATCTGAGTCAGTGTATCCATAAAGTTCAAATGCTGAGTCGTGAGGATACCACAGAGCATGGTTTTGAGTGCTCTTCAAGTATCAAAAAATACGTTTGACAGCCATGAGGTGAGATTCTTTTGTATTAGCTTGGAATCGAGCACAGAGAATGGTTCCAAACATGATATCAGGACGACTTGCTGTGAGATATAAGAGGGATCCAATCATTCCTCGGTACAGAGAGTGATTGACATCAGTTCCAGTTGGATCAGCGTGTATCTTATCAGTCTTAGACATTGGAGTAGAGGCTGGTTTGCAGTCACTGAGAGAATACTTAACAAGCAGGTCAGATATATATTTACTTTCACAAATGGAAATACCTGTCTTTTGTTGCTGAACTTCAAGACCTAAGAAAAAGGTCATCTTCCCCATCATGCTCATTTCGAACCTTTGAGACATGATCTCTGCAAATTCCTTGCTCAATGTCTCATTTGGAGAGCCAAAAATGATGTCATCGACATAAATTTGAACAAGAACCATGTCTGAGCCTTTGTTTTTGATGAAGAGAGTATTGTCGATTGCTCCTCGTCTGTATCCATTTTCAAGCAGATATGATGTCAGCGTCTCATACCAAGCCCTGGGAGCTTGCTTTAGTCCATAAACAGCTTTGTCTAACCGGTACACGTAATCAGGATGATCTTTGTCCACAAAGCCTGGGGGCTGATTTAGGAATACTTCTTCTTCTAACACACCATGAAGAAATGTTGTTTTCACATCCATCTGATAGACAATGAAGTTCATGTAGGATGCGTATGCGAGAAACAGTCTGATAGCTTCAATGCGAGCAACTGGAGCAAAAGTTTCCCCGTAATCGATGGATTCAATTTGAGTAAACCCTTGAGCTACAAGCCTTTCCTTGTTGCGAGTGATGATTCCATCTTTATCAACCTTGTTACGATAGACCCAGCGAGTTCCAGTGATAGTCTTCCCGGATGGTCTTGGGACAAGAGTCCAAACTTTGTGCCTTTCAAACTCATTCAGTTCTTCTTGCATGGCTTTGATCCAACCAGCATCTTGAAGAGCTATGTGTACTTTATCAGGTAAGATCATTGAAACAAAGTTAACATACATGCAAAAGTTATTAAGTACACTAGATCTGGTTCGGACACCATCATGAATATTCCCTATAATTCGATCAACAGGATGATCTCGATGTTCAATGACTGATGTTGATTCCGGAGAGATAGACACTGACACATTATCAGTTTCAGGAGAATCTTCAACTTCAAGGGTTTCATCAGCACTTAATGAATTATCTGCTGATGTGGCTGCAGTATCTTGATTCAAGGAACATGGAACTGGAATGATAGGATCATAGGAATCAGTCTTATCTTCAGCAGAAGGTGCTTCATCGAATGGACAAGAGAGAAGCTCTTGAAAGATAGAAGGAGAATGAGTGACTTTTTCATCAGTGTATGATTCCTCATGAAACTTCACATGAATGGATTCTTCAACACATTGCCTGTTCACATGAAAAACACGAAAAGCCTTTGAAATAGATGAGTACCCAACAAAAATACCTTTATCAGCCTTAGGTTCAAACTTGGATCTTGGATCACGCTGATTTAGAATATAACAAATGCATCCGAACACATGAAAAAATGATACATCTGGTTTTCGATCTTTCAGCATTTCATATGGAGTCTTCTTGTGAATCCTGTGAATTAGAGATCGATTCTCAGTAAAACACGCTGTATTGACAGCTTCAGCCCAAAACGACATAGGAAGACCAGCATGGATCATCAAGGTCCTTCCTGCCTCAATCAGTGTTCTATTTCTTCGTTCAGCAACACCATTTTGCTGAGGAGTACGAGGAGCTGAGAAGTTTTGTCCAATTCCTTTATTATCACAAAATTCTTCAAGAGTTGAGTTTCGGAACTCAGTACCATGATCACTTCTTAGTTGCTTAACTTTAAGACCTGTCAGTGTCTCATTTTTACGAATCAGTGAGATAATTTCCTGTGCAGCATGACTTTTCTTCTTCAATAAAACTACCCAAGTAAATCGAGTGAACTCATCAACGACCACTAGAGTATACTTATTTCCACTTAGTGAACGAACAGGAATAGGTCCAAACAGGTCCATGTGGAGTAGATGAAGAGGGACTGATATACTGGAGCATGACTTGGGTTTGAAAGAGGACTTGGTTTGTTTTCCTTGTTCACAAGCTGAGCACATCTTGTCTTTCACAACGCTGAATTTTGGGAGCCCTCTAACTAGGTCTTGATTGGATATCTTGGATAGATTCTTGAAGTTCAGATGAGAAAACCTTTTGTGCCAAATCTAGCTAAGATTCGTCTAAGACTTTGTAAAGAAACATTGCATCAGTGCCTTGTCACTTGAGAACATGTCAAGAACATATATATCATCTTTTCTACTTGCTGAGAGAACGATGTTCTTGTCAGTGTTTACAACTCTTCCTTCCTTCTTTGTAAAGTGAACTTCATAGTCAGCATCACACAACTGACTGATAGAAATGAGGTTGTGTTTGAGACCCTTTACATATGAAACATTTTGAAAAACCACGTTATTGCATTTGATGTTTCCATATCCCTTAGTGAATCCCTTTCCATTGTCTCCATAAGTAACTGCAGGACCAGTTTTCTTAACATAATCTTCCAGGAGAGACTTTGATCCTATCATATGCCTTGAGAAACCACTATCTAAATACCAAAGATGCTCCTGACCCTGGTACATTGAAGAAGAGTCAATGTTGTGCTTCCTGGAATTTTCATCATAAGACATATCAGTGTCAAAAGTACTTTTGTCTTTATCAGAAATAGTCGGGTCCTCTATTTTGACCATTAGACACTTGACTTCATCATCTGATGACTCTTCATCAGTTTTCCATTTTTCTTCTTCAGCTACAAGCACTTTATGTTCCAAGTTTTCAGCTTTCAGCTTCTCAATCAGCTTGTTGTACTTCTGCTTCCAGTATTCATCTGAACCTTGTTTCTTTTGTTTACAATCCTTTGCAAAATGATCAGTGCTCCCACAGTTAAAGCACTGAGCCTTCTCTTTCTTATCAGCACCATGCCTTTTATCAGCGCCTGACCCTTTTGAGAATTTTCCACCCATCTTCTTTTGAAACTTTGAGAAGTTTCGACCTGATTTCTCAAAGGTCTTCACAATCAAAGCTGCACTTGCCACAATCTTTTCAAGATCATCAGTGTCAGTTTTAGATGAATCAGTGTCTGAATCACTTTCAGTGTCTGAATCTGACACCAGCTTTTTGTTGGAGAACAAGGTTACAGAAGATTCACGCTGAGAATCTTTCATCAGTTCCTTTCTTTGAAGCTTGGATTCTTCATAGTATCGAAGATTTCCATAGAGACTTTGTAAGTCCATAGAGTTGATCTTCTCACTGTTTTTCAGCACATCAACATGATTCTCCCAACCTGCACCTAGAGAATCCAAAAACTTTTGCACTAGAACAGTTCTATGCTTCAACTGATCTAGTCTCCGAAGATCATTAACAAGAGTATTGAATCTGTTAAAAGTTTGAGTCAAGGTTTCACCTTTCTTAGCAAAAAAATGTTCATACCTTCGGTTAAGATCATTTATTTGAGTAGCCTTGACTTCTTCAGTTCCTTCAAAAGATACAGTCAGAGTATCCATCATCTCTTTTGCTGAGATGCAATTTTGAACCAGCCCAAAGATGTTGTATGGCAGAGAGTAGCTGATTGCGGCACGAGCACGAACATCTAGACCATGTTTTCTCTTGTCATCTGCTGTCCAGTTTTCTTTGGGAGTTTTCTTCATAGTACCATCAGGAACATTATTTTTAAGAGGCTGATACATCGGAACATAAGGACCTTTTTCAACGATGTCCAGCATGTCTTCATCAACAGACTCTAAGGCATATAGAGCCTTTATTTTCCACATAGCAAAGTTTGTTTCATCGAAAGGAGGGATTTTAGCAGAAGGATGATTTGATGAGTTTGATGAAAAAGAAGATGAAGCCATTTGTTTGATAAAAGAAACCTGCTCTGATACCAATTGAAGAGGCCTTTAGATCAATCGATATATCAAACAAAGACAATAAATAAGAACAAGAGAAATTCACGAAGAAAAACTTTCACTAAGAAAGATAATCTCACAAAGAGATTATCGTGTGCACAAAGCGACGATTAGGGTTTGTGAAAGGCATGTCCATTCACAAACCTGTACAAGATAATATATACTTTATACTAGACAATCCCTACAATTCAGGGATATGCCAGCTAACTAATTAGGCTAACTATGGAAACAAGATAAATACAAGATCTGTTACAATGCACTGACTAAACTATTACAAACTGATCCGCTGAAACGCTGATGCTGAGTCTGTTTTAAACATAATCATATTTCAAGGTTTGACCTTACAATAGACTTTCACTCTTTATCATTTCTTTCAATCAATTTGGTACACTAAATATAGTTATATGTCAAACAATACATCTAATAAACATTATATATCAAATTAATGGCTTATGGATTTGTCTCTCTATGATCTTTTAACAGTTCTCGAATTATGTATAGATACTGATGTGTATTTTTTTATGAGATAGTTTAAATTTATAAATCTGAATCTACTAGAACTAGAATAATACATACTATAGTGTACCTGATCCTGTAGCAGTATAGCTATAGCAAGACCATGTTTCGAACACAAGTGAAATGGGTATGACTTTAATCTAGATAATAAAGCAATTCATTAAACTAGAAACATAAATTTAAGGGTGGGTGGGTGGGGGTGTTTAATCAAAATTAAACTTGATTTAATAACTACAGTAAAGAAAACAAAAGCAATGAACTTGGTTCAAGACAATCGATTTAAAGTGGTTATCTTGATTTCGAATCTCCCTATTTTCCTATGGTAGGTTTATTAGAGTGCAATAGATTTAACTTGTAGATTACGATTTTTATAACAACTAGTTATCTTGATCTGATTAACTAATACTAATATTTATAAAGCAACTAACACAAGAATCATGCAATTAGCTAAGTTTATAATCAATTAAGTATTTGAATTATGAATGAAGTGATCTAGAGATTTCTTTTCAATGATCAGGACAATTGATCGAAGGGTAACATGGTTAATGTTGGGATTAAAACCCTAATTGAGATTTGATGAACAAGATGCGGAAAATAAGAACAAAAACAAATATGAAGATTATGTCGAATGATCACTCGATTTATTCAAACAAGAGGAATAAATTACACTTAAAGCATAGACTAAAGAATCTAACACTACATAAGAAACCTCACGTGGCGGCTACATTTTTCCTCACTCTTAACCCTAATTGTGAATAATACATGACTATTTATAGGGAAAAGACAAGTCTTGGGCTTTTAACCTAGAATTCATCAAAGGGGCCCATTGTCATCATCCATGGAGTGCTTTGAAACCCTACAATCTCCCCCTCAAAGTATGGAATGGATGACAATGCTTTAACATCCAAAACAAGCATCTAGCGAATAAAAAGAACTTGCAACGAGGAATAGATGAAGCAATCCACGAATCTTGATTCTTCAATAGTCTTCAAACACGGGCTCTAGGATATATAAATCAAGCACTGAAGTAATGTCTTTAAACTTCATTTTCGAATGTAATCCCAAAAAAAATCTTCATGAAAACCAAGCCCGCCATAAAACCCCATTTCAGAACAAAGAAACCGAATCACTTCTTGTCTTTAAAGAGCTCCCCCTCCAAGTCACAATGATCTTAAAATAAGCTAATGATATAAGCCATCAAAAAATATCATGTAACAATCCAAACTTTATGATTCGTAACGCCACTTGATCGAGAAAATAATAAAAGTCGGAGATATAACAAGTCCTTAGCAGAGCTCGATAAAGAACTTTCGCTGTAAAGGATACTTCTTTGTAAAAGCTTTAGCAGAGCTCGATGAAGAACTTCCGCTGTAAAAGCTACCTTCATAATTCTACCACAAGCTTTATCAAAAATCATCAACTTTGAAAAGTCACAAATCCAATTTCGAATGGCCATACCAAATTCTCCCCCGATTTATAATCAAAAACATGATTACAAAGCCTTCAAATGGTCATGAGAATGATCTTGAATGGATAAAAATTTACTAAGCTCCCTCGCGACAAAATGATATACACAATGAAGTATAAAATCCGAAAAAGTCGTGAAAATTTTGACATTATCATGAAAAACGACTTTCCGAACCGCCAAGACTTGATGGAATCCATAATTTTCTGTTCACGAAAAAATGTATGCATTAAAGAATTCAAAACTGTTCACCAGCCCTTAAAATTGCAAACTTTTCGAAAAATGGGCCGAAATTGTCACTTGCTGAAAGTCAGTGGGCCAAATAGTAATTCTGCATCATTTTCCCCATTAGATTGAAATAAATTCGAAAATTGCACCAAAGCTTTCATGTTGCTAAAGATATAGGGACCAAATATGTAACTTGAAGTCATCTTCCCCATTTACCCATTTACGCCCTGATGAACGAACGAATCCTCTCAACAGGTAACGAAAACACGAACTCTGAATCCAAACAACAATGCCGATCAATCATTTGTTCCGAGCACCCTGATGCGACCGAATCTAAGTTCGTTCCAAGATTGTGAATTATTCACCTGAAGCGAACCCAACCGAAGGTTCGGTTCCTTTCGTTTCTTATTTCCATTTCAAGCTTCATCAGGCGAAACTCCTTTTGCTTTCGCTCCTTCCTCCGTTCGCTCCAACCATTAACAAGCGAACCCAAGTTTGTTGTTCCAGGTTCGGTGCTAATTCATCAGCATCACCCCAAGGTGAATCCATTTGCAAGGTCTTAATTTTGACTTTTAACATTGACACACAATTGCGAACAGGTAGACACTCATATTCCAAGTCCTGATTTCATTCGTTCATAGGTAAGGTTGCGAATTCAATGTCGTTGTTTCTGGTTGTATTAAGCGCCTGTTAAGAGACCTACTTGGCGATGAGAACAGGACGTCAACGCAATTCTTATTGCAATTACCAAATTCCGATTGGTAAACTAACAAGCGATGGCGAACAGAAACACCGAATACTTCCACAATGATTACATCATCCTGATTTTAGATGGTTTCGAATTTTGACTTTTCAATTTTGACCGTCGAAATTGGCACACATCACTGTTTATCCGTTCATCACGTCCAAAAATTGATTTCCAGATTAAACATATTGGTCAAACAAGGTACTATCGATAAACACCATCGTTATCTATTCTTGATGTTTGTCAAAGCACACAAAATCAAAGATTCAGAGAAATTGGTTCTGAAGCAACTCGATTTAAACAAATCGGTCAATCAACCACAAACTCTATTATCGAGAAGATTAAATAAATTGAAAAGTTTGTAATGAAAACTATGAAAAAACCAAATGAAATTTTGAATCGATTAAAATACGGGAATACTTAATCGACATACGATTGAATAAGATTGAACGAAAAATGGATTTTGACTTGCGACTAAAAAAAAACTTGTTTGTTGGGACAAACGATGAATAGACACTTGTTGGGCTCAAGAACAGTATATCGACTTGAATAAAAAATGGGCTTAATCAAGTGAACATGATCTAGGAAGCAATAGAATAACATTGAATAGACCAATTGATCATATCGAATCAGATCATACCAGATGAACAGTAGAAGAATGCATAATTTCCTATGAATAGTTGCTTGAACAGTTGCTTTTTCTTGAACAAAAAGCTTGATTCCAAGTCGCCAAAACATCAAAAATCTTCAAAATATTGTGCAGAAAATCATCAAATCAAGAACCGATACTTCAAAAATCAATAGATCTTCAAAGACCCGCTCTGATACCACTTGTTGGGATTAAAACCCTAATTGAGATTTGATGAACAAGATGCGGAAAATAAGAACAAACACAAATATGAAGATTATGTCGAATGATCACTCGATTTATTCAAACAAGAGGAATAAATTACACTTAAGGCATAGACTAAAGAATCTAACACTACATAAGAAACCTCACGTGGCGGCTACATTTTGCCTCACTCTTAACCCTAATTGTGAATAATACATGACTATTTATAGGGAAAAGACAAGTCTTGGGCTTTTAACCTAGAATTCATCAAAGGGGCCCATTGCCATCATCCATGGAGTACTTTGAAAGCCTACAGTTAACTAATAATATCTTAAATATTTAAGTTTACAATTATATTACCTAACCCTAAGATAATCATAATAATTTACTATCATAAACTAATTAAGATGTAAGTTCATATAATCAGATTGGTCCTCTAAACTATAATAAGCCCAGTTAAAAGGCAATAAAAATATTGACTTTATTACATAAAGTAAAGTGATAAATCAAACATAAGAAATAATCAAACTCTATACATCTAACTAATAAATTGAACCATAGTACGTAGGGTTCATCTATATCTTGTTGGATTAGGTATCTAAGCCCATAACTATATTTGGTATGTACTTGACCCGGTTGTAGCATGCTCCTTTTGGGTTGCCTTCACCAGAGCAACTTGACTAGATGAATAATGGAGAATGAGGTTATTATGGTTTATTAATATATTATATGAATAATATATTAAAGGAGAAATCATATTGTTTAATTAATATTGGTCAAGAACTAATTTTGTGGTCAAAATATATTAATTAAATCAAGGGGACTAATACTGTAATTATAAGATAGTTACAAGGTTGGGCTTAAGATCCATAAGGAAGAAATGGACGAACTCTATGTGGGAGTCCACATAGAAATAATCCAATGGGCCTTCTGGAAGCATCATTTGGGCTGCTTAAGGACTAAGCAACTAAATTAGGGTTTTGACTGAAACCCTAACTGCTCAGCTATATAAGGAACCCTTAGGGTAACCAAAATCAGCCACTTGAACCGTAAGAAGGATAGCCAGCCAATTTTGAGCCTCCTCCCTCTCTCTCTCTCTCTCTAAGATTCTCCAATTGAATTTGGTGTTTGTGATCCATTAGAGGCATCACATTTGAGGTCCTAGATTCTCAAAGGTTCAATATTATCAAGATATAATCAAAGGTAATGTCACACCCCCAAACCAAGGATGGCGGAAACGTCCGGGGGTGGAGGACTTCATGTATAGTATCACAAAAACGTGTAAAATAGTGCTCAAAGTAAATACAACCATCATAAATATAATTGAAAACGTTACACCAATGTATAAGTTTACATATTTCAAATCAATTACATTATGATGAAAAAATGAACTGTTTGACGATTTATCGTCCCATCCTCAAAACGCTGTTGATTTCTTGTTTCACTGAATTCCTAAAAATACAAGTAGTTTTGAAAAAGTGTCAACACAAAGGTTGGTGAGTTCATAAGTGTTTGAGATAAAGAGTTTGGAAACCGTTCTTTGTAATGTATTGTATGTCACCAAGAAAAATCCAATATTTTCCTTTAAAAGTTATGTGGTCCTAATTACCAGGACCGAAAATGAACAAGTATTTTTCATACTTAAAGATATAAAAGTGGTTTTAAATTGGCGTAAAACCCTTTCTGATTTGAGAAAAATCCCGTAATGAATGATTTGTAGTCTTAAATACCAAGACTGAAAATATACCATAATATTTGTAATTATTGATATAAAAAGTGATTTTAAATCGACATAAAACCCCTTTTGATTTATGAAAATCCCCGTAAACTTTATGTTGTTAAATCCCTATGTGAGCCGCTATAACCATACTAATGACTGAATGAACCTGCCACGACGTTTCTCAGGCGTCGCGAACTGAAATGACACTTGTCACCAAAGACCTGCCAGTCTAGCTGTTGCATGCAACTCAGGTGTGGGGTGTCAAACCCAATATAGATCTATACATAACTATCACGTTCTCCCTCCAGGAGACTCTGATTAGAACTACTAGGAATTTAGATCCCGCACTCGGATGTACGGAAAGAGATTGTCTCACAATTTAGGTTAACAAGTTTACTTGTGGTGTGCGTGAGTGTAAAACCTTTTTATGTGGGAATAAAACCTTCTGAAATGTGTTTGTTGTGTTAATGGAAACATAAACCATACCTACTATAGTTTATCCAAAACGTTTGTAATGTATAAGAACTCTTTTATGAAATCGCATTAGTGTTATGAATCCATAAACTATGCTTATTATAGCTTAATATACGTGTTCTAAATGAATGAATAATCTTATCATGAATGACTAAGTTTCAGTTTATGATGATAAACTAACAAGGAAACACATTCAATACTTAGAACTTATTGTTACACACTTTGCTCAACATAATACAAAGTGTTATGAAAGTTATAAGTTGTTAACTAATTTTTAACCTTTCTACGTTGTTTTAGAAAAGTCATAGAAAAATCATACGAAGTCGAAAAATAAATCCGTAAATTCTGGGAGTTCCCAAAATGTGTCTAGTTTACTCATAATTTTTATCATGATTTTTAATGACTTACAACATGGGTGAAAAAGTCCATAATCACAGACTGGTCCGGATTGGTGTTTGAAATGATAGGTAGTTTTCTAAAAATCACCATAAATTGTAGAAAAATCGTAATGTATAAGAACTCTTTTATGAAATCGCATTAGTGTTATGAATCCATAAACTATGCTTATTATAGCTTAATATACGTGTTCTAAATGAATGAATAATCTTATCATGAATGACTAAGTTTCAGTTTATGATGATAAACTAACAAGGAAACACATTCAATACTTAGAACTTATTGTTACACACTTTGCTCAACATAATACAAAGTGTTATGAAAGTTATAAGTTGTTAACTAATTTTTAACCTTTCTACGTTGTTTTAGAAAAGTCATAGAAAAATCATACGAAGTCGAAAAATAAATCCGTAAATTCTGGGAGTTCCCAAAATGTGTCTAGTTTACTCATAATTTTTATCATGATTTTTAATGACTTACAACATGGGTGAAAAAGTCCATAATCACAGACTGGTCCGGATTGGTGTTTGAAATGATAGGTAGTTTTCTAAAAATCACCATAAATTGTAGAAAAATCGTATGGATATGTGCAAGTATTCATTTTAAAGCTAAGAACTGGAAATAGTTGCACCTAAAACAGTTTTGAAAACAAAAATGTTTAAGTTGTCCAAAACAGTCCGTGAATGGAGTCCAACTTTTCTGATGTAAGCTGTTAGAAAATTTTAGTTATGTTCTTGGTGTTTTAGCTTGTATTCCCCCCCCCCCCCTCTAAAAACTTGAGAAAACATGAAAATGTAGGGGTATGAACTCACCTTATGTGATTTCAGTAGACGGATGATGGAGAAAAGAAATGTTCAACCCAAGAACACTTTGGGAGATTGCTTGAAGATTCGAAGATCTAACACCAATAGGATGGAGTTTGTGTAAGATATCTATGATTTGAGTAGAAGGAAGTGAAATAATCATATGGAGGATGTTAATACTTATCAAAAGTAGAAGAAAAGCTTGGAGT
Organism: Lactuca serriola; assembly: GCF_051521515.1. Lineage (NCBI taxonomy): Eukaryota > Viridiplantae > Streptophyta > Magnoliopsida > Asterales > Asteraceae > Lactuca > Lactuca serriola. The sequence continues at coordinate 126,407,506 of NC_136410.1, read as the reverse complement.
ATAGCCTTGAATCTCGAATTTTAGAGAGAGAAAATGAGAGAAAATGAAGTTTGTTCTTGATGGAAGGATGAGAGGAAATGAAAGAAATGTGAGGAGAGAGGAGGGTTTTCTTACCCTTGACCAAGTGTGTGGCTGAAAATGGTGGGAAAAGTACCATGAAATGACTAGGTATGGGCTGATGGTGAATAGTGACATGGAGTGGGTATGGGAGTGGTTGCTTGTGTCATAGAATAAAGAAAAGTCAACACTCCACCTCTTGTACTTCACCAACTCTTTTTGGATAAGGTTTATCCCAAAAAAAAACGTGGATAATTAGTAATTATGGGGCCTTATATGTTAAAATAAAGTTTTGGGTGAAATCCTGCGTTAAAACAATTAAAAACGGAGCTAAAATGAAGTCGTAGTTGAAAACCGGGAAGAAATGCTCTTCCTGCGAGGCTTCTCGGATTGGGCCGAAGGTTCGGTCCCTACTGTTGCTGGGTCCAAAGCGAAATGAGGCGAAAGAGGGTAAGACCGAAATGGACCGAAATAGACCGAAATGGACCGAAGGGAGTAAGACGCGAAATAGACCGAAGGTTCGGTCCGAAGGGGAGGTTTCGGTCCCTTATGCGAGGCTCGGTCCGAAGGGAGGGCTCGCTTCTGATGCCTTCGCTTCTGACAAGTTCGGTTCCTAAGAGGGGTATCGGGTCCTTAAGAGGGTTCGACTCCTTAAGAGGGGTTTCGGGTCCTTAAGCCCTTTTTGTCCGTTCTTACCCCGTTTTAAACGGTTTTTGACCCGATTAAGGGTCGGAATGACCCGAATGACTTCAAAAAGTTACGAAAACTTTTGAGAGAGATTTAGGAGAGATTTCACATACTTAGAGAGATTTGGGAGAGATTTCACATACTTGGAGAGATTTCTTATACAAAGAGAGATTTGGGAGAGATTTCACATACTTTGAGAGATTTGGGAGAGATTTCACATACTTGGAGAGATTTGGGAGAGATTTCACATACTTTGAGAGATTTCTCATACAAAGAGAGATTTGGGAGAGATTTCGCATACTTAGACAGATTTGGGAGAGATTTCACATACTTGGAGAGATTTCTCATATAAAGAGAGATTTGGGAGAGATTTCACATAATTAGAGAGATTTGGGAGAGATTTCACATACTTGGAGAGATTTCACATACAAAGAGAGATTTTGGAGAGATTTTGCATACTTAGAGAGATTTGGGAGAGATTCTCGATAAAGAGAGATATAGTGAAAACGATTGAGATAGGTTTCGTGTGTGACAAATGTGAGTGTCCGGCTTCGCAATGCAAGGTCCGCAAACCCTGTTAAGCCTTGTTAAAGGATCTTACACACTCCCGATGAGTATGCAACATTGTTTTATCGGTTTGGTTCGTCACTTACCACAGTTTTAGGTTAAGGAGATCTAGATGTACGTACTTTTCGATTTATGATCTCTCATTAGAATAGCGGGTTGTTTAGAAATTATACAACGTAAACTCTAGTACCCACGGGCAAATTGAGTCGATCGGTTTGACTTGTTGACTTTAGTTGACTTTGACTTGACCGAAAATTGACGGTTGTCACAGGTAACATTCTAACTTGTTTATTAGATGTTGATTTCGATTTTTTGTATTCTAGTATTAGGGTTTGTAAGTTTTGGATGATTATTGGATGTACAATTAGAAAAACCTTGATCCAAAGCTTTAGGGTTTGCATGTGCACCATATGATTGATGTTTTGCTCATAACCCAACAGTGTTATTAGAGCCTAGGTCGTTTTTCTTTTGGATTTGATGCATTGCTAATTTGTTCAAAGCTAAAATCGAAAAATTGTGCCTCTGCCTGATGAACTCGTCGAGTCACCTGATGAACTCGACGAGTCAAGGCTACTCGACGAGTCCTATCAATGACTCGGCAAGTCAGGTCTTCAGTTGGCTGATTTTTTGTGATTTTGACTGAAATTAAATTAGGATAATTACCAAAACCTTTTTTGATTGATAAAATCCGATTTTTTTCAAAATGGTATTGATTATCCTAATGCAATTGAATGATAAATTGTCATAAATAAGATAATTACTTGTTTTATATGATAAAGATTAATTATTTGTATTTTGATTTGAATTATCTTGTCAAGAAAATAGATTAGGTCAAATTATGTGGTAAAGATTAATAATATGATTATTTAATTATTTCTCGAATTTTATCTAAAAGATGCTTTGAAAAGTTTCAAAACTTGCCTTCAGGCTTTGGAATTTACATTTTTGATTAATAGTGGTAATTTTGAAATATTTAAATTCTAAACCCTAGAATTTTACAAGTTTAAAATTCAACCCTTATACTAATATAATATTATAAGATTAATATATATATATATATATATATATATATATATATATATATATATATATATATATATATATATATATAAAAGACAAGCTAGTCTTACTATTAGTAAGCCTCATTCATGTAGACGGTGTATAAGGGGGATATAAGGTTACTGCCTATAAAATGACAGTTTAGTGGGTGTCCACTCTCACCCACCGCTTCCTTGATTGGTGGAGGGTCGTTAGACGAACGGGTAGGATAGTGCAACTAATTCCGCATTAATAAGTATAATGATCTATAAAGTAACTAAATGTTTTTTTATAAATTCTCAATCTTAGTTACTTTAGGAAAAATGTGAAAATGATGCTATTCCATGAAATTACACTTCGTACCTTGCCAAGTCGTTAGTGGAGCGTGTGTGGTTAACCGACACACTAATTGGGGACTAGCAATGGTGGAAAAGGGTGGTTTGATGTTTATCATAGACCAATGGAGCGCGTTTGCTTAACCAGCACATTGATTAGGTGGTAAATGACATCGAGAGTACCAAGTATATTTACATGGTTATTCCAATCTTGTTTGTGATCCTCGGTATCCCAATCACAAACTTGAAAGGCATATCGAGATTTCAACATGTCATTGAAAAGTTCAATGAATCTCAAAACAATGTAGGAATTTCAACTCATTTAAAACTTAATTGTCTTTTTTGTTTTTCATGGTGGAAATTGGTAAATCGTCCTTTACCTACCTTCAAATTATTTGCAATTAGATTACGGCATCTCTTTTCTGAATTGTAAATAATTGTGTTGGGTCCTAACACTAATTTCTCATTTGGGTGTTAAATTGGGGATTCTTATCTAATCTAAGCTTTGTCTCTTTTCTTTTTCAGATGTCTACTCAAAACAACGCTTTTTGATCAACCCCTTCTGGCTCATTCTCACTCATGAACCTGTGTAGAAGGGTGACATTTGATGGGTCCAATTTTAACAATTGGATCTGCAACATCCGTATGGTCACCTGCTACGAGGACAAAGAGTATGTTCTCGACAAGGAGCCGAAGGAGATTATCCACACCACTACTACTCCCGAGGAAATTGATGCGTATGAAACTCATGAGCAAGATGTTATGAAGGTTCATTGCATCATGCTCGCAACAATGACTGATGAACTCCAAAAGACCTACGAGGACTACTATACATATGAGATGCACCAAGATTTGATGGAAAGGTACCATCAAAGTGCTAGGCAGGAAAGTGTTGGATAAGGTGTCTAAGTCCATAACTATTTCTGGTAAATACTTGACCCGACCGGGCATGGTCCATTTGGGTTGCATGGCACCATGCAATTAGATAAACTAAATGAGAGAAATAACACATATGGTTTATTAATATATTATAGGTTCTAATATATTAATAATATTATTTAATTAGTTTTCATCAAGAATTAATTAAGTAATCAAAAGAATAACTAATTAAATATATGGGTAGATTATGTAAATCTTCCATATCCTATATAGTGGGCTAAAAGGCTCCATGGATTATCAAGTTGGGTTCCACCCATAGGATGCTCCATGGAGTTAACCCATGGATTGAGAAATGAAGAGTCATGTTACATTAGGGTTTTACCTAATGCAACACACTATATAAGGACCATGTCTCTCCCCAAAATCTGCTTGAAAAATCGAGTTTTCTGTTTTCTGCCCGTATGAACTCACCGAGTCCATGGGGGGACTCGAAGAGTCCATGAACAAATGCAAGCTACTCGTCGAGTCAGTTCATGCACTCGACGAGTAGAGGCTGCAGTTTTCAGAATTTCGGTTCTTGTTGCTGGAAATGGACTAGGAATATTACCCAAAACTGTTTTGGTGTTTTAAAACTTGTTTTAGTTGGTGTAATGTTCATGTTAATCCATTTACAACAACAAGTTATCAAAATTACAAGTTTTAAGTGTAATTTTTTATTCATGAAAGTGTTCATATTCATGTTCTTATGATGTTTAGATGATCATAGGAATTACTTGTAACCTATGTGGTAGTTTAATTCTTGATCATAATGTGTTTTAATAGAGTCCATAACTTGTCCTCAAGTTATGGAAAACCAAGAGTCTCATTTAAATTAGAATAATTAAAAGAACACAAGATTTAGAAAAATGAAAAGTCTTCATTTTATTACTTTATTTAACTCATAAGTTACAAGAAATGAAAAGTTTTGAAAGTTTACAAAACTTGCCCTCAAGTTTTGGAACAAGTAAAGTCATATTAAAAACTTTAGTTCCAACCCTTAGAATTTTAAAAGTTAAAATTCAACCCTTATACTTATAATATTATAAGTTAATAATAATATATATATGTATAAGATTAAAGTCGTCTTACCGCTAGTACGCCTCATTCACGAAGCTGGTCTATAAGGTGGGTATAAGGTTGTTGCCTATAAAATGGCAACTTAATGGGTGTCCACTCTCACCCACCACTTGCTTGTGTCACACCCCAAAACCGGAACGGCGGAAACGTTCGGGGGTGGACGACGTCACGTCAAGTATCACAACGCATGCATTATAGTAATCAAAGTACAACAAAACATTGCATTAATAGTAATAATTTTACATGGTTACTTTACAATACATCAAAATAATACAAGTAATAGAATAAATACATTGTGGTACTAAGCTATCTTCCTCAACAGCTCCGGGGATGTACCTGTCTAATGCTAACCTGAGAATACAAGTTATTTGAAAAGCGAGTATCAGCATTTTTACAAATGCTGGCGAGTTCATAAGTATTTAGTGTCATTTCATTCAAATAACTTTATAAAGTAGTAGTTTAAGTGTTTAATGTGTATTAGAGTTCTTTCCAGAAAATCCTATATTTTCTTTAATAAAGCAGCCTTCTACCAAGACTGGTCAGTGTTATGTGGTAAAAAGTCATTTTCCCTAAATTGCTATCATTATCAAAATACTGAATTTGATTATCAAGGAAAGCAAACAACATCAGGGAATAACATATGCCTCAGCAGTGAGGACTGCTGACTAACGCAAGGAATCATAAACTATAGGAGAACATCGAACTAACGACACGCCTGGTTCAGTCTAACAAGTAGAGACTCAGACCCCAGAAGGTACCAAATGAAAGGTATAGCTGGTAAGATCTAAAACAGTGAAAGACAGACCCCATAAAGTATCAAATGAAAGATACGTCTTGTAAGGTCAAAAACAGTGAAAGACAGACCCCAGACAGTATCAAATGAAAGATATGTCTTGTAAGGTCAAAACATAGATAACAGACCCCAGACAGTATCAAATGAAAGATACGTCTTGTAAGGTCAAAACAAAGATAACAGACCCCAGACAGTATCAAATGAAAGATACGTCTTGTAAGGTCAAAACAGAGATAACAGACTACAGACAGTATCAAATGAAAGATACGTCTTGTAAGGTCAAAACAGAGATAACAGACCCTAAACAGTATCAAATAAAAGATACGTCTTGTAAGGTCAAAATAGTGTGACTCTGAAAATGAATTACCAGCATACAATGTAAATTGCCAGTGAAATACCGTTACCTTAAGGCCAAAGAATTATAAGGTAACCCGGGATACTCGTAACCATACTGACTAGAGTACCAGACGCCCTACAAGCATCTAAAATATGACATTTGTCACCCGTTGGCTTGGTAGGCCGGGACTGTAGCTAGCAGTCTGGGTGCGGGGTTGTCAATCTCGTATAGATCTATACACACAATGTCCGCTCTCCCTACAGCAGATTCTGGTTACCAACTAGACGACGGAGAAGGTCGTGTCCTGAAGATGCATCCCAAATAGTGGGTAGAGACTTCCAAATAGAGGGTAGTGTGTTTCTAATGTAAGTGTACACTAGAGGTAAAGACTCTTAACTGAACTTACTAGAGACTTCCTGTATGTCCCTACTCATATACATAATATATAACTAATGAACCAAACGACCTTCGGACGGCCATCCGATCCCACTAGACCACATCTCAACGAAGAAAAGGAAATAGGGCGGACAAGCCTTCCTAAATCTTTCAATCATTATTTATATGTACCTATACAAGCACAGACATACATCTAACTACGACTGAGTGTGTATCAAGTAGAAGTGATTCCCGTGAAGTAGGAGTGTCTAACAAGTGAAGTAGGAGCGGTCGCAAGTGAAGTAGGAGTGTCGAACAAGTATAAGCGTATCACGAAGTAGAGACGACAATAAGTGAAGTAAGTACGTCTATCAGGTATAAGCGACTACAAGTATAAGTGATATAGAGACAATAACCGGTATAAGCATATCAAGAAGGAAATGCGTTATCAAGTAAGAGTTTTAAATAAGTAAAAGCGGAGCGACGGTATCTAACAAGTAAAAGTATACGTCGTGAAAGGGAAACTTTGATGAAAAACCTTTATACTCGGAGCAAATCACAATTTGTATTCTTTTGTAAAATATGTTTGAAAACCTTTGAAAATCTTTCATAAACCAGTTTAGAATGAATTTAGGTAAATTAGTATAAGTAAGAGTTTGAAACAGTTTGAAAAACATTTTTGCAAGTCATTATAGTATCCTACTCAGTAAAACAATGTACAGTGTGGTAAAATCTTGTGCATGCGGGTTATCAATCACATGTTATTGATATGATATCTGGCATGTTTAACTTGTATTCCCCCCCTATAAAACATGTAAAGACATTTAAATGGTTCATTCAGGGGTATGAACTCACCTGGTGTAAGTAGGTCCGACGAAGGTGCCGTTTGGGCGTTCGGTGTCACATAAGGACTCGAACACACTCAATGACCTATTTAACATATGATAGCATATGTTAACATACAATTAGTATATTTAATACTAATTAAACAAGTATATGCGCTCAAAGGAGCGGAAAACACTTTGGTTAAGTGTTTGGGGTGTCCCGGGTAGCGTCTAAAGGTGTGTATGGCTTAGGAATGGAGTTTACTATCTGAGGGTAAACTCCCAAACTATGTTTACGGCCCAGGGACATCTCACCATGAGTTTACGGCCGTAAACTCATGGTGAGGGGTTCTAGTGTGTTTCAAAGCTTAATCTTGTTAGTGGGATTTTTATGAGTACAATTTTAAAAAGGCATGAGTGGGTTTCAGGCTTATAAGGGCATTTTAAGGGAGTTTACGGCCTAGGGACAACTCCTAAGGGAGTTTACGGCCGTAAACTCTCATTCCTTGAGTTTTGTGAAGTTTCAAGCCCCTAATACCTTGCTAGTAATTTATAATGGAGTGTGAGGCCATTTGTGGGGATTAAAACAATCATTTGGGCATGTTTTGGGGAGTTTACGGCCTTGACACATGTCTGGGCCATAAAATCCATTTAATCCTCCAAATCCTTATATTTAAATATTCTAAACCAAAAGGATAAGCCCCTAATTTATGTATGTAATGACCGAAAAATACATCCAATTTTAAATTTTTCAAAAACAACTCGATTCCCTTAAATCATTACAAAAAGGTTTTCAATACAAAACATTTAGCGTATTCCCAGAATCACATTACTACAAAATCATGAGGAGCGGTACGATCACGCCTTCGCCTTGCCACGGTCTCCTGAAGAACCTGAAAACATAAAACCACAACTGTAAGCCCGAAAGCTTAGTGAGATATCCCCAAAATACCAACCACTTCTACCATACACGCATAACATGCCACAACATATCTGATCACAGAACAGCCATGGACTTTGGGTCTACTGTGTGACTGGTCCGCCGCACCGGTCTACGGTCCACCTGGTCCACCCTCTGAGTCTAGCCATAAACCTCGAGTCTACTGTGTGATTGGTCCGCCCACACCGGGCCTTCAATCCACCTGGTACACTCTCCGAATCTAATCACATACATCGAGTCTGCAGTGTGATTGGTCTGCCCGCACCGGGCCTTCAATCCACCTGGTCCACTCTCTTAGTCTACAGTATGACTGGTCCGCCCGCACCGGGCCTTCAGTCGGCCTGGTCCACTCTCCGAGCCTCGGCACGTCTGGTCCGCCCTCTTGGGGCCTACAGCCTATCCGGACCGCTCACTGGGCCTTCGGAACAACCGGTCCGCCCTGGGTATCTTGGCCTACAGCACAAAGCAGGACCCGCCTCAACCCAACTCCAGTCCAAACAACCATGTGCACATATACGTACAATCATATAGCAATTCACAATCAACAAGCAGATCAAACAGATCACATAACATATCATCATCCTAACCAGGATACCGACCTAACAGGTCACTAGCATAGCATCTCCCTATCTCTCAAGATACCGATCTCAATCAGGTCTCTAGCATATACCATCCTAGCTCTCTGGATGCAAACATATCAAAGTAGTAACACAACAACAACTACCCGGATCTCAATCCGATAAGGGTCGGCCTTGGTGCCTTAGACCCTGTTCATATAGTGAGGATAACTCACCTCGAAACTGCCAGTTGAAAGGATAAGATCCCGCTGCTCCAAACTCCGACAGGAACTCCTCCACTGAACACCAAAACACTCAACTCAAAAAAATACCCTTAATTACCAAAATACCCCCGGAAGACAATTGGTCAACCCTTGGACAAGGTCAAAGTCAACCCTTGACTGACTCTACTCGCCGAGTCAACCCGATGACTCGCCGAGTCCCCAAGCTCAGGACTTCACTCAATCCGCGACCTAACTCGCCGAGTCACCCCGAGACTCGCCGAGTCCAACAACTCTGAGTCCACTCGCACACAACTCACCGAGTCATCCCTTGACTCACCGATTCTCGACTCAACCAGAAAATATTGGGACTCTTCGACAAGACTCGCCGAGTCCAAGAACAGACTCGCCGAGTCTAAGTCTATCTTCAACCTACTCGCCGATTTGTTCATACAACTCGTCGAGTTCCAGGCCATCTTCATCCAACTCGCCGAGTTGTTCTTCCAACTCGTCGAGTTCCATCCCATCTTCAAGCAACTCGTCAAGTCCACCCATGTGACTCGCCGAGTACCACCGGTCTGAATCCATACAGAAGCATCCCAGGCCATGCAATTGATCCAAAACATAGATCTAGCCTCCTACAACCCATCCATCACATAAAGTGGCAAACTTTACGTGAATCCAAAGAGATCTATGCATTTTGCACATTAGGGCTAGCGTTTGGGACATGATAGCTTCACCCAACACTCAACACGGGGACTTAATGCACATTTGGACCATCACCACTCCAGATCTGAGGTAGCAACCTCATATCTAACTTCCAAACTCCAAAACATACCAAGATAAGCTCCCCACAAACCCCAAAATGATGAATCCATAAGAGTAACAGCCCAAGGACGAGATATTACCTCAAAAGAACGCCCCAACTACAATAGAACTCAAATCCAAGCAAAGCCCCTTGCTCCAAGCCTCCTACCCTTCAAGATTTCCTCAACAATTTCTTCTCCATGCTCCCAAATGCAACTTGATCCACTCACATACGAAGGTTAGGGTTTCTGGACTTGAGGATGAGTAAAGAGGCGGTGGGAATGGATGGTATGTTCTTTATATAGGGCTCAACCCCGTGAATTAGGGTTTTCTCCACTCAGTGCCTACTCGCCGAGTCCATCTTACTGACTCGCCGAGTCGGCTACTTAACACGTGACCAAGCCGCGACTCTACTCGCCGAGTCCACCCATGGACTCGCCGAGTCGCTCTTTCCCAATTTACTCTTTTAGCCCTTCAACTCTACTCTTGATATTTCGGGATGTTACAATGTATTAAGTCCAAGGGTGTTTTAGGAGTGTTTTTGAGGCATTTTAACATGTTTAAGAGGTGTTTACGGCCTTGGCATATGCCTGGGCCGTAAACTCTCTTTTATGCCTCAAAATGATTGTTTTAATTGATCAAACACTCCTAGGCTAAATCCCCAATTTATTCCCAAGCCTTTAGGGACATTTTGGGGTCATTTTGGCCTCATTTTAGGTGTTTACGGCCTAAGGAGGAGCTTAGGCCATGAACTCCTTTTCAACTGCTTAAATGGTCCAATTCTAAGCTACAAACACGATTCATAATGTTTAGAGTAAGCTAGGGTAAGTGGACTTATGATTTGGAAGCGTTTGGTTGCGGATTTGGGGCAAAAACGAGTCTAGAGAGAGAGTATAGAGAGAGAGAGAGGGTGGAAAGAGCTCAAATGGAGTTTACTCCCCCTTATATATGGGTGGGAGTTGGAGCTCAGTGGAATTCTACCCAATACTGCCGTTATACGGGGCTTTTGGTCGCACCCGATTTAGTGGTCGTAATAATAAAAACTAACTTTTTCGAATTAAATGGAAATATGTGTTATGTGTTTTTATTCCCTTTTATCACGACTTAACGGCATATTAAAAATAAACAAATGAAATGTTGACGACCTCTAATTAACGGAACTTTTATAACTGGAATATTCCGATAACGGTAACGGGAAAATGTAACGGAACAACTTGGGTTGTCACATCATCCCCCCGTTAGAGGGAATTTCGTCCCGAAATTCAGGTCTAGGAAAGGAAGTAGGTATGAATGGCCAAGTAGAGGTAAGAGAGTACTTCCTATATGGTTTGTCCTCGCATTCCCAAGTGAACTCTGGTCTGTGTTTGTCATTCCAACAGACCTTCACGTACGGGATGCGGATTCCGTCTAGTGTAACTAGTGAGTTCCGACTGGTGTATCTATGAGGTTAGGGTTCTCAACGGATTCTATCGATGTGAGGTACAAAGAGTGATGTCGGGAAATCACATATCAAGTCTAAGAAGTGGATCGATCGGGTGTGAATCTTGTGGTGTATCCGAAGGTAGTGGCGGCCTGAAAAAGGGTTGGACCAAATCTCCATAAGGATTCTCAGATGGTCCTAAGCTCTCGGAATGGTAGAGCTTTTCAGCACTTGGAACATAGTGTACTTCTATGGCAAGATCATCATTGGTGTGATCGCCATTCCGAAGTTCCTAACGTTCTCTCCCGTGCTGGTAGTGTAGTCCTTCAGGTTGGTTCTTAGAAAGCTCGGGTGGTCTTTGGTCTCGCGTTTCCTGTCAACTGGCTGATAGAGACTTTCTAGATCGTCGAGTGGGTTGTGTGACTATGGTTATCTGTTTGCTATAGAGTGTCTACCTCAAGCTTGTGCAGAATGGACCTGCACCAAGAAGTCTTGAGATATGGAAACCCTGAGGGTCGGGGAGATAGGGTTTCACTAGACGAGTGCTGGACTATCTCGGGAGGTGGTTCTACTATCTCTGCGTGAGGTAGTATTTGTGGAACACTTAATAGTCCAAGGATTCTCCAAGGCTCTGGTTTATTCCAGTGCTGAAAGCGCATGTTCCTGCATAACCCTTCGACTAACACCAGGGCTGGCGTCCAGTCGATAATCTCTTCGGGATCTGGGTCATGAGGCTTAACGCAAGTACTTTCGCTCTTTGATCAAGTAGTCTTGGCTACGAAGGTTATCCTGTGGTTCTCGATATCCTAGTGTTCACTTCGGAGAATGTATTTTTATCGTCTACAGGGCGACGACAAGAGGGTGGAGGATGATAGGCACTACCTGTCTATAACAGGGTGGGCAAGGTGCCTAAGTAGTAAGAGCATCTACTGCAACTACTCTTCCGAAGGTTCTGAGTTTTCTCGGTCTAGGTCAAATCTAGTGGGTATAGGGTCTCATTGCTCGGAGCTTTAATAGCTCAACCCGCAGTGATTCTCTTGACTCCGGCTCCTATGTTATGGAATAGGGTGAATGCGTTTTGCGAAGAGGTCCGTGGTAGAGCTCATGCTTGGCTTAACCACCAATACTTGGTGTATGCAAGCAGTATACAATTGAGGTCGGCAGGATGTTCAGCTGTGCGACTCCACCCCAAACCCACAACCCGACGAGGAACAGGGAATAGGGAGGAAACACACACCTTAAATCTTTTTTTATCTCAATTATATGCCACCTTTATGCATATACCTAGTTATAGTGGTCAGTCTCATGAGTTCTGTTCTCTAGGTTCACAAACCTGATGTGCGAGGTGCGAGGGGTCTTTCTGGGAAATCTACGAAGTATGCTTCGGATGGTTATCGTCTTCTGGAGTATCTGCAGTGTCGTTCACTTCGGTGTCCATCTGACTACGAGGGGTCGATCAACATTGTACGGTACCCTCTCTTGGGTACTTCGGAAGGTTTGAGATAAGAGGGACGATTGACGGATCGCATTAGGTTTGATTATTTGTGATAGGTTTTGGTTCGGGAGAACCTTTATTTGCCGATATGGCTACGGGGAAAGTTCTTTTTACACAGCACTAAGAATGTACACATGGCTGAACGGAGTCGAACCATGATCACTAGAGTCGTCGAAGTTGGCACACTCCGACATGATGTATAATCAAGATCGATAGAGTCATGTGCCGAACAGGCACACAAGTTCTAGGCGTCTCGGGTTTCGTCCTATATATCACTACTTCGGATACTTAGACCGATAGAGTCGACGCGGAACTATAGAGAGTCCTAAGTGTTTCCGAATAGAGTATCTTTCAATGATAGAATTCTCACAAGGAATTTCTATAATCGCCTCACATATACTAGTCATGTATATTTAAGGTGGGGAGGACTGTTGACTGAGCGACCCCGCCCTAAATCCACAACCAAACGAGGAACAGGAAATGAGGCGGCATTTGCTCACTCTAGGTCTGTCCATCTTAACTATGCATGGCCATGACGTATATGTTTAGCCATTATAGTTTTACCTAATGAATTTTTAAATTTTAAAACAGTGTTGTGACTTTCGCCTTATTGGGGAAACATTTACATTTGAATTTGTCTTTATTGTCTTTAGTTTAGTTATCCAAGATCGAGAGACGTACCAAAAATCTACTGAGTTCCTTGACGCTTCTTCCTAAGCAGTAGAGTTAGGCTCCTTCTGTGTTCTTGTTGTTTCCTTCAGTTGGGCAATGCCCTTTGAAGTGTCCAAACTCGCCACACAGGCGGCAAACCTGCTTGGTCGCTGCATTGGCGATTGATGCAATACGTTCCACCAGAGTTCTGCATACATGAGCAGTATGCCCTTTCATGTTGCACCTAGCACATAAGAGTTCCCGGCAGGCACCATGATGATGGTAGCTACACTTGCTGCAGTGGGGAAGGTCTCCTAGGTACGGTCTTCTGGGAGTCGGGAGGGAAGGATTGACAGGGATATAGACTGTTGGGTTTTGAGCATTCTAACACTTCCTAAGTGTACATGCAACCCTAATAAACCTTGGATCTATGTTTTTCTAAGATACATGCAAATAATTATTTTTCCAAGGTTCATATCCTAACTAGCATGGCATGGCGAACATGAATCAAATAAAGCTAGTAGAAATGCTTACCTTGAAGTTGTAGTTGATTGCTTGGAGTTTTAGAGCCTAGCACCAATAGTGTGGATGCCTCAAGTGGAAATCACAAATCACCACAAACTTGGAACTTTGAGAGAATAAATACTATTATCTTGAAATCGGCCTCACCTCAACAAGTGTCAACTAGTATGATTTCAAGAACCAAAGCCTCCTTTATATAGTGTGGTGGATTAGGGTTACATCCATGTAAACCCTAATACCCATGTCTCTTCATTTCCATGAGATCCATGGGTCAAAGCTCCATGGAGTATCCATGGACTTTTCCATCCAAGCCTAGCCCATTCTAAATAAGCATTAGCCCACACAATATAAATATAGAAGCCCATATTTAATTAGTAATATCTTTGATCACTAAATTAATCCTAGATTAATTATAGATCACTACTAATTAAATAATATGATCTTATATTAATATATTAGAACTTATAATATATTAATAAATCATAACTTGTACTATTCTCAAATATTATCCATAAATTGTTCGGGTGAAGTGCAACCCAAATGGACCATGCCGGGTCGGGTCAAGTACATACCAAATATAGTTATGGGCTTAGACACTATATCCAACATAGACTGCCTCAGCTCGTCTCCTTTCAGAAGATCCTTGAGCCGAGGTACTTCCCTCCTCAATCTTGAGTTTTCTCTTTGTGGGTTCGGTGAAGGTTCTTGGGTGACTGGGTATGGAAGTGTTGGTTGCTGTTGTCCATCGTCGGGATTGGAAGTCCCGACAGGGCCCTTGCTAACATTGGCGGTGTTAGCATTCAGGTGAGCCATGACAGCTGCTACGGCTGCTGAGACTGCAGCTTGGAACGTAGCTTCATCGAATAAGAGAGCAGGTTTCTTGCTTGTGGATTGGTTACGCTTCTTCGGTGGCATGGTTTTCCTACACGGAAAGGAATACAAGGTAATAAGAGACGATGGTTAACCCTGGACATTTCTTTCCCGAACGTATTAGGCATAAATTTTTCCCGTGCCTTGGGTACTGGTCGTCTGAGTGTCGACCTACATCCCTATGATGTAGTCCTGGTAATCGAAGTGGGTGTATGAGTATCGGAAAAAGGCCATAAGATGCGAGTCGTTCCTACTAAGTTACCTTTATACTGGGAAAGGTTTTCACTCTCCTACCTGGAGAGATTTGAGAACGGTTCGGAATGAACTGCGGAAAGAGAGGCTCACAAGGGCAGATGGCTAAAATTCTCTCAATAGGGATGCGGGGATCCGCCCTAATCGTATAACTGGCAACGGGAAACGACGATCTACCTAACACATAGCGTGAGTAGTGTAGCCACTAACTCACTAAATTGTATTATTTTAAGGGTGTATTAGCGTGACGAACACGAGGAAAAGACAATTCCCGGGTTCCATGTACTGGCTCCCTCGGTCTGCCCCGTATCTTTGACTAGAATCGGCGTTGGTTTCCTTCGGGTAGTTACCTAGGGTTCTCTCCTCGTGTGTACATATTGAATTTCTACTCCGCCTTCCCTCTGAATCCGACTCTGGGTGTCACCACTTCATGATGGATGACTTGGAATCTCCGAAGTTTAGGAGAATTTCTCACCGTTGTCCCTAAAAGATATGGGCACTTGGTGAATTCAATAGTCTCGACCCAGTTCATTTATTTCCGAACAGGAAATCTTCTCAATGAACCTCCTCTGGGTCTGAATCAACTCATCTGCCGAGCACTGAAGTGGATAGGGTTGTCTACATGGTTCGTGCGAGAATGGAAATGTCTAAAGAATCCTAAGAGATTATTAACATTTCAATGTATGATCCATATCGAGTCCTGCTACGATTACACAGGGTATACAAATCATATATAGCGTAGATCCGATAGGCCTTCGAATATGTGATACTACTGTAGAACCACATCCCAACGAGGAAAAGGAAATAGAGCGAAACCACACATTCTTAGCCTATGGGATCCTTATTATATATAACCTTGGGAGTATACCCTCTGTAGTTGTAGGTATATCAATAAGGATCTTTTTAGTTATTCACGCAAGGTTGTTAATGGATTCTAAAATACCCCTATGGTATTTTAATTCTTGTTTGATTCTTATCTTCTGGTTATGATTATGGGATTAGTGTGGATCTTTTAGTGTTCTAAAATACTCCTATAGTATTTTAACTTTATGTTTGGCTCTAGAATTCCTAGTTGGTAAGTTTCAGACCTGTTGTACACCACTATCACTCCCAAGCACACGTTCATCGCATCTCGGATAAATGTAGTTGATCAGGTTACATTTATCCCAGCTTACGATTACATAACTGCCCAGGTTTGACGGTAATGCTCAACATCCGAAGACTTTTATTATTGTTCTTCTTGTGATACTTTTGTTCAAGTGTTTAGATTCTGGATGTTATTATACTTTGGTAAAATATCGTTATATTTTAAAGTATAATTCTTGGTTAGAGTGTTTTATCCCTTTGTGTTTATAGGTTGTATATCTTTTATGAATTGATATACTTAGCTCACTATAAACAATGCTCTGATACAAATTTGTCACACCCCAAAACCGGAACGGCGGAAACGTTCTGGGGTGGATGACGTCATGTCAAGTATCACAACACATGCATTATAGTAATGAAAGTACAACAAAACATTGCATTAATAGTAATAATTTTACATGGTTACTTCACAATACATCAAAATAATACAAGTAACAGAATAAATACAGCGTGGTACTAAGCTATCTTCCTCAATAGCTCCGGGGATGTACCTGTCTAATGCTAACCTGAGAATACAAGTTATTTGAAAAGCGAGTATCAGCATTTTTACAAATGCTGGTGAGTTCATAAGTATTTAGTGTCATTTCATTCAAATAACTTTATAAAGTAGTAGTTTAAGTGTTTACTGTGTATTAGAGTTCTTTCCAGAAAATCCTATATTTTCTTTAATAAAGCAGCCTTCTACCAAGACTGGTCGGTGTTATGTGGTAAAAAGTCATTTTCCCTAAATTGCTATCATTATCAACATACTGAATTTGATTATTGAGGAAAGCAAACGACATCAGGGATAACATATGCCTCAGCAGTGAGGACTGCTGACTAAGGAAAGGAATCATAGACTACAGGAGAATATCGAACTAACGACACACCTGGTTCAGTCTAACAAGTAGAGACTCAGACCCCAGAAGGTACCAAATGAAAGGTATAGCTGGTAAGGTCTAAAACAGTGAAAGACAGACCCCAGACAGTATCAAATGAAAGATACATCTTGTAAGGTCAAAAACAGTGAAAGACAGACCCCAGGAAGTATCAAATGAAAGATACGTCTTGTAAGGTCAAAACATAGATAACAGACCCCAGACAGTATCAAATGAAAGATACGTCTTGTAAGGTCGAAACAGAGATAACAGACCCCAGACAATATCAAATGAAAGATACGTCTTGTAAGGTCAAAACAGAGATAACAGACCCCAGACAGTATCAAATGAAAGATACGTCTTGTAAGGTCAAAACAGTGTGACTCTGAAAATGAATTACCAGCATACAGTGTAAATTGCCGGTGAAATACCGTTACCTTAAGGCCAAAGAATTATAAGGTAACCCGGGATACTCGTAACCATACTGACTAGAGTACCAGATGACCTACAAGCGTCTAAAATATGACATTTGTCACCCATTGGCTTGGTAGGCCGGGACTGTAGCTAGCAGTCTGGGTGCGGGGTTGTCAATCCCATATAGATCTATACACACAATGTCTGCTCTCCCTACAGGAGATTCTAGTTACCAACTAGACGACGGAGAAGGCCGTGTCCTGAAGATGCATCCCAAATAGTGGGTAGAGACTTCCAAATAGTGGGTAGTGTGTTTCTAATGTAAGTGTAGACTAGAGGTAGAGACTCTTAACTGAACTGACTAGAGACTTCCTGTATGTCCCTACTCATATACATAATATATAACTAATGAACCAAACGACCTTCGGACGGCCATCCGATCCCACCAGACCACATCTCAACGAAGAAAAGGAAATAGGGCGGACGAGCCTTCCTAAGTCTTTCAATCATTATTTATATGTACCTATACAAGCACAGACATACATCTAACTACGACTGAGTGTGTATCAAGTAGAAGTGATTCCCGTGAAGTAGGAGTGTCTAACAAGTGAAGTAGGAGCGGTCGCAAGTGAAGTAGGAGTGTCGAACAAGTATAAGCGTATCACGAAGTAGAGACGACAATAAGTGAAGTAAGAGCGCCTATCAGGTATAAGCGACTACAAGTATAAGTGATATAGAGACAATAAACGGTATAAGCATATCATGAAGGAAATGTGTTATCAAGCAGGAGTTTTAAATAAGTAAAACCGGAGCGGCGGTATCTAACAAGTAAAAGTATACGTCGTGAAAGGGAAACTTTGATGAAAAACCTTTATACTCGGAGAAAATCACAATTTGTATTCTTTTGTCAAATATGTTTGAAAACCTTTGAAAATCTTTCATAAATCAGTTTAGAATGAATTTAGGTAAAATAGTATAAGTAAGAGTTTGAAACAGTTTGAAAAACCTTTTTGCAAGTCGTTATAGTATCCTACTCGGTAAAACAGTGTATAGTGTGGTAAAATCTTGTGCATGCGGGTTATCAATCACATGTGATTGATATGATAACTGGCATGTTTAACTTGTATTCCCCCCTATAAAACATGTAAAAACATTTAAAAGGTTCATTCAGGGGTATGAACTCACCTGGTGTAAGTAGGTCCGACGAAGGTGTCGTTTGGGCGTTCGGTGTCACGTAAGGACCCGAACACACTCAATGACCTATTTAACATATGATAACATATGTTCACATACAATTAGTATATTTAATACTAATGATACAAGTATACGCGCTCAAAGGAGCGGAAAACACTTTGGTTAAGTGTTTGGGGTGTCCCGGGTAGCGTCTAAAGGTGTGTATGGCTTAGGAATGGAGTTTACTATCCGAGGGTAAATTCCCAAACTATGTTTACGGCCCAGGGACATCTCACCATGAGTTTACGGCCGTAAACTCATGGTGAGGGGTTCTAGTGTATTTCAAAGCTTAATCTTGTTAGTGGGATTTTTCTAAGTACAATTTTAAAAAGGCATGAGTGGGTTTCAGGCTTCTAAGGGCATTTTAAGGGAGTTTACGGCCTAGGGACAACTCCTAAGGGAGTTTATGGCCGTAAACTCTCATTCCTTGAGTTTTGTGAAGTTTCAAGCCCCTAATACCTTGCTAGTAATTTATAATGGAGTGTGAGGCCATTTGGGGGGATTAAAACTATCATTTGGGCATGTTTTGGGGGGTTTACGGCCTTGACACATGTCTGGGCCGTAAACTCCATTTAATCCTTCAAATCCTTATGTTTAAATGTTCTAAACCAAAAAGGATAAGCCCCTAATTCATGTATTAAGTCCAACGGTGTTTTAGGAGTGTTTTTGAGGCATTTTAACATGTTTAAGAGGTGTTTACGGCCTTCACATATGCCTGGGCCGTAAGCTCTCTTTTATGCCTCAAAATGATTGTTTTAATTGATCAAACACTCCTAGGCTAAATCCGCAATTTATTCCCAAGCCTTTAGGGACATTTTTGGGTCATTTTGGCCTCATTTTAGGTGTTTACGGCCTAAGGAGGATCTTAGGCCGTGAACTCCTTTTCAACTGCTTAAATGGTCCAATTCTATGCTACAAACACGATTCATAATGTTTAGAGTAAGCTAGGGTAAGTGGACTTACGATTTGGAAGCGTTTGGTTGCGGATTTGGGGCGAAAACGAGTCTAGAGAGAGTATAGAGAGAGAGGGTGGAAAGAGCTCAAATGGAGTTTACTCCCCCTTATATATGGGTGGGAGTTGGAGCTTAGTGGAATTCTACCCAATACTGCCGTTATACGGGGCTTTTGGTCGCACCCGATTTAGTGGTTGTAATAATAAAAACTAACTCTTTCCAATTAAATGGAAATATGTGTTATGTGTTTTTATTCCCTTTTATCACGACTTAACGGCATATTAAAAATAAACAAATGAAATGTTGACGACCTCTAATTAACGGAACTTTTATAACTGGAATATTCCATTAACGGTAACGGGAAAATGTAACGGAACAACTTGGGTTGTCACATCTTGACTGGTGGAGGGTCGTTAGCCGAACGGGTAAGACAAGGAATTCTAAATTCTCATTAAAAGTATGATGAATATTATAAAGTAACTAAATGTTTTATTAAATTCCCAATCTTAGTTACTTTAGGAAAAATGTGAATAAGGTGCTAATCCATGAAATTACACTTTACACTTTGTCTAAGTCGTTAGTGGAGCGTGTGTGGTTAACCGGCACACTAAATTGGACTTAACAAGGTGGGTAAAGGGTGACTTAATATTTATCATAGTATCGATGGAGCGTGTGTGGTTAACCGACACATCGATTGAGGGGTAATTTATTAAGGGTACCAAGTAATTTGCATGGTTACTTCACACCTCGTTTTGTGATCCTCGGCATCCCAGTCACAAAACTTGGAGGGCACACTCGAGATTGAAACATGCCTTTGAAAATTTCATTGAATCTCAAAAGAATCTAGGAGTTTCTAAGAACCAAATTAAATATTTTAATATTTTGACTTTGGTGGAAATTGGTGAATCTTCATTCACCTACCTTTCGAATATGTTATTACTTAGATTATGGCATACCTCTTCTAAGTATAATATATTGTGATTGGGTCCTAGCCTTAATACTACATTTGGGTGTTTTGTTAAGGACTATCTCTATTTTCAACTTTGGTGGAAATTGGTGAATCTTCATTCACCTACCTTTCAAATATGTTATTACTTAGATTACCTTGAATGGAGGAGTAGTGACTTGGAAAAGTTCCAAGCAGGAGACCGTAGGTGATTCTATTGTTTTAGGTGTCTAAGCCCATAACTATATTTGGTATGTACTTGAGCCGGTTGTAGCATGGTCCTTTTGGGTTGCCTTCACCCGAGCAACTTGACTGGATGAATAATGGAGAAGGAGGTTATTATGGTTTATAAATTTATTATATGAATAATATATTAAAGGAGAAATCATATTAATTAATTAACATTGGTCAAGAATTAATTTAGAATTAATTTTGTGGTCAAAAGAGGTTTATTGAATTAAAGGGATTGAACTTGTAATTGTTGGATAATTGCTAATTGGGTTGAGGAACCCTAAAGATAGGGTGGACGAAATCTCTTATGGATAGCCCATAGGATTTCATCCAAGGGGAAAAGTTTTGGAAAGTTCTTGTGGGCTGCTTAGAGCCTAAGCAACCGGATGAGGACTTTGACTGAAACCCTAATTCCTCACCTATATAAAGGGTCCCTAGGCTTCATGATTTCGGCTACACGAACCCTAAGAAGAGTTCCAAGAGCCGAAATTACCTTCCCCTCTCTCTCTAAGATTCTCCAATTTGCTTTGGTGTTTGTGATCTATTAGAGGCACAACATTTGAGGTGCTAAGGTTCTCAAAAGATCAAGATCATAAAGCTACAATCAAAGGTATGTTTCTCACTTGGTTTTAGTTATAGAATTCGATTTTTATTGTATGCTAGATTAGGGTTTGCAGGCCTTGGATAATTATTGCATGTACAACTAGAAAAACTAGATCCAAGCATTAGGGTTTGCATGTACCCAATAGTGGTATCAAAGCCTAGGATGTTCTTCTATTGTATTTGATGCAAAAATTAAAATTTTGAAGCTTGAAATTTCATTTTTTTGGATTCTGACTGGACTCACGACGTGACACAGAGCCTATCAAAACGTGAGTTCAACTCTGTTGCTGAATCTCGAAATTTTTTCCCTAATTTGAATTAGGTAATTACCATAAATTATTTTTTTAAATTAAAATCAGATTTTTCTGGTATGGTAATTGATATCATAATCTAATTAAAGGATAATTGTCAAATTAAGATAATTACTTGTTTTATATGATAAATATTAATTATTTGTATTCTGATTTGAATTATCTTGTCAAGAAAATAGATTAGGTCAAATTATGTGATAAATATTAATAATATGATTAATCAATTATTTTTCAAATTTGATCTAAAAGATGTTTTGAAAAGTTTCAAAACTTGCCCTCAGGTTTTGGGATTTAAATTTTTATTTAAAAGTTTTAATTATGAAATATTTAAATTCCAAAACCTAGAATTTTACAAGTTTAAGATTCAACTCTTATACTATTATAATATTATAAGATTAATAATTATATATATATATATATATATATATATATATATATATATATATATATATATATATATGTATAAGATTAAGCTACTCTTACCGTTAGTAGGCCTCATTCACGAAGGCGATCTATTAGGGGGGGTATAAGGTTGCTGCCTATAAAATGACAGTTTAATGGATGTCCACTCTCACCTACCGCTTCCTTCATTGGTGGAGGTTTGTTAGCCGAACGGGTAGGATAAGGCAACTAATTCCTCATTAAAAGTATAATGATTAATAAAGTAACTAAAGTTTTTATAAAAAAATTCCCAATCTTAGTTACTTTAGGAAAAATGTGAAATGATGCTAATCCATGAAATTACACTTTGCACCCTACCAAGTCATTAGTGGAGTGTGCGTGGATAACCAACACACTAATATAGACTACCAATGGTGGCAAAGGGTGGCTCGATGTTTATCATAGATCAATGGAGTGTGTGTGGTTAACCAGCACATTGATTAGGAGGTAAATGACATCGAGAGCACCAAGTACATTTGCATGGTTATTCGCACCTTGTTTGTGATCCTCGGTATCCCAGTCACAAACTTGAAGGGCATATCAAGATTTAAACATGCCATTGGAAAGTTCAATGAATCTCACAAGATCTAGGAGTTTCAATACATTTAACACTTAATTGTCTTTTCGTTTTTCATGGTGGAAATTGGTAAATCGTCATTTGCAAACCTTCAAATTATTTTCAATTAGATTACAGCATCCGTCTTCTGAATTTTAAACATTTTTAATTGGGGATTCTTATCTAATCTAAACATTTTTCCTTTTCTATTTCAGATGTCTACTTCGAACAACAACAACAACGTTTCTGGCTCGACCCCTTCCGGCTCATTCTCACTCATGAACTTGTGTGGAAGGGTGATATTTGATGGGTCCAACTTCAATGATTGGATCCGCAACATTCTCATGGTCACCCATTACGAGGACAAAGAGTATGTTCTCGACATGGAGCTTAAAGAGGTAAATGTGAGCACTGCCACTCCTAAAGAAATCGTTGCTTACGAAACTAATGAGTGAGATACAACGAAGGTTCATTGCATCATGCTCGCAATGATGAATGCAGAACTCCAAAAGTCCTATGATGACTACTACCCCTAAGAGATGCATTAAGATTTGATGGAAAGGTAGCATCAAAGTGCTAGGCAGGAGCGGTATGAGATCATCGTTGCGATGAAGGATGGAGAGTCCATCACGGCTTACTTACAGAAAATGCAGAGATATGTGGACCACTTGCTGATGTTAAATGTTAACTTCGATGAGGAGTTGGCCACAAATATTATTCTACATTCCTTACCTCCTTGCTACGACCAGTTTCGTATGACCTAACACATGAACAAGGTGGAGGTCACTCTAAGAAAGCTTCAAGGCCGGCTAAGGATTGCTGAGAGTAGTCTGAAAGGAAAATCTATTGCATCTACCTCCTACTATTGTTGCCCCTGTCTTGGCGATTGGGCTAGGAAAGGGAAAAAAGAGGAAGGCGCCTTTTAAGAGCCACAAGGGAAAGTCTCACGATGGTACCTCTTCTAGTGGAACCAAAGTTGGTCCTGCTGCTCCCTTTCCCAACCCGAAGGAAGCAGAGTGCTACTACTACCATGAGAAAGGGCATTGGAAACGAAGCTGCCCGAAGTACCTTCAGGACATCAAGGACGGGAAGATAAATCCCTCCTTCTCAGGTATTTATACTATTCAATCTAATAACTCATCACATGTTATGTCTTGGGTCCTTGATACAGGATGTGGTTTTCACATTTGTTCTGATTTGCAGGGTCTAAGAAGAAGTAAGGATGTGGAGCATGGGAAGATAAACTTGATCATGGGGAATAGGAAAGCGTCTCCTGTTACCAAGATTGGAGTTTACTCTTTAGTGCTTAGTAGTGGGTTAGGTCTAGATTGGTATAATTGTTGCTACTCATAAGAAATGACACGAAACATTATTTCTTTTCATGGTTTATATAAACAAGGTTTTAGATTTTCGTTTAATAATGAAAATGGTTCTGTTAATGCTTTCTTTAATGGTACTTTCAATTTTGAAGCACTGCCTTGTAATGGAATATATGAAACTATGATGGTTATAGAAAACTTAGGAAATGATGTGTTTCATATCAATTCTTCCAATGGTTTGGATAAAGCATTCTTGTGGCACTATCATCTTGGACATGTCAATAAGAAGCGCACAGCCCAAGTCCAAAAGGATGGAGTGTTGGAGTCATTTGACCTTAGGCACGATGACACGTGTGAGACTTGTTTACTTGGAAAGATGACCAAATCACCCTTCACTGGCACTAGTGAAAGGGGTGAGGGTTTATTGGATATCATACACACCAATGTATGTGGGACCATTAAATCCAACACAAGGGATGTAAACCGCTTCTATGTGACTTTCACCGTTGATTATAGCAGATATGGGTATATCTACTTAATTAAGCAAAGTCAGAAACCTTTGAAAAGTTCAAAGAGTTTAAGCAAGAAGTGGAGAATCAGCTGGGCAGGAAAATTAAGATACACCGATTAGATGGAGTAGGTGAGTACTTTAGTATGGAATTTCACGACTACCTCAAGGAATTCAGATTTTTTTCGCAATTAACGCCACCTAGGACACCGCAGTTGAATGGTGTAGATGATTCGGGCTTCGTTACCTATCTTATTTTGGGGGTACGCCTTAGAGACTTCCGCTCATATCCTTAATCTAGTCCCGACTAATAAGGTTGCCAAAACACCTGAAGAAATGTGGACAGGGAATGCTCCCTCATGGGTGCATATCAAGGTTTAGGGTTGTGAGGCTTTCATAAGACGATAGAATCACGACAAGCTCGAGCCTCATAGCGAGCGATGTATTTTTATCGGTAATCCAAAAAATTCCTTTGGATATATCTTCTATAGACCGAGTGACAATGTTTTCTTCGTTGTGAGAATAGGGGTTTTCCAAGAGCGGGAACTCATATGCCAAGAGGACAGTGGAAGAAAAATTGATCTTGAATCGCTTCAAGAATCAAGCGATGAAGGAACCTCTAACACTGGTGGTCAACCCGAGGAGGAAACTCTCGTTGAACTGATTAACGATTCCCTACCTCTTAGACGTTCTAGTAGAGTTAGTGTTCCACCCGTATTATATGGATTCCATATAACTGCTAAGGGTGATACGTTTATCAGTGATAGTACACTGATAAATTTGGATGAACCTAAAAACTACAAGGAAGCCATGACAGGCCCAGAGTCGGCGAATGGAAAAAGGCTATGGACAACGACATTCAGTCCATGTATGACAATCAAGTTTGGAACTTGGTTGACAATGTACCGGGTTGTAAGATAGTCGAGTGCAAATGGATCTTTAAAAAGAAGACCGAAATGGATGGGAAAGTACAAACGTAGAAGGTGCAATTGGTTGCGAAGGGCTTTACTCAAACTCCCAGAGTTGACTATGATGAGACCTTCTCACCAGTTGCGAAGATTAAATCTATAAGGGTTATGCTAGCCATAGCTGCATTTCATGATTATAAAATATGGCAGATGGATGTTAAAACTGCTTTCCTTAATGGGAAGTTGGCTAAGGATGTTTACATGAGTCAGCCAGAGGGTTTTGTCAATGCAGAGCACCGTAATAGAGTGTGTAAGCTTGAGAAATCTGTTTTATGGATTGAAACAAATATCTCCCAGATGGAATATTTTTTCAAAGAGTTTGGTTTCTCAAGAAGCGAGTATGAGTCTTGTGTATATGTCAAAGCCAGTGGGAGTATAGTTAGCTTTCTCGTATTGTATGTGGATGACATAAGAAACGACGTACCAACCTTGCAGGAGGCTAAGTCCTCGCTTGGGAAGTGCTTAGCTATGAAGGACCTCGGAGAAACTGCGTCTATTCTTCGGATAAGGATTTTGAGAAATAGGAGTAAAAGAGTAATAAGACTTAGTCAAAGTACTTACTTGGATAAAGTGTTAAAATGTTTTAGCATGGAATATTCCAAGAAAGGGGAGTTACTAATCCAAAGCAATACCAAGTTGAGTAAGACTCAAAGCACGAGTACCGAAGCTGAGATAGCATAGATGAGCAAAGTACCTTATGCTTTCGCAGTTGACTCAATTATGTATGCTATGACATGTATTTGCCCTGATGTGGCCTTCGCTTTGAGCATGGTCAGCAGATATCAGGGAAACCCAGGTAGAGCGCATTAGACCGTAGTAAAGAATACTCTCAAGTACCTTCAGAGGACTAAGGAATGGTTTCTTATCCTCGGTGGGAGTGATGACTTGAAAGTATGAGGGTATAGTGACGCTTGTTTTCAGACTGACTGGGATAATTTCTGCTCACAGTCGTGCTGGGTGTTTACCCTGAATCGAGGAGCGGTGACTTGGAAAAGTTCCAAGCAGGAGACCATAGCTTATTCAACATGCGAATCAGAGTACATAGCAGCAAGCAAAGCGTCAAAGGAGGCGATATGGCTAAAGAACTTCATCGGAGACCTTGGAGTTGTACCCCCCATAAAGGAGCCTATGGAAATTTTCTTCAATAACGAAGGTGTGGTTGCCTTAATTAAGGAACCGAGGGATCATGGCAGATCCAAGCATATCGACAGGAAATATCATTTCATTAGACATCGGGTTGAAGAGGGACCCTCGTAGTAAAGAGGGTATCGTCAGAAGAGAACCCAGCAGATCCCCTTACGAAGGGTTTGACATCCAAAATTTCAAGTAATTTTAAACTTTTAAAAACATGTCATATTCATCAAAACATTACAAATTTAGTTTTCAAAACATTGATTATCAGAGTCTTTTCCCAGAAACATAACATAGTAGGAGGAGCTGTACGATCACGCCTTCGCCTTGCCGCGATCCCCTGAGGTACCTGAAACCATAAACTGAAACTGTAAGCCCGAAAGCTTAGTGATTCGCCCCAAAATACAGATACACATACAGTCCACATAGCAACATCAACAATAGCATGTCATATTAATCAAAACAGAACATCATGTACTGGGTCCACATCTTTACAAGTTGGATTACCCCTGGGCCCCCAGTATGGGTCTGGAATGCCTACCGGGCCCTCAGCTCGTATCTGGAATGCCATCGAGTCCTCAGTATGAGTCTGGAATGCCTATCGGGCCCTCAGCTCATATCTGGAATACTTTCGGGTTTGTTGGCTATCGCACAGAGCAGTACAACCTCAACTCACCCCACACAACATGTCGACATGTAACAGATAAATGCACTAACAGGTAATCAATCAGTATCACAGGCAGTCCTACAGATCTACCTGACTAGCATATCAACCGGCATACCTTACTAACTCAACTCAACATATCAAATACTAATAGGATATCAAATCCATTGGGCCGACCTTGGTGCCTTAGACCCCTTAGTATAGTGAGGATAACTCACCTCGAAACGTGGTCTCACATAAATTAGTTCCAACCTTCGGGCTACTGTCGCGAATCCCACCACCTATATTTATTACGAATTGCATACATAAGATTCTGATCCTCCTAGAATTGTCCTCAAAATTCAACAAATCAACTTAGGTCAATGGTTAAAGTCAACAGTCAAGGTCAACAGTCCATGTTCACCTGACTCGCCGACTTCCCTCGGCTACTCGCCGAGTTTCCTTGGCTTTCAGTGCACTAGCTGAGTCATCGAGTGACTGAACTCTAAAGCCACTCATCGGGTTTCCTAAGTGAAGCTCGACGGGTGCATACACGGGCATATCTTTGGGAAAGTTCATCTGACTCGCCGAGTTGTTCATCAACTCACCGGGTTTCATGACGATCTTCTTCTGACTCGCCGAGTTATTCATCCAACTCATCGAGTTTCACGGCTTCCTTCATCAGACTCGTCGAGTCATCCTTGTGACTCGTCGAGTCCGTTTGGTCTTTTTCCCATACCGACTTATTCTGAGCCATGCAGTGGCTCCAATTAAGAGATCTAGGCTTCTATGGTATACTTATTACGTAAAGTCACAAACTTTACGTACATGCATTGCATTTAAGGCTCTAAATGCCAATTCAAAGATCTTAATGGGGCTTCATGCCCAATAGGGACCTCATACATGATCAATTCTTGAGACTTTATGTTTCTAGAGCTTAGAGAGGGTTCAGATCTAAAGTTACAACTTCAGATCTAACTCATTGTTCAACTTATCAACCTTTAAGGTCCATAGAAAACCCTAGAACTTCAATAAAAGGAAAGCTCACAGAAGAGTTGGTAATTTAGGATATCTCTAGAAGATGACAACTGAAAATAGTGCTGATATCCCCACCTAACTTGCTCCAACCTCCTCTTCCTTCAAGCCTTCTCCTTCAAAATCTTCTATTCAAGCTTCACACACTCAACAAGCATACACACTCAAATCACGGGCACTCTATGACTGCAAAGAGACCCAAGGGAGGCTAAGGCTCCTTTAAATACGGACACAAACCCCGGAAATTAGGGTTTCACTTGCCAGATCCTACTCGCCGAGTCCCACTAGTGGACTCACCGAGTCAGTCACTTAAGTCGCAATCCACTCCCGCTGCTACTCGACGAGTAGGATAACCGACTCGTCGAGTAGGGCCAAAACCAAGAAACTGTTGGAATAGTGTCTAAGGCTGCAACTATATTAGGCAAGTATTTGACCCGATTGTGCATGGTCCTTTTGGGTTGCCTTCACCATAGCAACCTGATAGGATGATTTACTAAGAGAGAAAAAATATTATTAATATATTATGAGAATAATATAAAGAATAATAATATTGTTATTTGATTAATATAAGTCATAAATTAATTGGTATTAATTTGGTGACTTAAAGAGATTAATTAAATAAGAAGGTATAAACTATCAATTGATTGATAGTTACACTTTAGACTGTAAATCCTTATTGGATAGGGGTTGGACGAATTCTAGAGCTAAGGATAGCTCAAAATCGTCCAAGGCTATCTATGGTAAGGATATGGATTGCTTTAAGAGAAGATTATCCAACTAGAGTTTAAGTAACCCTTAAGGAGTCTACAAGTATAAATAGACCCCAAGGCTTAGGGAAATCGGCACCTCATTGAGAATAGAGAACCCCTGGCCGGTTTCCTCCTAGCCTCTCTCCCTCAAATCATCCTCTTTGCTATTTGGTGTTTGTAATCCATTAGAGGAGTGACAATTGTGACTCTAGAGCTCCAAGACAACAAGATCAAACAAGAGATTCAAAGGTAAACTTCTAGATCTGATTTTGTGTTGTTCTCATACCTAATTAGTCATTAGAAGTCTTGGATTCAAATCATGTTTAATTAGAAAGCCTAGATCCAAGCATTAGGGTTTTGAATGCGCACATAGGAAAGTTCTTATGGCTAAAACCCATCAGTGGTATCAGAGCCTAGCTTGGTTTCTATTAAATTGTTGCTTGTTTGTTTGAAACTTAACTGCAAAATTCGATTTTTGTGTTTCTGAGTCATGGACTCGGCGAGTTCCATAGTGGACTCGGCGAGTTGGCTAGACTCGACGAGTCCCTTGGTGCACTAGGCGAGTCCAAGCGTCAGGAAAGGCCAGATTCGGGATTTCTTTATGATTATCTTATGGAAACTTACCTTAATCATATTAGATCAACCAAAATCCGATTTTTTGATATATATGACTATAATCTTGATCTAATTAAAGATACTTATCAACTAATAAAATATTTAATTTCCTTATGTGATAATTAATTAATTATTTTGATTAAATTGGTAATTATCTTGCAAGAAATCTTGAATAAATCAAATATAGATAATTAGGAAATTAGTTGTTAATTAGAATTATTTGTTATTTGATCTTCCATGTTTTAAATGTTTAAAACTTGTCCTCAATTTTTGAAATTTATGTTTTGTGATTAAAAGTTTTAATTTAGACAATTTAAATTTCAAACCCAAAGTTTTTAAAAGTTTAAAATACAACCCTATACTAATATAATATTACAAGATTAATATATATATATATATATATATATATATATATATATATATATATATATATATATATATGTATGTATGTATAACTAAAATGCTAGTCTTACCGTTAGTAGGCCTCATTCACGAAGTCGATCTATAAGGTGGGTATAAGGTTGCGGCCTATAAAATGGCGCTTAATGGGTGTACACTCACACCCACCGCTTGCTTGATCGGTGGAGGGTCGTTAGCCGAACGGGTAGGATAAGGCAACCTCATCCTCTCATTAAAAGTATAATATGAAATACAAAGTAACTACACATTTTTTTTTAAAAAAAATTCCCAATCTTAGTTACTTTAGGAAAAGTGAATTGATGCAATCCCATGAAATTACACTTTGCACCCTTGCTAAGAAGTTAGTGGAGCGTGTGTGGTTTACCGGCACACTAATTGGTTCTAAGCAAAGGTGGCAAAGGGTGATTCATTGTTTATCATAGTTCGATGGAGCGTGTGTGGTTTACTGGCACATCGAATAGGTGATCGTTACAATGAAGGCACCATGTGAATTTGCATGGTAATTCACACCCGCTTTGTGATCCTCGGTATCCCAGTCACAAACAAGAAGGGCATATCGAGATTTAAACATGCCATTGAATAGTTTCAATGAATCTCATCCGAACCTAGGAATTCTCAATACATTTAGGACTTATAGTTAGGTTTTTATGGTGGAGAATTAGTGGATCATCATTCACTTACCTTCATATTATTTGCATGTTGGATTACAGCATCCCTTTTCTAATATGTAAATATTGTTGTTGGATCCTAGCCCTAATCTTTCTTATTGGGTGATAATTAGGGATTCATATTCTAATCTATCTTTGTCCTTTCTATTTGTAGATGTCGAACGCAAACAACGCTGCTGCTAGTTCTTTCACATTGATGAGCCTTTGTCAAAAGGTCAATTTCGATGGAACGAACTTTAGCGAATGGATAAGATACATTTGCACCATTGCTCGCTATGAGGATAAGGAGTATGTCCTCGATGAGAAGCTCGAGAAAATCAACCCTAAGATCGCTACTCCGGCTAAAATGACCGCTTTTGAAACTCATGAGCGAGGTGCAACGAAGGTACATTGCATCATGATAGCCACCATGAACTCCGAATTCCAAAAGTCCTATGAGGACATGTACCCGTACGAGATGCATCAAGACTTATTGGAGAGATACCACCAAAACGCGAGACAAGAGCGTTATGAGATTTTCACTAACATGATTTCCGCTAAGATGGGTCATGGAGAGTCTCTTACCGTGCACCTGCAAAAGATGCAAAGGTATGTCGACCATCTTCGCAAGTTAAATGTTGACTTTGGGGAAGACTTGGCGATCGACATGGTGCTTCACTCTTTGCCTCCGAGCTACAATCAATTTAGGATGACCTACCACATTAACAAAGAGGAGGTCACCCTAAGCAAACTCCAAGGTCTCTTGAGGTTCGCTGAGAGCAACTTCAAGGACAAGTCTATTGCACCAACTCCCAATCAACCCGTTGCTCCTGTCTTGGCTATTGGGCAAGGGAAGGGAAAGAAGAGGAAGGCCTCATCTGAGAACTATTGCAAGGTTAAAGCCCGAGATGGTGCCTCTTCTAGTGGGACCAAAGTTGATCCTGCTAAGCCCTGCCCTAACCCAAAGGAGGCAGAGTGCAGCCACTGCCACAAGATAGGGCATTGGAAGAGAAGCTACCCAGAGTAACAGCAAGCCATCAAGGAAGGAAAGATCAAGCCGTCTTTCGCAGGTATATACACAATTAAATCTAACGATTCTAATCATGTTATTTCTTGGGTTCTTGATACTGGTTGTGGTTACCACATTTGCTATAATGTGCAGGGACTAAGAAGAAGTAGGGATGTGGAGCAAGGAACGATCAATCTAATCATGGGGAACAGAAGATCGTCGCCTGTGACCAAGATTGGAGTGTATTCTTTATTGCTTAGGAATAGTTTATGTTTATATTTGAACAATTGTTGATATTCGTTAGAAATGGCTAGAAACATCATTTCACTTCATGGTTTGTTTAGACAAGGTTTTAGACTTTCTTTTAATAATGAGAATGGTTCTATTTTAGCTTATCTAAATGGTGTCTTTTATTTTGAAGCTATACCATGTAATGGAATTTATGAAACTATTATGATTGTTGATAACTTAGGAAATGATGTTTTAAACATAGATTCTTCCAATAGTATGGATAGAGCATCCTTGTGGCATTATCATCTTGGACATGTCAACAAGAAACGCATAGCCCAACTCCAAAAGGATGGAGTGTTGGAGTCATTCGACCTTAGGGAAGATGACACGTGCGAGTCTTGTTTGCTTGGAAAGATGACTAAATCACCCTTCACGAGTACGTATGAAAGGGGTAAGGGTCTATTGGACCTAATACATACCGATGTATGTGGACCGTTTAGATCAACCACGAAGGATGGGAACTGCTTCTACATGACTTTTACCGATGATTATAGTAGATATGGGTATATCTATTTAATCAAGCAAAAGTCAGAAACCTTTGAAAAGTTCAAAGAGTTCAACAATGAAGTGGAGAATCAATTGGGCAGGAAAATCAAGATGCTTCGATCCGATCGAGGAGGAGAGTACCTAAGTCTTGAATTCCACGATTATCTCAAGGAGTGTGGAATACCTTCACAATTGACGCCTCCTAGGACACCGCAGTTGAATGGTGTGGCAGAAAGGCATAATCGAACCTTGTTGGACATGGTTCGCTCTATGATGAGTCGTGCTTCACTACCTGTCTCTTTTTGGGGGTATGCCTTAGAGACTGCCGCCCATATCCTTAACCGAGTCCCTACTAAGAAGGTTGCCAAAAAACCTCACGAGATGTGGACAGGGAAAGCTCCCTTATTGGCACATATCAAGGTTTGGGGTTGCGAGGCTTTCTTAAGAAGAGATACTCACGACAAGCTCGAACCTCGTAGTGAGCGATGTATTTTCATCGGCTGCCCGCAGAAATCCTTTGGATATCTCTTCTATAGACCGAAGGACAATGTTGTCTTTGTTGCGAGGAGAGGAGTTTTCCGAGAGCGAGAACTCATAGGCCAAGGAGACAGTGGGAGGCAAATCGAGCTTGAAGAGATTCAAGAGTCGATAGATGAAGGAACCTCTACCGCTGGCACTCAACCCGAGGAGGAAACTCCGGTTGAACCGATTGACGAATCCTTACCTCTTAGATGTTCCGATAGAGTTAGATTTCAACCCCAGTTTTATGGTTTTCATATTACTACCGAAGGGGACACGTATATTAGTGATGGTACACTAATAAAAATTGATGAACCTAATAGCTATAAGGGAGCCATGGCAGGCCCGGAGTCTGCTAAATGGAAAGAGGCAATGGATAGCGAGATCCAATCCATGTATGATAACCAAGTTTGGAATTTGGTTGATAATGTGCCCGGACGTAAGACCGTTGGGTGCAAGTGGATCTTCAAGAAGAAGACCGACGTGGATGGAAAAGTACACACATATAAATCGCGATTGGTTGCAAAGGGCTTTACTCAAACTCCCGGAGTTGACTATGAAGAGACCTTCTCACCAGTTGCGAAGATAAAATATATTAGAGTGATGCTAGCTATTGCCGCATTTCATGATTATGAGATATGGCAAATGGATGTCAAGACCGCTTTCCTTAACAGAAATTTGGCTGAGGATGTTTACATGGCTCAGCCAGAGGGGTTTGTGGATCCGAAGCATCCGAATAGAGTGTGTAAGCTTGAGAAGTCCATTTATGGATTTAAGCAAGCGTCTCGCAGATGGAATCTTTGCTTCGATGAGAAAGTCAAAGAGTTTGGATTTGTACGAAGCGAAGATGAATCATGTGTATATGTCAAAGCCAGTGGGAGTATAGTTAGCTTCCTCGTTCTATATGTCGATGACATATTACTCATAGGAAACGACATCCCGACTCTGCAGGAAGTTAAGTCCTGGCTTGGGAAGTGCTTCGCTATGAAGGACCTCGGAGAGGCTTCTTACATTTTGGGAATAAGGATAGTAAGAGAAAGAAGTAAGAGACTAATTGGACTTAGTCAGAACACTTACTTAGAGAAGGTACTAAAACGTTTTAGTATAGAAAACTCGAAGAAGGGAGAATTACCAATACAAAGTAATGCCAAGTTGAGTAAGACTCAAAGTCCGAGTACCAAAGCTGAAATAGCAGAAATAAGCCGAGTACCATACGCTTCCGCAGTTGGCTCAATCATGTATGCTATGACTTGTACTCGCCCTGATGTACCCTTTGCTTTGAGCATGGTTAGTAGATATTAAGGGAACCCTGGAAGAGCCCATTGGATTGCAGTGAAGAATATCCTTAAGTACCTTCGGAGGATGAATGAATGGTTCTTAGTCCTCGGAGGGAGTGACGACTTGAAGGTGCGAGGGTATAGTGATGCCAGTTTTCAGACCGACAGGGACAACTACTGTTCGCAGTCGGGCTAGGTCTTTACCCTGAATGGAGGAGCAGTGACTTGGAAAAGTTCCAAGAAGGAAACTGTAGCTGATTCAACGTGGAATCAGAGTACATTGCAGCGAGCGAAGCGTCGAAGGAGGCAATATGGCTGAAGAACTTCATCAGTGATCTTGGAGTTGTACCTTCCATAAAGGAGCCCATGGAGATTTTCTGTGATAATGAAGGAGCGGTTGCCTTGACTAAGGAACCAAGAGATCATGGTAGATCAAGACATATCGACAGAAAATATCACTTTATTAGACATCGTGTAGAAGAAGGACAACTCGTAGTGAAGAGGATATCATCAGAAGATAACCCTGCAGATCCGCTTACGAAGGGACTGAGTAGGGTTAAGCACTTGCAGCATGCTAGGAGTATTGGGCTGAAGGATGATATTAGCATAGATTAGATAGATAGTATTAGAAACGTGTAATAGATAAATGTAATTAACATTTGATGATTAAATAAAGGAGTTTTATTTATAAGTAATGTTACTATCTTATGTTAATTGTTGAACTATTGTTTCATTTTGCATGTTTTGACTTCCAGAATAATTGAGTTTATTAAGAATAATCGAATTATTTAAATTGTCCACAATCGTTCATATGTTGGAAGTAGATATGAATGAAGATTGTCGTGTGTAGGGTTTCAAAGCACTCCATGGATGATGGCAATGGGCCCCTTTGATAAATTCTAGGATAAAAGCCCAAGACTTGTCTTTTCCCTATAAATAGTCATGTATTATTCACAATTAGGGTTAAGAGTGAGGCAAAATGTAGCTGCCACGTTGTGAGGTTTCTTGTAGAGTTAGATTCTTATTTCTTAAGTGTAATTTATTCCTCATATTCGAATAAATCAAGTGATCATTCGACATAATCTTCGTATTTGTGTTTGTTCTTATTTTCCACATCTTGTTCATCAAATCTCAATTAGGATTTTAATCCCAACAAGTGGTATCAGAGCGGGTCTTTGAAGATCTATTGATTTTTGAAGTATCGGTTCTTGCTTTCATGATTTTCTGCACAAGTTATTGAAGATTTTGGTGTTTTGGCGGTATGGAATCGAGATTTTTGTTCAAATCACTGTTCATGGAGATTTATACCGTTCTTTTGGGTATTTTTTTTTAATTTGCCGTGTGTTCTGTTTGTATGTTTTGATTGGATCTGGTCAATTGTTTGATCCAAAATCGCTTTATTATACCACTTTTGATATGGCCCAAAGGTTTTATCTTTACTGTTCGGATCCATTCTTTTAGCCCTAATATTATATTCTTGTTCCCGTGTGCGTCACTTTCTTTGCGTATTGTTACTCAGTTCATCCATCTGTTTGATCTCTTCTGGTCTATCAAAGATTAACAATCGGTGCTTGTATTATTATTATTTTTGATGAATCGATTTTTGGTTTGTCTTAATCCAAGATCACATTTTGATCGGTTTTCTCATTCCTATTCTTACAGTCAATTTGATTTTACAATCTGTATTGATCTTTGAAAATTACTGATGACTTGTAGAAGAAATCGACCTTTGGAGAATCGATTGGGTTTTTGTTGAATGCAATCTTTGAAGTTTTATGATGAATAAATGCCGATCGGTTAAACTAGATTGTATCTTGATTTGGATAGTCAAACCAGAATTAAAAAAAAAAAATCAAAATCAAAACCATTTGAAATCTGGATGATGGAATCGATATGGATGTGCTCGATACTTGAACAATATTCAGAATTTATGTCGATTTAGAATCTGTGAAATTGGTATCAGTATTTCTTTTGGATGGGTTCAGAACTAGAACATAATTCAGTATTGTTATGTGGACTGTTAGGAATCGGAACTCAGTTTTCTGATTGGAAATGCTTTTGTATTTGGAACCTTATTGTCAAGCGAGTCTCGCGATCGGAACTTAAATTAATTGGACCATCTATTCAGAACTATCTTGATTCAGAATTGTGAAGTAAAATGGCTTGATTCGGAATCAGAGTTGCTCTTGACTCGCAATTGGAAGTGTGATTGGGTTCATGTGTTGCACTTGGAACGAATGGGCTTGAAGCGAATGCAGAGTGAGAACAATAAGCGAACCTGTAAGTGGATTCGCCTTGGGGTAATGCTGATGAATTAGGACCAAACCTGGAACAACGAACTTGGGTTCGCTTGTTAATGGTTGGAGCGAACGGAGGAAGGACCAAAAGTGAAAGGTGATTCGCCTGATGAAGCTTGGAACGGACCTGGAAGCGAATGTCTCAAATGGAAACGAATGGAACCGAACGCTCGGTTGGGTTCGCTTCGGGTGTATAATTGACGATCTTGGAACAAACTTAGATTCAGTCGCTTGTGCTCGGAACGAAAGTAGATGAAACTAATTGGAGTCATATTTGTAGGTTCGTCTGTGACCATTCGTTTAAAATCACCATTCCAGTCGCATCCTTTTATCAGGTTTCAAATGATGAAGATAACTCAAAGTTTCACACTTGGTCCCTACAACTTCAAGAACTTGACGATCTGGTCCCTATACTTTTCATGCTTTGGCGGTTTTGGACCAATTCCAGATTTTGTTGCAAATAAAGGGGTTTATTGGTGCATGATTACAATTTCAGCCCCTGAGTTTCTGGAAAGTGATAATTTCAGCCCATTTTCGAGAAAGTTTACAATTTTAAGGGCTGGTGAACAGTTTTGAATTCTTTTATGCATATATTTTTTCGTGAACAGAAAATTATGGATTCCATCAAGTCTTGGCGGTTCGGAAAGTCGTTTTTCGTGATAACGTCAAATTTTCACGACTTTTTTCGGATTTTATACATTATTGTGTATATCATTTTGTCACGGGGGAGCATGGTAAATTTTTATCCATTCAAGATCATTCTCATGACCATTTGAAGGCTTTATAATCATGTTTTTGATTATAAATCGGGGGAGAATTTGGTATGGCCATTCGAAATTGGATTTGTGACTTTTCAAAGTTGAAGATTTTTGATAAAGCTTGTGGTAGAATTATGAAGGTAGCTTTTACAGTTGAAGTTCTTCATCGAGCTCTTCTAAAGCTTTTACAAAGAAGTATCCTTTACAGCGGAAGTTTTTCATCGAACTCTGCTAAGGACTTGTTATATATCCGACTTCTTGTATTTTCTCGATCAAGTGGCGTTACGAATCTTAAAGTTTGGATTGTTACATGATATTTTTTGATGGCTTATATCATTAGCTTATTTCAAGATCATTGTGACTTGGAGGGGGAGCTCTTCAAAGACAAGAAGTGATTCGGTTTCTTTGTTCTGAAATGGGTTTTTATGGCGGGTTTGGTTTTCATGAAGATTCTTTGGGATTACATTCGAAAATAAAGTTTAAAGACATTACTTTAGTGCTTTATTTATATATCCTAGAGCCCGTGTTTGAAGACTATTGAAGAATCAAGATTCGTGGATTGCTTCATATATTCCTCGTTGCAGATCTTTT
Source organism: Lactuca serriola (assembly GCF_051521515.1). NCBI lineage: Eukaryota > Viridiplantae > Streptophyta > Magnoliopsida > Asterales > Asteraceae > Lactuca > Lactuca serriola. Next base: position 126,369,809 of record NC_136410.1, on the reverse strand, counting down.
TATTTGCTAGATGCTTGTTTTGGAAGTTAAAGCATTGTCATCCATTCCATACTTTGAGGGGGAGATTGTAGGGTTTGAAAGCACTCCATGGATGATGGCAATGGGCCCCTTTGATGAATTCTAGGTTAAAAGCCCAAGACTTGTCTTTTCCCTATAAATAGTCATGTATTATTCACAATTAGGGTTAAGAGTGAGGCAAAATGTAGCCGCCACGTTGTGAGGTTTCTTGTAGAGTTAGATTCTTATTTCTTAAGTGTAATTTATTCCTCATATTTGAATAAATCGAGTGATCATTCGACATAATATTCGTATTTGTGTTTGTTCTTATTTTTCGCATCTTGTTCATCAAATCTCAATTAGGGTTTTAATCCCAACATCGTGAATTGGTGCGTAGATTGTCTAAATGGTATTAGACATAGCAAAAGATTGATGCGACGTTCATGAGTGCTTATGAACTGGTTTTGAGCATTGGAACAAATCCGTGCTTGCTGGAATCACCTTATGGAATATGATGTAAAAGGGTGATCGCAAGACGGTAATATCATATAGTCTTAAAACCTAGATATATGGTTTGTTATTTTTTAATTGATTGTACATTAATAATGCGAAAACGCATCAGTAACCCGGTGTCATAAAACGCATTGTTGTTTATAGTTGGTTAATGAATAAGTAAATGCATATAAGTCGAAGTTTATCTATAACTTTTATCCTAAGAGGGTAAAAGTGATATCTCGGCCGCTCGATGATTTGATTTGACTTATGTACCGGGCCCGGTCAGAACTGAATTGATGTGTTCGATTAAGTTCTATGTCAAATAAATCAGAGATCGAGAAACCTAAATGCTTGACTAATCATTCCATAGAATTGTCAGCATGATATCTAACAGAGGACTGTACGATCCCTTATCTAAAGGACAAGATTGATTAGATCAGAGTTTGACAGCGTCTTTGAGAGCTACGATTGCAAATCGAATTGTACTTGTGCATATAGTTACTAGACTTATCCAAGTGGGAGACTGTTGGAATAGTGTCTAAGGCTGCAACTATATTAGGCAAGTATTTGACCCGATTGTGCATGGTCCTTTTGGGTTGCCTTCACCATAGCAACTTGATAGGATGATTTATTAAGAGAGAATAAATATTATTAATATATTATGAGAATAATATAAAGAATAATAACATTGTTATTTGATTAATATAAGTCATATATTAATTGGTATTAATTTGGTGACTTAAAGAGATTAATTAAATAAGAGGGTATAAACTATCAATTGATTGATAGTTACACCTTAGACTGTAAATCCTTATTGGATAGGGGTTGGACGAATTCAAGAGCTAAGGATAGCTCAAAATCGTCCAAGGCTATCTATGGTAAGGATATGGATTGCTTTAAGAGAAGATTATCCAACTAGAGTTTAAGTTGTAACCCTTAAGGAGTCTACAAGTATAAATAGACCCCATGGCTTAGGGAAATCGGCACCTCATTGAGAATAGAGAACCCCTGGCCGATTTCCTCCTAGCCTCTCTCTCTCAAATCATCCTCTTTGCTATTTGGTGTTTGTAAGCCATTAGAGGAGTGACAATTGTGACTCTAGAGCTCCAAGACAACAAGATCAAACAAGAGATTCAAAGGTAAACTTCTAGATCTGATTTTGTATTGTTCTCATACCTAATTAGTCATTAGAAGTCTTGGATTCAAAGCATGTTTAATTAGAAAGCCTAGATCCAAGCATTAGGGTTTTGCATGCGCACATAGGAAAGTTCTTATCGCTAAAACCCATCAGAAACTATAATTGAACAATACCTGAGAATCGGGGTGTTACAACTCTCCCCCACTTGAACTAGACTTCGTCCTTGAAGTCTGCTGGACTAAACAATGTTGGATAGTGCTCGCGCATCTCCGCCTCCAGCTCCCAAGTCCACTCGGATCCCCTCTGATGTTCCCACTGTACCTTTACTAAAGGTATTTCCTTGTTCCGCAGAATCTTCGTCTTTATTTCCAAAATGGCCATAGGCCTCTCTACATAGTTCAGGGCCTCGTCGATCTGAACATCATCCAATGATACCACAGAGCAACTGCGATACGTGGAAGGTATTGTGGATCCGACTAAGCTCTTCTGGAAGCTCTAGTCTGTAAGCCACCTTACCAACCCGTGCAATGATCCTGAATGGCCCAATGTATCGAGGGCCCAATTTCCCCCTTTTCCTGAAACGGATCACACCCTTCGAGGGCAAGACCTTCAGAAGTACCATGTCGCCGGTCTGGAATTCCAATTCTGATCGGCGTCTGTCGGCGTAACTTTTCTGCTGACTATGAGCTGTCTGCAATCTTTGTCTGATCTGCTGAATTTTCTCGGTCGTCTGCAAAACCACCTCCGTCCGACCCATTACCCTGTGACCCACCTTCCCCCAACAAATCGGGGTGCGACATCTCCGCCCGTACAACAGCTCGAATGGCGTGGCGCCGAGGCTAGAATGATGGATGTTGTTGTAGGCGAACTCTGCAAGCGGTAGGTGAGAATCCCATCTCCCACCGAAGTCGATGGCACACGCCCTCAACATGTCCTCGAGGGTTTGAATAGTCCGCTCACTCTGGCCGTCTGTCTGAGGGTGGAATGTTGTGCTGAAGTGCAACCGCATGCCCAACTCCTCGTGAAACTTTTTCCAGAAAGGGAGGTAAACCTGACATCCCGATCCGAGACAATGGAAACGGGAATCCCATGGCGAGACACGATCTCGCAAACATATACCTCGGCCGACGAACTCTCCCGTTTGGCGAAGAAATGGGCACTCTTGGTCAATTGATCCACGATGACCCAAATAGCATTGAATCCCTTTACCGTCTTTGGCAACTTGGTGATAAAGTCCATCGTGATCTGCTCCCACTTCCATATGGGAATCTCCAGGGGCTGCAGCTTACCATGCGGCCTCTGATGTTCCGCCTTGACCATCCTGCAGGTCAAGCACCTCTCGACGTACCAAGCGATCTCGCACTTCATACCCGGCCACCAATAGCTCAAACTCAAATCCTGGTACATCTTGGTGGCCCCGGGTGGATGGAGAAGTGAGACTTATGAGCCTCTTCCATAACCATCTGCCTGATCCCGCCAGAAATCGGAACCCAAACCCGACTATACCTGGTCAGTAACCCCCGACCATCTGGCACAAACATGGTGTTTTCACCCTTGATCCTTTCCCTCTTCAAATTTTCCGGTCGCATGCCCTCTATCTGGGCATCCCTGATCAAGCTCACAAGCAGGGAGTCCACAACTATTTTCATACATATTGCGAGCGTGGAAGACCCCGCCGACTTGCGGCTCAAAGCATCTGCAACCACATTCACCTTACCAGGGTGATAAAGGATCTCGCAATCGTAGTCTTTGACTATATCAAGCCACCTGCGCTGCCTCATGTTTAGGTTCGGCTAATCCATGATGTGTCTCAAGCTCTTGTGATCCGTGTATATGGTACATCAGGCCCCAAAAAGGTAATGTCTCCATATCTTGAGGGCGAACACCACCGCCCCCAACTCCAAATCATGCGTAGGGTATCGGGTCTCATGCGGTTTCAGCTGCCACAATGCGTGGGCTATCACATGTCCCCTCTGCATGAGAACCGCCCCTAACCCTGTGATGGAGGCATCATAGAACATCACAAAATCCTCAACTCCCTCTGGGAGTGTCAGGACTGGCGCCTCACAGAAGCGCTGGCGGAGGGTCTCAAACGCTCCCTGTTATTCGGGACCCCACCGAAAATTCACCCCTTTCCACGTGAGGCGAGTGAGGGGTACTTCAATCTTCGAGAAATCCCGTATAAATCTCCGGTAGTATCCCGCCAGTCCCAAAAAGCTCCAAATATCCAAGGGGGATTTAGGGACCTCCCACTGCATAACCGCCTCGATCTTGGCTGGGTTGACCAAAATCCCCTCTTGGTTGACGAGATGCCCGAGGAACTGGACCTCTCGCAACCAAAACTCACACTTCGAGAACTTGGCGTACAGCCGTTCCCGCCTCAGGACCCCCAATAGCTCTCGCAGATGCTCTTCATGCTGCTCTCGGGTCTTGGAGTACACCAAGATCTCATCCATAAACACTATGACCAAGCGGTCGAGCATTAGCCTGCAGACCCGATTCATCAGGTCCATAAACACTGCTGGCACGTTGGTGAGCCCAAACGGCATCACCACGAACTCGTAATGCCCATAACGAGTTCGGAATGCGGTCTTCTCCATGTCCTCCTCCCTAACCCTGACCTGGTGGTATCCGGACCTCAAATCGATCTTGGAAATCCAAGATGCGCCCTGCAGCTGATCAAAGAGGTCGTCTATCCTCGGGAGTCGATAACGGTTCTTCACCGTTAGCTTGTTTAACTCCCGGTAATCAATGCACATCCGGTGTGAGCCGTCCTTCTTCTGAATGAAAAGGATCGACGCTCCCCATGGAGAGCTGCTAGGTCGAATGAACTGCTTGCCCAGCAGTTCCTGCAGTTGCGGCGACAGCTCCTGCATCTCAGGCGGTGCCAATCGGTACGGCACCTTAGCGATAGGGGCCGCACCTGGCACCAGGTCGATCTTGAACTCGACCTGCCTCTCCGGAGGTATCCCTGGCAACTCCTCTGGAAACACATATGCGAACTCCCTGACCACTGGTACATCGGAGACCGAAATTTGGTCCCTAACTCGCGTATCTACCACATACGCTAGATAACCCATAAACCCATGTTGAATGTATTGTCGAGCCCTGGTAGCTGAGCAAAAACCTGAACCTACTCTGGTGCCCTCACCATATATCACCAGTTCTCCCCCACTTGGGGTTCGAACCACCACTCGCTGACCCTCGCAATCGATCATGGCACCGAACCTACTGAGCCAATCCATGCCCACAATCACGCACACCTTCCCCATGGGAATCAGAATCAAATATATCGGAAAAGACACCCCGAAAATCTCCAAGTCACATCCTCGATAAACTGAAGAAGCAGAAACCCCGTGTTCGTTAGTGATGGACAATCGCAACGGACACTCTAACTTGCTCATAGGCGTACAAAACTCCCCACTAAAAGACTGAGACACGAAGGACCGACTCGCCCCCGAGTCGAATAAGACCAAATCAAGCAACGAATTCACCAAAAACGTACCTAATTACAGGTACAACAGATAAGCATATGACAGATAAATAGAACAAGGTGAGGATAGAAACATACCAGCAACCACATCTGGTGTTGCTCTGGCCTCCTCCGCCGTAAGCTGAAAAGCACGGCCCTGAGCCTTCGGAGGCTTTGTCCTATCTGATCTCCCATTTGTGATCCTCAAGGTAGCCGGTGCTGCAGCCTGCACCAGCATGGCGGTAAGTAGCGGACAGTTGGCCCTCAGGTGGCCAACCTGGTTGCAGTGATAACACAACCTCATACCCTGAACTGGGGCAGCCTGGCGACAATCATTCGCATAATGCCCTTCCTTGCCACATTTGTGGCACCCACTACCAGCCTGACATACCCCAGAATGACCTTTGCCACACTTCCCACAAGTGCAGCCCTGCTGACCCCCGGTCCTAGCATCGACAGTCTTAGGCCACTTCGGCGCTGGCTGTGACAGTACCGGGGCCGGCTGTTGCTCCCTTAGCTGCAGCTCAATCTCCAACTCCCGCCGTCTGGCGGCCTCCTGTAACTCTAGTAGAGTATCACGTCGCTGGGTGGATACGAACTGTCGGATATCAGTTTTGAGCATACTCAGATAACGGGTCATCTGAGACTGCTCGGAAGCAAACTCTGGGCAGAACATCGCCCTCTCAGTGAACATACGGGTGATCTCTGTCACCGACTCTCCATCCTGTCTCAGACTCAGAAACTCCTGTGCCAAATGTTCCCGCTCAACCCTCGGGATGTAATGAGCACGGAACATATCCCTGAACTGCTCCCACGTAAGAGCAGCTCTCTGATCATCAGTATACGCCCCAGTCGTAAGTCTCCACCAATCCTTGGCTCCGGACCTAAGCAGGTTAAGAGCACACCTGACCTTTTGGTCAGTAGGACACGAGCAGGTGAAGAAACACCCCTCTACATCTGAAATCCATCTCATAGCTTTGATGGGATCCTGTGTCCCATCAAAAGTAGGGGGCTTCGTGTTGTTGAAATCCCGGTACTGAAAACCCCTACCAACTCCTCCTCCTGCCGTAGTTACAGCTGATGCAGCTGCTGTGGTGGCTATCTCTACGAGGGCTGCATAACGCTCATCGAAATACTCCACCATGGTGGTCTTAATTGACCCGAACATTTCCGGTAATCTGGCCCGGGACAACACAACCACCTCGCCATGCAGGATTGCTCGAATCCTATTGTCCATCTCATCCGGCCTCATTAGGCCGATCGTCTCGGGTGCTGTCAGCTCCCCCTGTCCGGCCTCTCCTGATCCCGACCCTGATCCTGACCCGGATCTAGTCACAAAGCGCCTAGTCATCACCATTCTGAAACACAGCCCAAGGTATTAGTTAACTTCATACACAACAACTAGGGACTAACCCCCAACAAATCCCCGGGAGTTGTGACTTCCTTGTCACGTGTATGGGTCCTGTGCTTTCAGTAGTACATACCATACTACCTTCCACACCTACCCTTATTTGTTCCAAGTATCACCACAACGCCCTAACAATACATATAATCACATCGAGCAGTCAAGTCTGGTTCCTAAAAGGATGTTAGACGACTCGAAATCGGTGGACTCATCCCAACAACCTTCCTACTCACGAAACTTCCACCAACCCTGCAGCACTAGTGCATGCTAGTCACACATAACGCTGGACCCGATAGACTTTTGAATATACAATTCTACCCTAAGCTCCCAATCAAACAAGAACAGAACATAAGGCTAAATCAGACATTCTCAGGCTATAAGGTCTTAATTATGTATAACTGCGATGCATACACTAAATCACTACAGTAATGATGTCAATTTCACGTAAGGGAAACCCTAGGCTAGCAGGCATCACGTAATCTAGAAATTTTATCATGCAATTCCTGAAGATCCCTAGCCTAGTATTAGCATGCTGTTAAAACCTATCGCAATGTCAAATAAATGTATGGTATTTTGGGGTCTGCTTACTGGCTTCGGCTGATCGTACACCCTGCATCCTCCTTTACTTATTTTGAAAACCATTTAAAAACTATTTTGAAAATCTTCCTTGATTTGAGACTGGATTCACACGAATGTTCCTCCAATTCACTCAAACCAAGGCTCTGATACCAACTTGTAACATCCAAAATTTCAAGCAATTTTAAACTTTTAAAAACATGTCATGTTCATCAAAACATTACAAATTTAGTTTTCAAAACATTGATTATCAGAGTCTTTTCCCAGAAAAACATAACATAGTAGGAGGAGTTGTACGATCATGCCTTGGCCTTGCTGCGATCCCCTAAGGTACCTGAAACCATAAACTGAAACTGTAAGCCCGAAAGCTTAGTAAGTCACCCCAAAATACCGATACACATACAGTCCACATAGCAACATCAACAATAACATATCATATTAATCAAAACAGAACAGCATGTACTGGATCCACAGCTTTACAAGCTGGACTACCCCTGGGCCCACAATACGGGTCTGGAATGCCTATCGGGCCCTCAGCTCGTATCTGGAATGCCATCGAGTCCTCAGTATGAGTATGGAATGCCTACCGGGCCCTCAGCTCATATCTGGAATACTATGGGGTTTATTGGCTACCGCACGGAGCAGTACAACCTCAATCCACCCCACACAACATGTCGACGTGTAACAGATAAATACACTAACAGGTAATCAATCAGTATCACAGGCAGTCCTACAGATCTACCCGACTAGCATATCAACCAGCATACCTTACTAACTCAACTCAACATATCAAATACTAATAGGATATCAAATCCATTGGGCCGACCTTGGTGCCTTAGACCCCTTAGTATAGTGAGGATAACTCACCTCGAAACATCGTCTCACAGAAATTAGTTCCAACCTTCGGGCTACTGTCGCGAATCCCACCACCTATATTTATTACGAATTGCATACATAAGATTCTGATCCTCCTAGAATTGTCCTCAAAAGTCAACAGATCAACATAGGTCAATGGTTAAAGTCAACAGTCAAGGTCAACAGTCCATGCTGACCTAACTCGTCGAGTTCCCTCGGCTACTCGCCAAGTTTCCTTGGCTTCCGGTGCACTCGCCTAGTCGTCGAGTGAATCGTCGAGTTTCCCTTGTTTTTCGACTAAACTCTAAAGCCACTCGTCGGGTTTCCTAAGCGAAGCTTGACGGGTGCATACGTGGTCATATCTTTGGGAAAGTTCATCTGACTCGCCGAGTTGTTCATCAACTCGCCGAGTTTCATGACGATCTTCATCTGACTCGCCGAGTTATTCATCCAACTCGTCGAGTTTCACGCCTTCCTTTATCAGACTCGCCGAGTCATCCTTGTGACTCGTCGAGTCCGTTTGGTCTTTTTCCCATACCGACTTATTCTGATCCATGCAGTGGCTCCAATTCATAGATCTAGGCTTCTATGGTATACTTATTACGTAAAGTCACAAACTTTACGTACATGCATTGCATTTAAGGCTCTAAATGCCAATTCTAAGCTCTTAATGGGGCTTCATGCCCAAAAGGGACCTCATATATGATCAATTCTTGAGACTTTATGTTTCTAGAGCTTAGAGAGGGTTCAGATCTGAAGTTACAACTTCAGATCCAACTCATTGTTCAACTTATCAACCTTTAAGGTCCATAGAAAACCCTAGAACTTCAATAAAAGGAAAACTCACAGAAGAGTTGATAATTTAGGATACCTCTGGAAGATGACAACTGAAAATAGTGATGATTTCCCCACCTAACTTGCTCCAACCTCGTCTTCCTTCAAGCCTTCTCCTTCAAAATTTTCTATTCAAGCTTCACACACTCAACAAGCACACACACTCGAATCAGGGGCTCTCTAAGACTGCAAAGAGACCCAAGGGAGGCTAAGTCTCCTTTAAATAGGGAGACAAACCCCGGAAATTAGGGTTTCACTTGCCAGATCCTACTCGCCGAGTCCCACTAGTGGACTCGCCGAGTCAGTCACTTAAGTCGCGATCCACTCCCGCTGCTACTCGACGAGTAGGATAACCAACTCGTTGAGTAGGGCCAAAACCAAGAAACTATAATTGAACAATACCTGAGAATCGGGGCGTTACAAAGGGACTAAGTCAGGTTAAACACTTGCAGCACGCTAGGAGCATTGAGCTGAAGGACGATATTAGTTTTAATGATTAGATAGCCGTAGATACTTGTAATAGAGAAATTGTAATTGACATTTTAATGATTAAATAAAGGTGTATTATTTATAAGTAATGTTACTGTCTTATGTCAATTATTTACTATTGTTTCACTCTGCATGTTTTGACTTCCTAAATAACAAGATTATTTAAAATATCCACAGTCGATCATACGTTGGAAGTACGTATGAAAGAACACTGTCATGAATTAGCTTGTTGATTGTCTAAGTGTTTAGACATAGAAAACGTTTATTGCTACGTTCATAAGTACTTATGAAATATGATTTGAGTATTGGGTTAAACCCGCACTCACATGAAACAGTTCATGGAATTTTATCACGAGTGATTGTGAGATGATAATATCATATAGTCTTTAAACCTAGATATATGAGTTGTTGTTTACGAGTCGGTTGTGCATTGATAATGCATAAACGCATCAGTAACTTGATGTTATAAACCCATTGTTGTGTACGGTTCGATGAGTAAATAGTACAAACATATAAGTCAAAGTTTATATGTTCCTTTTATCCTATGAGGCTAAAAGCGATATCTTGGGCCCCTCGATGATTTGGTTTGACTTCTGTGTCGGGCTTGGTCAGGACTAAATTAATGTGTTCAATTAAGTTCTATGTCAGACGAATCAAAGATCGAGAAACAAACTGCTGGACAATAAGTATGACTATGTTCCATGTAATTCTCTACATGATATCTTGAGAACGGAGGATTATACGATCCCTTATCTAAAGGACATGTCAGAGTTCGACAATGGCTTTTGAGAGCTACGATTGCTAATCGGATCTTGAAGTCGTACTTGAATTTATATTTATTACACTTATCCAAGTGGGAAACTGTTGGATTAGGTGTCTAAGCCCATAACTATATTTGGTATGTACTTGACCCGGTTGTAGCATGGTCCTTTTGGGTTGCCTTTACCAGAGTAACTTGACTGGATGAATAATGGAGAAAGTGGTTATTATGGTTTAATAATATATTATTTGAATAATATATTAAAGGAGAAATCATATTAATTAATTTACATTGGTCAAGAATTAATTTAGAATTAATTTTGTGGTTAAAAGAGGTTAATTGAATTAAAGGGACTGAGCATGTAATCGTTGGATAATTGCTAATTGGGTTGTGGAACCCTAAAGATAGGGTGGACGGAATCTCTTATGGATAGCCCATAAGATTTCGTCCAAGGGGCCAAGTTCTGGAAACTTCTTGTGGGTTTCTTAGAGCCTATGCAACCGGATGAGGACTTTGACTGAAACCCTAATTCCTCACCTATATAAAGGGTCCCTAAGCTTCATGATTTCGGCTACACCAACCCTAAAAAGAGTTCCAAGAGCCGAAATTACCCTCCCCTCTCTCTCTAAGATTCTCCAATTTGCTTTGGTGTTTGTGATCTATTAGAGGCACAACATTTGAGGTGCTAAGGTTCTCAAAAGCTCAAGATCTTCAAGCTACAATCAAAGGTATGTTTCTAACATGGTTTTAGTTATACAAATCGAGTTTTATTATATGCTAGATTAGGGTTTGCAAGACTTGAATAATTATTTGATGTACAAATAGAAAAACTAGATCCAAGCATTAGGATTTGCATGTACACCATAGGATAGATGTATTGCTCACAACCCAACAGATTCAATGTGCGAATCAGAGTACATAGCAGTGAGCGAAGCGTCAAAAGAGGCGATATGGCTAAAGAAATTCATTGGAGACCTTGGAGTTGTCTTGACCATAAAGGAACCTATGGAGATTTTCTGCGATAATGAAGGTGTGGTTGCCTTGACCAAGGAACCGAGGGATCATGGCAGATCCAGGCATATCGACAGAAAATATCATTTCATTACACATCGGGTAGAAGAGGGACTCCTCGTAGTAAAGAGGGTATCGTCATAAGAGAACCCAACAGATCCCCTTACGAAGGGACTGAGTAGGTTTAAGCACTTGTAGCATGCTAGGAACATTGGGCTGAAGTACGATATTAGTTTTAGTGATTAGATAGGTTTTAGAAACTTGTAATAGATAAATTGTAATTGACATTTTGATGATTAAATAAATGTGTTTTATTTATAAGTAATGTTACTGTCTTGTGTTAATTATTTACTATTGTTTCACTTTGCATGTTTTGACTTCCTAAATAATAAGATTATTTAAACTATCCACAGTCGATCATACGTTGGAAGTAAGTATGAAAGAAGACTGTCATGAATTGGCTGGTAGATTGTCTAAGTGTTTAGACATAGCAAAAGTTTGCTGAAACGTTCATGAGTGCTTATGGAATTTAATCATGAGTGATTGTGAGACGATAATATCATATAGTCTTTAAACCTAGATATACGGGTTGTTGTTTACAAGTTGGTTGTGCATTGATAATGCGTAAATGCATCAGTAACTTGATGCTATAAAACCCATTGTTGTGTACGATTTGATGAGTAGATAGTAAAAGCCTATAAGTCGAAGTTTATATGTTCCTTTTATCCTACGAGGGTAGAAGAGATATCTTGGTCACCTCGATGATTTGGTTTGACTTACGTATCAGGCCCATTCAGGACTGAATTGATGTGTTCAATTATGTTCTATGTCAGAATAATCAGAGATCGAGAAACAAACTGCTAGACAATAAGTATGACTATGTTCCATGTAGTTTTCCACACGATATCTTGAGAACTGAGGACTATACGATCCCTTATCTAAAGGAAGTGTCAAAGTTCGACAGCGGCTTTTGAGAGCTACGATTGCTAATTAGATCTTGAATTCATACTTGCATTTATTATTATTAGACTTATCCAAGTAGGAGTCTACTGGATTAGGTGTCTAAGCCCATAACTATATTTGGTATGTACTTGTCCTGGTTGTAGCATGGTCCTTTTGGGTTGCCTTCACCAGAGCAACTTGACTGGATGTATAATGGAGAAAGAGATTATTATGGTTTATTAATATATTATATGAATAATATATTAAAGGAGAAATCATATTGTTTAATTAATATTGGTCAAGAATTAATTTAAAATTAATTTTATGGTCAAAAGAGATTAATTAAATCAAGGGGACTAATACTGTAATTATAAGATAGTTACAAGGTTGGGCTTAGGATCCATAAGGAAGCAATGGACGAATTCTATGTGGGAGTCCACATAGAAATCGTCCAAGGGGCCTTCTGGAAGGATCCTTTGGGTTGCTTAAGGACTAAGCAACTAGATTAGGGTTTTGAATGAAACCCTAACTGCTTAGCTATATAAGGAACCCTTGGGGTAACCAAAATCGGCCACTTGAAACCTAAGAAGGATAGCCAGTCGACTTTGAGCCTCCTCCCCCTCTCTCTAAGATTCTCCAATTGCTTTTGGTGTTTGTGATCCATTAGAGGCATCACATTTGAGGTGCTAGATTATCAAAGGTTCGAGATTGTCAAGCTACAATCAAAGGTAACATTCTAACTTTTTTATTAGATGTTGATTTCGATTTTTTGTATTCTAGTATTAGGGTTTGTAAGCTTTGGATGATTATTGCATGTACAATTAGAAAAACCTGGATCTAAATCTTTAGGGTTTGCATGTGGACCATAGGATCGATGTTTTGCTCATAACCCAGCATATCTAAGCGGAAGCAAAAGTTGTATCCCATTCTCATAGCTAGAAAATAGAAAAAATCATAAAAGTATTACTAAACATGATGTTTAAATCAAACCAAATGATCGAACGATGTTTCCAAGCTTTGATCTTCAAAAAAATGCTCCAATCATGTTCTTTAACCTTCAATTCGACCCAAAAGGGTTCTTGTACGAATACTATTCGTAGGGTTTCTCTGGTATAAGTTAGATATGTTTGCACCTTGAATTATGGAATAAAAAGTGAATAGTTATAGAATCATGGAAATTATATCGTGAAGAGGTAGTTGCAACGCAACGAAATGTCATTTTTCCCGATCGTTCTCGAATTTGGATGTCTCATCACGCTTCTACTTTAATACTTCATGTCACTTGATAGATATCATTTTATGCATCTTTTATAGTAGTTTTTAGTAATGTTGTGTATCATATTTTACACATTTTCATAAGCAGTGGTTCAATTAATGTTCAGCTCATGTTTATCGCTAGAATTCCCGTACTACTCAAGTTTTTATGTTTTTTTTTCAGATAATCCAAGTCGAGCGGTACTTTGTGTGTACCTTTAGATGCATTATAGGAGCTTAATGGATCTAATATACCCGAGGGAGGTGGAAGTTGGGTCAAGCTTGCTGAAGCTGAAGAGTTCGCATTGGAAACGCGCGTTTCTGAGTTTTCACGATCGTGTTTTTAGACATGTGATCATGTTTTTATTATGCAACTTTTTCAAGGCAAAAATCATGTTTTAGAAATTCAAAGGACTTACACGATCGTTTTTTCCATAAAGCACGATCGTGTTTTTGATAATAGTGTCCGATATAGCAACATACTTCATTAAACAGAGAATTCAGGACTTCGGAGAAAAAAGACAATTAAAATGATCACGTTTTTCCCAAAAACACGATGATGTATTTCACTTTTTCGTGTTTTTTGTTGTTGGCTCGTATATAAACACCTTCTATTTGATTAGTTTAAAACCTCGACGTTCACAAATAACGAAAAATCATTTTCAGACAATTCTTGAGACGATTTCTCTCTGTTTTCATCAATTTATGATGATCTAAAGGCTGCTGATCATCTCATTTAATTATTTTAGTAAGATTTAGTAGTTTAATCCTTCTTTTCATTAGACCTAATTTTTGATTTGTGATTCTATCTAGATTTTTCATTTTTATGCTTAATGAATGTTTGATTTTGATTCTTTTTAGCATGATCACCTAATTTAGGATTAAATCACTCTAGTTAATCAGTCAATGGAATCCGTAATTGTTCTAATCAACTGGTAATAAGTAACAAGTATCAGATTGGTTCCATGTTGGAATTTAACTCTGATATAAACTTGAATTTCATATTTATATGCTTCCAAGCTTATGAGAAGTATTGAATATTGCTGAGAATTTTACAGATCTTAAGGAAACTTTCTAATTTTAATTAAGAGTTTGTTTAATTGAATTAGTAAAAAGTTAGAATTAACTGAAGAACTTGTTTTGGTTAATTAACTAAGTAAAAGAAAACTTACTAGAGCTTGTTAGTAGTTTTCAATGCTAATACCTTTTAAGGTCAATGTTGATTGCATGATTACGAAATTCGCAACAAAACTGAATTCGTTTTTATTAATGACTTTCATTTAGTTATTTTCACTGTTATTTAGTTTTTAATCATTAATCAAAAATCCTCCTTTTTACATTTATGAGTAGTATGTTCCTTTCGCAAAGATGCATCGACCATTAGATTGTATACATGTGGATTCGACCCTACTTACCTATGCTATCCTTTAGTGCATTCGAGCAGTGTTAAATTTTTTTTTCTTAAGACGCCCACAACAACATTTTAACATTGCTAAGTCTGAATTTAATGGAAAATATTTTTTTGATCCTTATCAGCTTCATTCTTGTTTCAATCTTTTTTTTTTCACAACTTCGATTTTAACTATATTTATCCAGTTCAAAGCATATTAAGTATAATTTATCTTAAAATACAACATTTATGATTAAATTTTTTACATAATCGCCTAAAACGTATCAGATACTATAATATAAGATACTATACACTATGACATTCATCTTAAAACAAATGTGAATTTCCATATCTAGAATAAATATATTTTCATAAAGCTTCTAAAATCCTCCTTACCACGTACGACATTCTACAAAACAGTTAATAACTAGAATGATCATTATCGTAAATATGGAGTTGATCTGTACACAACAATAATTTTCCATACACAACAATTCATGCTTTAAAATGTTGTACAATACAATCCTATAAAACATAATTTGTTGTGTACGGAAAAAAAATATTGTGTACGAATCACTTCCCAAATATCATTTAGTTTATGTTCGATTTGAATGTTGGCATGGAAACAACAAATGAAATCATTCTGGTCATCAAATAACCCGAAGACATTGCTACTATTAAATATTTTTTCCGTGATGGTTCAGATGTTGACAAAAAACAGGAGAAAACAATTGAATAAGTGGAATTTGATGATAAGAGAAAAATCAAATGAATAAAATATTTCATAAAAGTATCTAAAGAGACATTTTGTTTTAGTTCTTTAGGATATAAGGTTTCTTTTTCCTTTTTGGTTCATATTCTTTATGTATTATTTTTTTTTATCATCTACATGGGAGATTGTTAAGCCCAACTTAGTTGTGTAAGAGAAACTATGACAAACCATATAATAATTGAGTTGGTACCATGTGCCGAACATATTAGTCTTCTCAATCTATCTAAACCACCAATTATATAGATAGCCATTTGTTAGGATTTTTTACATAGAGTAAGTTCTTTAAAGTTGAAGGGAGTGGTGTCATTACAACCGCATTCTTTTCACCGTTACATAAGTGTCACGTCATTTTTTACCACACAAGTGTGGTTTCTTGCCACACCAAGGGAGTGATGCCACATTTTTATTTTTTTTAGCTATTTTACTTAAAACTTCATTTTTAATAAAAAAATCATAATTTTTCATAACTTGAAAAAAAAACATTATATTGAATATTCAAAAAACATTACATTGCATTACAAAAAAAAAAAAAAAAAAAAAAAAAAAGAGAGAGAGAGAGAGAGACCCGAAAAACACACACATGACATTAAAATGATCCTAGAAACTTAAAAAAACACAAAAAAAATAATAATAACTAAAGCAAACTACAAAAAGTTGTTCTCCGAGAACTTGTCTTCGGAGTCATCCGGTGGATCCAAATTTGAACCCTGTAAATGTGTTCCACCAATTCATTGCAAAGATTGTGAAATGTTTCAGTGCAACGTATCTCTGCTCTCATGTTCATATACTATTCGCCACCAATTTCAATTGGTTGTGTCTCTGGTATGAAATCTTCATCGTCAAACGTACATATCGCTCTTCCTTCGTCTTCAATAATCATGTTATGCAATATGAGACATGTATACATGATTTTTTGAAGTTTTTCCTCGCCTAAATTAACTGCTGCTTTTTTCAATATGAACCACTGTTTCTTCAGAGCTCCAAAAGCACACTCAACATTCTTCCTAGCTCTTTCTTGAGCTCTCTTGAATTTTTTTCATCTAGAACCATGTGGACACGTAAACGATTTAACAAACACAGCATACTTAGGATAGATTCCATCGACCAGATAATAACCATACTTATATGGCATTCCACGCACTTCAAAAGAAGAATTTGGTGCAGATTCATCGTATATATTGTTAAATATAGATGAACGATTAAGAACGTTGATGTCGTTTATCGAACCAGGAAAACCAAAAAAAACATGTCAAATCCACAGATCTTGTGATGCAACTGTTTCAGGTATGACCGTTGAGTGACCATGATCACCTCGGGTAAATTGCCCATGATATGACATATGACAATTTTCTCATGCTCAATGGAGACAATCTAAGCTTCCTAGCATTCCATGAAACCCATACACACTAGCATAATAAGCTTGCAATTGCAAGATGCCATTACGTGTAGGCTTACGTAAATATTTAGGACCATAAAACTGAATCATAGTTTTGCAGAAATAGTGGAGACTATCTCGTGCGGTCCTAACAGACATCCTAAAACTTTCGTCTAACACATCAGGCGAAATGCCATATGCTAGCTGACGAAGTGGCACAAACCGCGGCCCTAAACCGTGGCCACACCCTCTAGCCTAAAGCCATGGTAATATGTCAATTATATTGTCCTAGTTAATATTTTCTCTTTCAAAATCGGCCAAACGACGGTATACAAATTTTAATATTTTTTTTGGTTCAAGCACGTCCTCACCAAACCACCTTATAAGTTTGACCTTGCGTCATCTGATTGAAGATCAAGTGAAGGTCAAATTCTTATTACATCGAATACGTGTTTGTTCGACAAAGAGATCTATCTTACGAAAGATTAGCCACTAAAAAACCATGAGATATCTTGCGACGTGTCCTCGCCTCACAATATAGTACAAAGGAAATATTATATGTTTGTTATGGAATATAACTGATTATATCACATTGGGCTCATTTTCTACTCTCTTTAAAGCATCATCCTAGAGAGAAAATGTTTTTTTATGATAATGGAAAAAACATTAACCCTAATACATATTCTAGGGGAAAGTTATATTTTTATGAGGATTTTTCTAACATTGTTTGAATGTTTTAACCTTTGTAATATCATAATATGAAGACTTAAGAGTGTTCTTGATTCTTGTAATATCATAATATGAAGACTTAAGAGTGTTCTTGTAATATCATAATTGAACAATTATTCACCCCAAAAAAATACTCTCCAAAAACTAATATAACTGCCATAAAATTTTATTTGTGATTCTTTTATATATATATATATATATATATATATATATATATTATATATATATATATATATATATATATATATATATTACAGCCATCACCCACCTCCATCACCCATCACCACCGCTACCCACCACCATTTCCATCAACACCATCCGTCACCACCAATATATATATATATATATATATATATATATATATATATATATATATATATTAATTACACCCATCACCACCACCATTTCCCATCAACACCATCCGTCACCACCACCTCCACTTGCCACCTACCAAAAACACCACACACCACCACCATCACCACCCACCACCTACCACCATCCAACCACCACCTATCTCCACCACTCGCAACCACCACCCATAATTACCACCCGCCACCACCACTACCCACCACCATTACCCATCAACACCATCCGTCACCACCACCTCCACCCGCTACCCACCAAAAACACCACACACCACCACCATCACCACCCACCACCTACCACCATCCAACCACCACTCGCAACCACAACCCATAACTACCACCCGCCACCGCCTCCAACCATCAACCACTAACCACCACCACCGCCCCCACCCATCACTACCACCTGCCACCATCACCATCACCCCACCACTAACCACCTCCACCCCCATCACCACCCACCACCATCATTACCACTTACCACCATCACCACACGCCACTACCCACCTACCACCACTACTAAAAACCACCACCCTTCACTACCCACTACCACCCATCACAACCTACCATACACCACCACCACACCTTATAACCACTGTGACAACCTGAAAAAATTTTATTTTTAAAGCCCAGTCAATCAACTCAACTAAGTGTCAAACTCATTAGTACTGAGTTCTAGTCTGGTTAAAGGTCATTCTAAGGAGTTTTGAACCTAATACACTTAAGGAATAAGTGTTAAAAAGTACCTGCTAGAACCACAGTGTAGCAAATCGAACCATAACCTCATCTAAATGAGTTCACGGCCACAAGACCTTGAGTTTACGGCCGTAAACTCATATGGCCGTAAACTCAAGAGCATATATAAGGCATTTTGTCATTTCTAGTCATTTATCTCATTCCTTGGCCGATTTCTTCAAATCCTCTCAAGTATCATCAAGACTTTCTTCCTAGATCTTCAAACGATATACAACTATAAATACAATGGGGCTTAAGTGCTCTGGATAATAATATATTTTAAGAATATAACGATAAGTTATAAAAATATACCTACTTGCTTATACATGTACATACTAAAATGAGTATTATGAGGAGAACAAAACTAAAGTATTTAAAGGTTGAACATTGTCGTCAAACCTGAACAGTTATGTAATCATAGCTAGGATCAATATAGCCTGATCAACTATATTCATTCGAGATGTGACCAACATGTGTTTGGGAGTGATGTGGTGTTGCAACAGTCTTAAAACTTACCTAACATCAGTCAAGAGAATTCTAGATCAAGTACATTACATTAAAGTACTATAGGAGTATTTTAGGCTCTATATAAATAACTTATGTGATAACTTAAAAGACCTTTACAGATAGGTCTATAATCTTGCAATGTATACTCCCAAGGTTTTATATAATTGAGATTTTATAGACTTAGAATTTGTGCTCTACGCTTCATTACCTGTTCCTTGTTTGGTTGTGGTTTTGGAATAGGATCACTTATTCGAAGGTCTATTTAATCTTGAATTATAAACAACTTGTATACATTGTACAATTATAGAAGGACTCTGTAAGGATCACCCCATAAAGTTACCTTAAATCTCATAGATTCCCTAGTCACATCCATTCTCGCACGACAAACCCAGATAGATGTAACCACTCCCTCATAGGGGTCAACAGAAGATTCAAGGAGGAACAAGGACAAGTTCATGAGAAGTATTCAAAGAAGAATCAAACGGAGTAACCAAAACTTCATATGCGTCACACTAATAAATAATAATCTTAGTTAACTTAATGAGTTAGTGGAAACACTACTCACCCTATGTGTTAGGATTATGTTCTTTACATGCAGCTGGTAACAGTTATTCATGCAACAGATATCCATTCGAGGATAACCATTTCATACTCATAGAGTTTGATAGGTATAGACTCTTTTATGAATTGTTTCTAGAACCCTGTGGAAGTTAGGAACCGATACACCCAGAACTAGGATACTCTTGTCTGTTCAGCTTTCGACTTGTGTCTATTGCTTTAGACTTATTCCATCTCATCTTTGTATTCTTTTAGCAAAGATGCTTCCTCGGAGATCAAACAAACGCACTACTCCGATAACTCCAACGCCACCTCCTTCGCAAATAGATATGGCATCTATAAACGTTGCAGTGGCTGCGGCTGTGGCAACAGCCATGGCTCGATATCACCCCATCAGTATCAGCGGAGGTGGAATGCCTACTGATTCTACTTAGGGTGAGGTCCCCGTACGCTCGAGAGAGTTCTCGTACAAGGACTTTACCAAATGCCAGCCATTGTCTTTTAATGGGACTGAAGGAATCATTGCCATCTTGCAATGGTTCGAGAAAACAGAGTTGATCTTCGAAATTTGTTTATGCCCAGAAGGAAGCAAAGTGAAGTTTGCTGCCTGCACCTTCTCTAGCAAGGCCCTAGCATGGTGGAACAGCCATGTTAAGTCACTGACTCTATCTGTGGCTAACTCAATAGGTTGGGAAAACCTAAAAGAGTTAATGCGGGAGGAATAATGCCCGTTAGGCGGAATTCAAAAGTTGGAACAAGAACTGTGGGATCTCACTATGGTCGGCTCAGACATAGTGACCTACACGGACTGGTTCAGCGAGCTAGCAGCTCTATTCCCCGGGATGGTTATCCCGGAGAGCAAGAAGATAGAAAGATACACTTGGGGTCTAACTGCTCCGACCCAAGAAAATGTGTAGTCTTCTAACCCAGCCACGTTCGATAGTGCTAAACGCCTGGCTCAGCGACTCATCGACCACGAAGTCTGCCATGGTGTGGAAGTCCTTATTCCCGAGCCACCGAGGGAAGAGGACTATAATCAGAAGTCGGGGAACAAAAGGAAGAAGAAGCGAACAACACAGGACACCCCGCAAGAGCAATGAGTGAGTACTATGTACACCGCTACAACACCTGCTGCTCTAGCACCTGCCAGTAGATATGCTGAAACCCTCCCGACGTGTGGAAAGTGCAACTTTCACCACACCGGAGTATGTCGGGAAATGTAGTGTCTGAACTGCCACAGAAAGGGACACACAGTCCTTTTCTGCAGGGCACCGGCTCAACCGATCTCCCAAGTCCCCGGAGTTGAAGAAAACCAAGCTTGCTATAGCTGTGGTGAGACTGAACACTATCAGAGGGACTGCCCGATAATAAGGAACTCAGGCGCGGATGGACGCAGTCTGATGATCACCACAGGAGAATCAACCCCAGAGTCGTCAACGAGCAGTGGTACGTCTTCGAGCTAGTAATTTCTTTAAAAATTAATTTATATTTATATAAGATTAAAACTAAGGAGAATACAATTAAAAGTAATCTTAATCACTCACATATTGAAATAGGTCACGGTATTCAAGAGAACTAAAAGATCCGTTTAGAGAAGCTACGATGGTTTAGCATATACATCAGGGTTGTGCATAACTAAGATCTTGTAGACTTAGAGTGAGTGATTCTGCCTTAATTCTGGTTCCTTGTCTGGTTGTGGATTTGAGGCAGAGTTACTTAGTCGACTATCTTATTCATCTTAAGTATTCATAACTTGTATATGACGGGCGATCGTAGTGGTACCAAGGAGGATGATGATATTAAGTATCATCACCAGTTATCAAAGCACTTTCATTTGTATGTATGCACACATAGCGGTACGATACATAGGAGTGTTAACATCAAAAGGGAAAACAGAAAGCACTAGAACATTTACTAGGAGTACATTGTCGAACACATTAGGGATACATCATCACATAAGAGACGTTTCTTTCAAATTGGCCAAAACGTTGTTCAGTAAAGAGTCTGTTACTATCATTCGTCATGAGTTGGCGTGGTCTTCACCATACTAATTTCATATGTTTCTATCACCTCGATCGTTGAGTTCTCGAAACCTTCGTCATTCGTATCGTCTGTCAGACCTAAACCACAGTTTTATCTTTCGTACTCTAAACCCCGAAGTACTCATGCGAAGAGTACTTTGTCCTCCGAAGCCTTATCGTCAGATGTCCGCAGACCGTCACGAAATACCGCTCGTCCAGCAGACCAAGTTCGAGCATAGAGGCTAAGGACGAATACAGCCCACCTATCACTATTCGGGGTATACACGAGGGTGGTATATGAATATGATTACGCAGACCTAGTATGTGTGTTTCCGCCTATCTCCTGTTACTTGTTTGGTTGTGGACCTAGGGCAGAGTCGGACATCCAACCGTCTTACTAATCCTAATTATATATGACTTGTATACACGAGGTAATGATAGATGGACAAAGTATGAATCCTATCATGAACAGAAGGGCAAGATTGCCAGGCCTACAAGTGAGTATTCTGCAAATCAAAGGAGCGCAACCCCTGTAGTGCTGTAAGAAAGCTAATTTCGGGACGAAATTCCATCTAACGGGGGAATGATGTGACAACCCGAAATTTTTATATTTTTAAAGCCCAGTCAATCAACTCAACTAAGTGTCAAACTCATTAGTACCGAGTTCTAGCCCGGTTAAAGGTCATTCTAAGGAGTTTCGAGCCTAATACACTTAAGGAATAAGTGTTAGAAAGTACCTGCTAGAACCAAAGTGTAGCAAATCGAACCATAACCTCATCTAAATGAGTTCACAGCCACAAGGCCATGAGTTTACGCCCGTAAACTCAAGAGCAGATATGAGGCATTTGGTCATTTCTAGTCATTTATCTCATTCCTTGGCCGATTTCTTCAAATCCTCTCAAGTATCATCAAGACTTTCTTCCTAGATCTTCAAAAGATGTAAGTATTCTTCCTAGATTTGTTGATGTATCTCTTAATCTATTATCCTTGATGGGTTTTATACAAACAATCCTATGTGTGCATGCAACCCTAGAATTGGATCTATGTTTTCACTATTAGATACACAACATTATGAACACATAATAAAACCCTAATGAGTCATACTATTTTCGAAGTTCACCAAGAAGATTAGATTACATACCTCTTGTTGTTATATAGCAATAACAACTCAAATCCTCCTTGTAATGGCTTTAGAAAGCTTAGAGCCACAAGTGTCACTCCTCTAATGGCTCACAAACACCAAGAGCAAGAGGATGAAGAATGATAAGAGTGGAGGCACCCAAAAACGTGTGGAAACCCTAAGGAAACTCTTAGCCACGTTTTTGGTGCTCTAGGGATCCTTAAATAGTGAGGCTATTAGGGTTATCTAACAAGGAAACCCTAATTTGACTGCTTAATCCCTAAGCAACCCATGGACTCCCTCCTTAAAGGCCTAGGACAATTTCTAATGGGTTTCCCCATAGAATTCGTCCACCCCTCTAATATGGAGTCCATTAGCCCAATATTCAACTATCATACAGTTGATAGTTCTAGTCCCTTAAGTTTAATTAAAGTCTTTTAGCCACAAAATTAATTCTTAATTAATTATTGATTAATATTAATTAAACAATATGATTTCTCCTTTAATATATTATTCTCATAATATATTAATAACTCATAATTAATCCTCTCTCTCCATAATTCATCCTATCAAGTTGCTTTGGTGAACGCAACCCAAGAGGACCATGCACCATCGGGTCAAGTACATACCAAAATAGTTATGGACTTAGACACTAATCCAACAGTCTCCCACTTGGATAAGTCTAATAACTATTATGCATATGACTTCAGATCCTGATCCGCAATCGTAGCTTTCAAAATCCGCTGTCAACTCTGATCTTATCAGATACTTGTCCTTTAAATAAGAGATCATATATTCCTCCATTCTAGATATCGTATAGATTGAGTAATGGATTTAAATCATTATCTCTGTCTATGTGTTGTTTCCCGATTTCCGATTTATGACGACTGACAACAGACTACAATTGAACACATCAAATTAGTCTCGGCTTGGCCAAGAGCTTAAGTGTCATCACTAAATCATCGAGGGGCCCACGGATATCGCTTTCATCACACTTTGGATAAAAGGAACGGATAAACTTTGATTCAATGATTGCTTGCACTCACTCACCGAATCACACACAACAATATGTTTTATGACACCAAGTTACTGGTGCATTTACATATTATCAATGTGTAACCGACTCGCAAGATACAACTCACACATCTCGGTTTCAAGAATATAAGATATTATTGTCTCACCACTCGTGATAAAATCCATGAAGTGATCCAAGCGAGTGTGGGTTTAATCCAATGCTCAAATCATATTCATAAGCACTCATGAACGTTGCAGCAAACATTTTCTTATGTCTAATACACTTTAGACAATCCACACACCAATTCACAACAGTCTTCATTCATACCTACTTCCAACATATGAACGACTGTGGTCCGTTCGAATAATTCGACTATTATGAAATAATTAATTATTCAGGAAGTCAAAACATGCAAATTGAAACATAAGAATAATACTAATCCTATATGGTCCCAAACCCTTGAGTATAAATAAAACACCTTTTATTTATCACCATATCAATTACTCATTATTTGTTGTTTCGGGTAATCAAATTCTTACTTGAATTTTTACTACACTTGTCCCATGCTCTTAGCATGCACACAATGTTTACCTATGGTCCTTACTTTGTGAAATAGATCAAAAGAACACATTTCCAATCATACTCATTTCACAACTCCCAATCCCTATCACAAGTGTAAGAATATCAAATTCTTGTTACTTATGCTAGATTCTAACATTTTATGCAATGATTCTTTCGTAAAGTCATAGCTCAAAATCATCAAGACTTAGCCAATCTCTATAAGAAACAATTATATAGATATGATGTCTCTCACTCAAAGAACATTCCTTTGAACATCATTTCTTGCATAAAAGTTTCTAATCTAGATACAGATTCTCAATATCCAACTCCCAATATGGAAACATTTCCATATTTTCCATATGACAACTCATTCTTAATAGAATCTTATCTATTCATAATAATGTCGATATGGTCCATCCAATACCATACTTCCAACTACTCACAAGCGACCAATCCTCAACGAGCTTTGGATCGTCCTTTGATAGTTGTTTAATTATCTTAGTCAAAACCGATTCTTGTCATTTTTCCCTCTAAATGCGCTAGACATTTGGAAAATTTTAGAATAGTCAAATATTATAGCACTTGCAATCGATCCTATAACCGAAGCGTATGGGACACGATGCATAATTTCTTACATAAAGATACGATACTTTATTAATCTTCTGCCATAATATTTAATGTGCCACGTTCTCCCAATTCGATCTATGAAGAGGGATGCCATATTCATAATCGAAATTTTGAGAACGCACTATGTATCCTTGACTAAATTTATTAACCTAAGCCTTTAGATTTGAAATGAAGCATAATATTCTCTCCTTTTCAACCCAATAGCAAAACAACTTTTCAACCCTTGCGACTTTGCAAAGTATAACTCTTGTTTTCTATAATTAATATTGCTAACTTGCAATACTTGCCATAATAATCATACACACATAACTTTTATGCTCCCACTATCATGATGATTATTATCATATAAGCATAACTCTTATGCTCCCACTAGCTTTGACATGTATTCAGAAAACAGCTTAACTTCCAGAAAAACAATACCTATTGAATTTCTTAAGTTCATATTTCGAATACCTAATGCTTTGATAATCCTTTATCTTAGCTTATACACCTTTTCCTTAGATAGCTCATATATGTGTCTAAACATTTTAGACTAATTGCCAAATCTCACAATTCGAATCATGGAAAGGGATACCGTAACCATAATCGAATTTAAGAATGCAATTTTCACAATCACTATCTTCTTAAAATCTCTCTTAGTGAAAGCATTTCCTCACAGTCATTTTCAAGAAGGAGGGAATCTTATGACACTTAGATTTTAATGGTGTATGTGTTCCTATCCATGCGAATTTGTCAAAACCAAAATTTGCGACAAATCCAAACTCATATGGACCGAACTCTTAATCTTGATTTCTTGCCTTATGGTAACACTAGTGCCCACCATGTCTTCCAAGAATTTAAGCAGCTCACCCTTTCCTATCAATGTACTTTTCATTGACCAAGGTCCTTGCCTTTTATGCGTTCAAATGAGAACTCATAGAACTCACATGCATAATTAACTCAATTGGAATGGCACAGAAACAAAATAACGTCAACACGATAGGTTATAAACCTCAAGTTGTGTGCTAGTGATGATCGATAAGGTTTATTCTTGATTTGTTCTTGAAACCTTTCAAGGCCATTAAGACTCCCACTGACTCCTTGACATATAAGATTCTCTTGTCAATAAACATTTCTCGACAAACAAATATTCAAGAGTTAGTGTAGATTTTATCAAGACAAAACACTTCATAAAATTGGTCCTAGTTGGTCTTTGTCTTATCCAAGACATCCCAACTTTCCACATTTGATGAATGTTATAAACCTTCTTAAGACTTGTCACTCAATGTCACAATCTTAACTCTAAGACTTGTTTTGGAACGAAGTATGATTGACCTTTTTGATTTAACCATTTCTTCCATTCTTGATTCCTCTTCTCAGACATACAATTGTACTAAGACTCACTTAGAGGATCAATTGTGATATGGTTCTTAATCATTAAGACCTATCATAAAACATAATAAAAGGTACTCTCCCTTCTTCTTAGAATAGAGAAACTTTTATCTTTATGCCTACTTGATTCTTCTTATTCGTTCTGCCATTGATTTAAATTCTTTCAATCAATTCAGAATTACACTTAATCTTATAAGTATAATCATATATACTAAACGTTTAGTAAATCATGAAGAATATCTTTGTCACTCTTGTGGCAGACTTGATCAACGCACAACTTTGTGTACTCGATCTCCTAGTCCTTCACTTGACACTTTGTCAACGAATTAGTCTAATTTCCAAATATGAAATTTCTCATTCATCATGCAACCAAGTTGCATGATTCCAAGTTTCTGTCCAATTGAAACTTGGGTGATGAGAAACTCTCCCTATTTGGTAAATTCTCGACATTTCCACATAATTAAGAATCAAATCCATTATTGCTAATAATATAAACATTCAAAACATCAATTTTTCATACACGCCATCGCAAGGATAAATAAATAATATAAAATCAAAATTTTATTTTATTGCGGAAAAATTTGTCCTTACAATGCAATACATTGAAAAACTATGCTAATACATATTTCTTAGCACTCTTATTCTAACTCTAAGTAGTAGCTCAAGAATCTAATCTTCAAGTAATGCGATCGAAATCCATTTCTTCACGATTAGATTCTGCTCACTTCTTCCCTTAAGTTTCCTCTCTTTTCTTCGATCATACAAAACATCAATTGCAATCTTATCACATTGTGTATTAAGAATCTAGAATAGGAACTTAAAAGAGTTAGTTAATGGAATTTACCTAAAGAAGAGCCATACGTTTTGACTCTCCCATCTCTTAGATCTCTTAGGTAAATAGGGCAGCTTCGTCTCTTATGCCCCTTCTCTTGGCAATAAAAGCAAGTTGACTCTTTTGGAATAGCACATGGAACTACTTCAGACTTTGCCTTTCTCTTCAGATCAAACCTTTCGATCATGGCATGCCTTTCGTTTCCATTGCCTATATCCATGGAAGTCTAGAAGGTAGATTCACCAATCAACTTTGCTTTTCCAGTGCGCCAAATCATTGCTGATTCAGCAACAATAAGCATGTAGGTGAGATCTATAAGGGTCACGTTGTGGTTCATCATATAGTACTTTCTTAAGAACTCACTATATGAGTTAGGAAGCGACTGAAGAACCCAGTCAACAGCCAGCTCCTCACAGACAACGGATCCCAACATTCTTAACCTATCAATGTATGACTTCATCTCTAAGACGTGTACACACACATGTTTACCATGTTTACTTGCCAAAAGGGCTTGAGTGAGCTTGAACTTTTCAAGCCTTCGAACTTGTGGGTTAGGGAGAATAATTTGAGGAGGTGGAGGAAGTGAAGCATGATCTCTTGTTCCTCGATCGAATCGTGGAATATCATCTTCATGTGGAAAGCTTGTTCCACGAGATTTGGGAATACCATAGTTGTCGTACTTTGACATCTACAAAACGGGAGAAACTAAATTCAAGTTAGTTGATTGATTGAGTCCTTAATAAATCACCCAAATGATATATTAAGGCTAGGATCCAACACAATACGCTACAACCTAGAAAAGGGATGTCGTAATCTAGTTGCAGAATATTTGAAGGTAGGTAAATGAAGATTTACCAATTTCCACCATGAAAAACGAAAAGGAAATTTAAGTTTTAAATCTATGAAAACTCCTAGATCCTTTGAGATTCATTGAACTTTTCAATGGCATGTTTAAATCTCGATATGCCCCTCTAGTTTGTGACTGGGATATCGAGGATCACAAAGCGGGTGTGAATAACCATGCAAACTTACATGGTGCCCCCACATGTTACAGTCACCTATTCGATGTGCCGGTTAACCACACACGCTCCACCGAACTATGACAAACATTGAGTCACCCTTTTCTACCTTTGCTTAGAACCATTTAGTGTGTCGGTTAACCACACACGTTCCACTAACGTCTTCGCAAGGGCACAAAGTGTAATTTCATGGGATTGCATCAATTTCACTTTTGCCTAAAGTAACTAGGATTGGGAATTTGCAAAAGTGTTTAGTTACTTTTACATAGATTCATTATACTTATTAATGAAGAGAGGATTGCCCTATCCTACCCGTTCAGCTAACGACCCTCCACCAATCAAGGAAGCAGTGGGTAAGAGTGGATACCCATTAAATGGCCATTTTATAGTCCATAACCTTATAACTCTCGTATAGATCGGCTTCGTGAATGAGGTCTACTAACGGTAAGACTAGCATTTTAGTTATACATATATAATATTAAACTTATAATGTTATACATAGTATAAGGGTGTATTTTACACTTTTAAAATACTAGGTGGTTTAAATTATACTTTTAATTAACCAAAATCATTATGGATTTATTAACTCTCTTTTAATTATACACTTAATTAATTTAATAAAACCATAAGGGTTTAATTTGAACTTTTCAAATTAGGGTTTTGGAATTTAGACTTTCAAAATTAACTTTTAATCAACAATTTAAATTCCAAAACTTGAGGGAAAGTTTTGAAACTTTTCAAAACAATTAGGTTTTAATCTCACTTAAAATTTTCGAATTTAAGACATTTAAATTAAAATTTTAAATATTAAAACTCTTGATTTAATAATTATCTTGAATTAGACTATTAATTTTAATTATTAAATCATAAGGGATTATCTAAATCATGAGGATAATTACCATTTATACATTTAAGATATCCTAATCCCTTAAACTTCTACATAGATTTCGAAAATAAGGGATGAGATATCCCAAAATCTTTAATTACCATATTTAACTATTAAAGGATAATTACAAGATATGGGATAATCCAAATCCCTAAAATTTAGGATCTTATCTTGGGGAGGAGACTAATTTCGAAAATCATGGGGTTTTGCAAACCCTAGATTTCGAAATCTTGGGGCTTATGGAAAGGATTTGAAAATCTTGTTCAATTTTTCGCAAATTAGGGTTTGGAAACCCTAATCTCGAAAATTCTAGCCTCCTAGGGTTTATTGGCAATAAACCCTAATATGTCAAGTCCATACAATTGTATAATACTAATTGAAAACAAGTTAACCAAAGGCTCTGGTACCACTGATGGGTTTTATACAAACAATCCTATGTGTGCATGCAACCCTGGAATTGGATCTATGTTTTCACTATTAGATACACAACATTATGAACACATAATAAAACCCTAATGAGTCATAATATTTTCAAAATTCACCAAGAAGATTAGATTACATACCTCTTGTTGTTATATAGCAATAACAACTCAAATCCTCCTTGTAATGGCTTTAAAAAGCTTAGAGTCACAAGTGTCACTCCTCTAATGGCTCACAAACACCAAGAGCAAGAGGATGAAGAATGATAAGAGAGGAGGCACCCAAAAACGTGTGGAAACCCTAAGGAAACTCTTAGCCACGCTTTTGGTGCTCTAGGGATCCTTAAATAGTGAGGCTATTACGGTTATCTAACAAGGAAACCCTAATTTGACTGCTTAAGCCCTAAGAAACCCATGGACTCCCTCCTTAGAGGCCTAGGACGATTTCTAATGAGTTTCCCCATAGAATTCGTCCACCCCTCTAATATGGAGTCCATTAGCCCAATATTCAACTATCATACAATTGATAGTTCTAGTCCCTTAAGTTTAATTAAAGTCTTTTAGCCACAAAATTAATTCTTAATTAATTATTGACTAATATTAATTAAACAATATGATTTCTCCTTTAATATATTATTCTCATAATATATTAATAAATCATAATTAATCCTCTCTCTCCATAATTCATCCTATCAAGTTGCTTTGGTGAAGGCAACCCAAAAGGACCATGCACCATCGGTTCAAGTACATACCAAGATAGTTATGGACTTAGACACTAATCCAACAATCCTTATGTGATTTCATCCATAGAAATCACTCTTTTCTTAGATCTTCAGGTTTCACCAAGAACGCCAAAAACACACACGAGTGTTCTTGGGCAATATCAACCATTTCAAGCTCCTAGATAGTAAGTACTCTTCCCTACACTTCATATCTAGTTAGGACTCATGCTTAAAGACTTGAAACACACATTTTCCCATGAACATCATGAGTTTACGGCCCAAGATCTTCCTTGGCCGTAAACTCAATGTTAGGGCATGTTTTAGCCCTAAACCCTATAAGATGCAAAGATGGTTACCCAGAACCCTTCCTTGATGATTGTAAGACCTTAAACTTCACTCAAATCTATAAATGGTCATGAGTTTACGGCTGTAAACTCCTTTGGGCCGTAAACTCATCAAAAGCCTCAATGAAGGTGGTCTTTCTCATCCTAGTGTAGAGCAAAAGTCCTTAAAGCTTCCCTAGCCTTCAATCTTGCACTTATATGTGAGTGAGCATGAGTTTACGGTTGTAAACTCCCTTGGACCGTAAACCCATGGTAGTAAACTCATTTTAGTGCCATTTCACATTCCTTGTTGAATCACATGTGATTCCAACACTTGGTCAAAGTGTTTCCTAGTCCCGGAAGGTGTTTCCTTTCATATAGTTGCTTATAAACACTATATTCATGCCAATATATGTCATTATATGTCATTTAGGACCTGTTGTGTTTTGGGACTTCATTCGTGGAACTTCTCATCCTTACACGCATACCCGTTTGAATCACCCACATCAGGTGAGTTCATACCTCGTAATGAATCTTTTAACTGTTTTAAATGCTTTTAAAGGGGGGGGGGGGGGGAATACAAGTTGAACAAAATGATAATTGTGTTATTATTTGTTATAAACATCTTTCAAAATGTTGCTTATGTCTTCTATAAGTGGTCAAAACATTTCAAAAACTATTTTACAGTTTTGTTGCTTTATAGTTTAACAAAACTCCGTTTTTAAAGTACAAGCATAACTTGGTAGTAAAATGAGTCTTTTCAATAACAGTTCAAGTAGAATACTAGTAAACTATAATGGGTATAGTTTAGGGGTTCAGTGCATACTAGATACAATACACGATAACAGAGAAAACATACTATACACTAGTACATACTATTCATACATACTACATACTATACAACAGAACATACTAAGATACTATAACAAGAGAAGATACTAAGATACTATAACAGAACGAACTTACTAAGATGTTATAGCCTGGAACACTTACAGGATCTAATTATACCAATGAATCACTAACGCATTGTTCTAAACAAAAGGTGATAGTTATATTGGGTATACATGATCATAAAATTTTAATGTTGATGTTCACGGCTTGCAATTGATTGCAGAGGTCGCGTTTGGTTCCCAAAATCTTTTGACAGGGAGAGCGTTAAGTATGGGATCTAGCCATCACATTATACCTTAATAATCTATTTAAGGCAATTAGTACAACAGTAGTTACTGTATACAATACTACAGTACTTACATTTTACAAACGACAAACAGAACAGTCGGGTCTAGTACACTCAGTAGAAAGGGACCATAATGCTAACTTTATGATTCCTTAATGTATGCATCAAGGGATATATATTAATATGATCTGACAGGTAATAAGATGTGTGTTTTCCGCTTCATTTCCTGTTCCTTGTTTGGTTGTGGGCTTAGAGCAAATTCACCCAGCCTATTATCTATTTGATCTTAGTTATATATATATATATATATATATATATATATATATATATATATATATATATATATATATATATATATATTCCGTATACATTAAGTCATCATAAGGGATACCAGGTATTGGTTAAATCATAGGACACTAATTCAATCCACAGTTTTCTAGTACAAAGCATACTTTTCAAATAGAACTTTTGGTACTCACAGCTAGAAACTCACCAGTAAAGGGTTTAATCCATTTTATTAAACCAGTG
The DNA here is from genome assembly GCF_051521515.1 of Lactuca serriola. Lineage (NCBI taxonomy): Eukaryota > Viridiplantae > Streptophyta > Magnoliopsida > Asterales > Asteraceae > Lactuca > Lactuca serriola. The sequence goes on along the minus strand of NC_136410.1, from coordinate 126,337,532 downwards.
TAGACTTAAAGGACTTTAGGTGATTGACTCTATAATACCTTAGTGTATACATCATGATTATATATCATTAATACCCAACAGGTAGTTGGATGTGTGCTTTCCGCCTTACTTCCTGTTCCTTGTTTGGTTGTGGGCTTAGGGCAGATTCACCCAATTAACTATCTATTCGATATTGGATTATATATAGCCAGTATAAACTAAGTGATTATAGAAGTAATCACTATGGTCATTATTTTATTATAAGAAATAAGGGTTTTCTTAAAGGATCTTTTCATTAAATATAAAAGAACTATTACAATTAACTTCATGAGTAACAAGTTAATACACCAGGGTTATATACAATGAGGATCTAACAAACAATGAGATGTGTACTATCTGCCTTACTTCTTGTTCCTTGTTTGGTTGTGGAATTAGGGAAGATGTGCACAATCGATTGTTTGTTTACTCTGAGTTTTATATAACTTGTATCTATTTAGTACTCATAGAAAGGATTGTAGAACTATTTTATGTATCTTTCATCAAATTAGGAAATATAGGATTTTCTAGAGGAACAGGCGAACTTTTCTAAAACATAACTTATAACTTACTACATTTCAACTACATTTTTCAACAACTTTCTACAACTTACCTACATCACTAAAGTCTTATGAACTCACCAGCTTAATTGTTGATCAACTCTTTCAAATAACTTGTATTCTCAGGAGACTATTAGACAGGTGCTCGTGCTAGGAATTCAAAAGATGGAGCATTATAGCTTCAAGTCTTGTTTTGTTATTCGTTTATAAATTCTTTGTTTTGTGAACACACACATTGTAAACACTTTCTTTCTAAATGAAATGGTTGTTCATTACTTGCTTACTGTATACATATCTTGTGATACTAAACATGACGTCCTCCACCCCAGAACGTTTCTGCCGTTTCGGTTTTGGGGTGTGACAACCACCTATTGCCAAAATACCTGCACACCCTCGTGACCCACCATCCATATAAATCATATATGATTAGATACATATAATTACACGTGATTAAATATATTTAACTACATATGATTAATGTGAACAAAGAAGAATTATTGAATCAAGAATACGATAATAAATCTTGACCATATAAATCATATGTTATTTGATACATATAATCACATGTGATTGTATGTATTTAATCGGATATTATTTATGTAGAGAATATTTATTTTCGTGTTTTAAGTTCAATAGTTGTTCTCATGTATTTCATCATATGTGATTATATGTATATAATCACATATGATTTATATGGACAATATTTATTTTCGCTTTCTTGATTCAATAGTTGTTCTCGTGTATATAATCACATGTGATTCTATGTATCTTATCACATATGATTTATATGGATAAGATTCGGTTTTGCGTTTTTGATTCAATAATTTTTTTTTTCATGTATTTAATCAGATGTGATTATATGTATTTAATCACATATGATTAATATAGACAAAGAACAACGATTGAATCGAGAACACTAAAATGAAACTTGTGCCCATAAATCATATTTGATTAAATACACAATAATATTTACTGAATTGAGGATATGTAAATGACTTGTCTGCATACATAATATGTGATTAGACACATATAATCACATATAATTATATTTATTTAATTATATATGATTTATTTGGACAATATTATTGTTTAGGTTTTTGATTTAATAGTTGGTCTCATGTACTGAATCACAATAATATTTAATCACATATGATTTATTTCGACAAGATTTGTTTTTGGTTTTTAAAAATACAAACTCTAGTCATTGGTTTTGTTTTGGTTAGGGTTTTGTCGTTTTTATTTATTTTATTTTTTGGTTTTCCAGTTTTGCTCAAGCCTAGTTATTTTTATAAACTATCGACATAGTTTTATTGTTAAAAGCCAATAATTATAAAACTAACATATGATTTTTTATAATAGCTAGATATATCAAATATATGATTATATTTTAATAAAATATTAACTTCCAAGTCTTTCGAACTTTGCAATGGATGACCTTAAAAAAACCACAACTTCATGTCTGTTTGCACTTTGCAATCACTGAATCTCATTCCGATCAACCTCTTAGCATATTAATATCCACAGTTAATTATGCCAATAGGCAATAGCCAAGTAAAATGATGAAAATAAACTATATTAGTAATATATGAATAAATATTTTGACTCACTAAAGTAGCTTGAGGAGTATATTTCTTGGTTGATATTTAATAAAGAAACATAACAGAATATGTAAAAAAACATTAAATAAAAAGGATAAATCCAATCAAGAACTTGGTTGGGAAGAAAAACAAGTAAAATTCCTTAAGTAGCAAAGTTTTAACAGAACAATATTAATTTATGAGACAAACTCAGCAATATATAAATTACCCTTGAATCGAATTCGTGGCAAGTTTTTTGAGAAAAAAAATGTGCGCTATCTGATGGAATTAGGATGCATAGAACCACATTGCTTTACATTTAAGGTGATTGTAATAGGTAAAAACATTTGGAACCTGGTTATGTATGCGGTAACCCACCAAATTCTTGTTGAATGTCTCATGGAATTTCTTCAAAATCAGTGTCATGAACGAATATCGGCTACATCTGATAGCAAGTAGTTAAATTTAATCTATTGCGATTGTAGAGCCAACTAATAAGTTAATCCCCCATAATAGTGATGTCAATGAGGTTATCTATAAGCGAGACAACCAAGAATAGTTAGAACTTCACTATTCAGATAAAACCGAATTATCCAATTGGATAATTTGGATTGGACTATTTGGTTCGGATATTCGGATTTTTGGATTGGTTTTTAACAAAACCAAATTTTTATTTTGGATTTCAGATTGGTTTTGATTTATAAAATAAGAACTGAATAATCCAAAAAAACCGAATAAACATTTATTATTTATCTATTTATAATATATATCCATAGTTATTTATTAATTTGATAACTTATTTTTTCAAATAGGTTCAAAACGTTTCACCCGATAAAAAAAACATTAATATGTATTTTCTCTCAAAAGTTTTCTATCTATAAAATATTTAACTATAATATATCTTCTTAGTAGTTGTTTAAAAATTTCAAAATGCAACTAAATAATTTGTTTTTGGTTCTTGTGTAAAGTTGGGTAATATTATAATTATATGTCGTTTTAAAATGTTTCATTTTTTGAAAACCAAATTATAAAAAACCAATCCAACCGAATTGTAATTAGATCGGATCGGATTTGAATTTAGATTTGACTATTCAGATCCATGTTTTGAAAACCGAAATCAAATTGGATTCACATGATTTGATCGGATCAAACCGATCCATCCAAATGAACACCCTTACGGAATAGTGAACCAAGATGTTGAGTTTCCTTTACAATTGTCATCAGCATGACAGGATATGCTTTGGTCATTTGATCGGAGCAACAATTTATAATCAACATGATGGTGTTTTGGAGTTTGGTATATCAATTTAGTTTGTATATGACTCGTATGATAAGTACTACAGTTCTAGGGGTGCAAATGGCCATATCAAGCAAAAATGTTCACTCGAACATTTTATCGAATACCTATAGTGCAAGAATCGTTTTTCACTTTTGCAAGCATACGAGTATATCTGAAACCATCCCATCTCAGGCATCCAGTTTAGAAAATAAGAGAAACACGTATAGGGTGGGAAAACGAAATTTTTGCCATTATGATGCCTGGAGAGTGGAAAGCTATAATAATTGTAGCTTTTTAGAACATATAGAGATAATGGTAAGCTCTGTAAGCAAGGACATATCATCCGAGTTGCATAACTTTGAAAGTTACCAAGCTGGTGGTCGTCCGTTGAGGAATGAGGTAATAGATGAAGTGTTCACCATATCAGCAGGAAAGTGATTTCGGGTTTTCTGGTGTCGACTTAGATTTTTTTACCAAGGGAGCAATTTAGTGTTGCTACTGTTTAAAGAGATGAATGTGCTTCAGAAGGCTTTAATTTGTCTCGACTGTGGAAGTTAGACAGGGATGGACCGGGGTTTTTCTTGAATCATAGAAAACCCCAACAAGTGCATGAGGATAAAGATGAATGTTGCTTTGAAGATACTCATCGTCCCCTGCGACGGATCAGGTTTCAAGGACAACCAACGAGAATGTGAATGACGAACAAGTATAGTGTTGTTTCCGACGGCCGGAGGTGGAGGAAGATGGCAACAAGCAGATCTTGAGAGAGTGAAGAGGCGTCAGTGTCGTGGTTCCGAAATCTGTCCGGTGGTTCCAGCGCGCTACGGTGGTTCCGGCAGTGGTCCAACGGTTATCATGGTGGTTCAGATCTAACTAAGATGAGAGAAAAAGAGAAGAGAGAGAATATATGTGTACTAGTGTGTGAAATATTGGTATTAGGTTTATAAAAATGTTCTCAAATTAAGAATTATTCTCATTTGAACATGCTTATATATATATATATATATATATATATATATATATATATATATATATATATATATATATATATATATATATATATATAATATTACATTTTTTCTAGGATATAATGAAGTAACTTACATGAATTTATAAAATGGATTCTTGTTATTTTACCAATGTAGATGGATGTTACAAAACACATGACATCTATACTACATGTTTAAATTATCAGAAAAGGAAAATGATTATGTTATACTACCGATAATATCTAAGAGTTTGATTCTCATAGACACGGCTAGTTACATCCTTGATTTTTAACAAAGACAACTTTCACCCCCACATGAAATAAGGAAGATTCTTCAAGAAAAAGCACAAGTGGAGAATCCACTAATGTGGTACTTTGATCTTAGGTTGTCCAATTATGGTGTCCAAGTTAAACGAGACTCTTTAGTTTTAATATATTAATAAGTATTTTTGTCATTTTAAGTTTATTTAGTAAATAGAAACTCAACTATGTTTATATATTTTCCAATCAATAATTTGTGAGGACCATCAGTTGTCAAATCATAACATAGAGTCTCCAATATTCTTTCCATTTGATTCTAAACATAAAACTTTGAACAAGGACGGTTGCAATACGAATGTAGACATATAGTGATTTACCAATCAAGAAACTAGAAAGTATTATTCACATTTATAACTTTAAGAGAAAAGACATTTCTTTTTGGATAAAGATAGTTATAAAATATTTTAGCAATAAAATGGTGAACTTTATTTGTTTAAAGCATGTATAAATAACAAAAGCAATAACAAACAATAAAAAAAAAAAAAAAAAAAAAAAAAAAAAAAAAAAAACCCAAGTCTCATAAGAATGTGGTAAGGATTGAGGGAATATGATGGGTAGTCAAAGCTGTCTCTAAAAAAACCTTGAAAAATATAAAAAGAAAAAGACAAAACACTTGCACATATAATGAGATCACATTCATATTAAATGCTAGCCCACCATTAAGCGTATAAGAAAATATAAGAATAACTAACTAAATACTAACAAATACCCCATATAGTAATATAGTAAGACATGAAGGAACGGCTCACTTATAGAGATTCAAACATAAACAAAGGTCATCTTGGAAGGGATAGATGTACAAACAATGTAAGAAAATTTTAACAATAGTGCATGGTGAAAAAAACACTAGCCGAAAGGTTGGAACAAATACTTGCAATTACAAGTAGACAATAAAGAAGGAATAAAAGGTAGACTCATATCCAACATAAAGAAAGGACATCCTGAAAGGTCTATAAGTACACACAGAGTTTAAACTCAAATAACTACTCCTATACTAGTTTACTACCATGATCTTATACCTCTATGCCCTATTATCAAAGGTCTTGTCCTCGTTAAGATCTAACTCATTCAATTCTAATAACAATATATATATATATATATATATATATATATATATATATATATATATATATCCACTTTCTTTGCGAGCATCCTTTCCTCTTGTTGTCGTCCATAATAATCATCCCCATCATTATGAACATAACATTCGGTTGTCTCCTACATACATGTACAAACCACCACAATCTTTGTTCTTTTAATTTCTCGCTGATTGTTTCCACTCTTGTCTCCTACATACATGTACAAACCACCATAATCTTTGTTCTGATAATTTCTCGTTGATTGTTTCCACTCTTGTCTCCTACATACATGTACAAACCACCATAATCTTTGTTCTTTTAATTTCTCGTTGATTGTTTCCATTCCTAGCGAGTTTTTGATTTATGATTTTGGAACTTGGTCAGTTCAATAGGGTTCTACCATAAATCCACCAAAACATTTTCATTACCATTACTTCCACTTTTCTATTGTGCTCTTTCTTCGTTAGCTAACATTCAGGTGCATACAACATAGTTGTTCTTACAACTACCCAGTGGCGAATATACATAACCAAGGTGAGTCACTTGACCCACCTTTTATATATATATATATATATATATATATATATATATATATATATATATATATATATATATATATATAACAAGTAATATATTATTAAATTTATAACCTATCTTAAATAATTGAAGTGAATTACCCTAATATCTTTGGCAAGAAAAAAAAACAAATGAAACTTATATTCTAAATTTTAATAGTCCAAGACTTTTGAGGGAATAATATAATATGAATAGTCCATTACAAATTAAATTTAAAATAATAATAATAATAATAATCATTGAACCATAATCATTAATCAGTAGTCGGTAGTCGATCCCAACGTCATTTCCTTCTCTGAGCCTCAACTATCGCTTCACAATCATTAATCCACTATCTGATAACATTACAATCGATCATCAGCCAATCAGTTATGTCGGTTGCCACTTGCGACTTACCACCGCTGGCAGCCGCTCCTTCGCCATAGCCTCCGGTTGTCGCGTACTCCCCCTTCTTTCCTCCACAGCCTCCAGAACCACAAATAGTTTTTTTTTCATTTCTATCGATTTCATTTAAATAGTGAAACGTGTGGATTTACGTTCTAGACTCGCCACTGCAACTACCATACACAATTTTCTTTTAAGTTTCAACCGGAACCTTTTATCATATAAAATTCCAATGGCTTCTCTCTACTTGATCAATCCTTCATTTATATGGAAAGTGATATCATCTTTAATACCCCATCTTTATCAATTATAAAACCCATGTACTTTTCCTTCAATTATAGGACTTGCTTAATGATACACACTTCTATTCTTTTTCATTTCCTCACTAAAATAGCACCATGGATAATTGGTCTTAGTTGTGTTAATCATAAGCACCTTGTCTGTCAATGAAGCTTTCTAGATTTCCAAACTGGAATTCAGCTCAGTTTTAGCCATACAATCAAAACAATATCGTCCACACAAAGCATAAACCATGGTACCTCCCCATGTATCTTGTGAGATACGTTGTCCATGAGCGAAGATGTAAAGGTTAACTCCCAAACCATGATGGATCCCAATTCCAACAAGGATAATTTTTATGTCTCCAAGCGTAGTTCGGACGTATTTAGTTAACCACAAATCCATATTTCTTTCTCTAAACTTCTCCATAAGACCTCTATAAGTAGGTGGATCGCCTTTGTCATTGACCTCACATGTATGAAGCCGGATTAGTTTTGAGTTGCTAATGTATCATGTCTTATCATGATCTCCATAACCCTCTCTCTCAAAGCTTCATTGTAAGACTAAGTAGTTTAATATCTCTAGTTTCCACAACTTAGGGTATCTCCTTTCTTCTTACGAATTTGTACCATGTATAGTACTAGATCTCCATTCCTTATGGATCTTGCCTGACTAAAAAATAGAAAATTTTACTAAAAACAAGTAAAACCTCTCTTGTGTGTATTAGTGCATGTTATTAGATTGCAGTTGCTTTTTGGAATTGTTGATTGAATATATGCTTTTATTACACTGTATCTTGACACATAAGTCATCTGTACCCTATGCAGTTTCTAGTCAACATACGTACCACTTCATATATATATTAATTAATATGTGCTGTATACCCGGTACATCAATAATTAAAAACTAAACATTTTTCATATAAAATTATAACCTGACAACATTCTTTCTCTTCATGGGTAGGCCCCATAAAACATTCATGTCTCTTGTAAATTGCAAATTCAATTCTTCCGCTGAAATTTGCATCTTTGTACCTTTATTATAAAGGGAATATTATGTCTTTATATTAACTTTTTTTGGAATCTGGAGTGGAGTACTATGTGCTGTTCATAAGTAAATTAATAATTGCAAAGATGGAAAACACCCAAGATTCTGCAAAAACATTTTCATGCTAATAAACAAGAGTAGAACTTGAAGATTTTATTTTTCATATATCCATGCTTCTTTAGAGACATCTTCCTCCATATCCTGCATTTCTGAATAATATTTGCTCAATTTCTTCCGAACTCGTCATCTCCCGACTTTTCTGTGCCTATATATATATCATGTTTTATATTATAACGAAACAACACACAAATATGAACAAAAAAAATAATGAGAATATGTACCTCAAAACAAGAAGCTTGAACAGAAAAATCACCGAAAGAACTCATGACACATTGTTGAACGTCTAGACCTAATGTTTCAAGTGTGTTCACCGTTGACAAAACCAATCCCGGCTTTGTTGAACAACAGATCTCAATACGGGTATCCACGTTTCTCCTCTCTACTTCAAACTACGAACATATTTTTTTCAAGAAATTAATGTATGTTCGTTATGCATTATATATATATATATATATATATATATATATATATATATATATATATATATATGGATAAAAATAGCACCTTTGTTGGATACTTAGCTTGTGATAGTTGTGAGACTCCCATCAAGTTCAAGCTATTCGAATCAGGATTCAAGTTATGAATCTTTTCGAGTAGATCTTTCATATACTCTATCGTATCCCCAAGTATTGATGTCCTATCCATCTGTTCTTTTTTTTTATATCTCAAGAACATTAGTAAAAACTTATCTATTTATGAAAAAAATAATAATCCAGATCATGGATGTAGCTTGTTGTTACCTTGCTAATTTTAGGAACAATTGATCTGAGCATTGAAAGACGATCATTCAACCGTTTTCTTCTTCGTCTTTCTGCCATTAAATTCTTGGAAGGCTGCCCTTCAACCTTCTTAGATTTGCTCTTCTTTTCCTCACTAAAAACATACTGGACTTCACGCTTATCATGAACCATGTTATCAGAATCCACCAGCGTTGGGCACGTTTCTTGGACTGAAACCATTGACGTTGGTATATCATTGTATTCGAATCCGTAGATTTGTGTGAATTCGTTGTCGAGATTTGGTAGCGTGGGAAAGATAGTTTCTTCGAAGCATGGAAAATTAGTGGGTTGTAGAGAGGATGAGATGAGCTGCATGAATGAAGAAGAAGAAGAAGAAGAAGAAGAGGACGCTAATAACGAATCATCTTCTTCATTAGGATTAAATGTGGTCGAAGTGATCAAGAGATCTTGAAGAAGACCTTGTGGTTGATGAGAGGGGTGCTGCATCTGGAAAATTAGGAGTATGAAAAGGGAAGTGAATAAAGATGATGAGATGGGATTTGAGGTGTGTAATTATAAGGAAATGATGATGTTTTTTAGGCTGAATTGTTTGACCCACAGATGTGTCTGCATTGAAAACGATGGGCTTGGCTTCATGGACGTTGTCAGTCTGGTCGACTGGTCATATACCCCCATGACTCATCAATCTTATAGATATTCAAATAGTAAGAGATCATAAATTATTGGTGTTGTCAATTCTTGTTTGCATGGGTTATATACATATATATGTCGTTTTTTTAACAGAAATTTTGTTGGGAGATAAATATTAAATGGTCGGATATATATCATGGTTACCCAAAAAAAACATATAGATGTTTGTAGATTTTGATAAGGATGGGAATAATAGATAAATATTTAAATTGTTTGTCTTAAATTATTTAGAATTGATAAGTGATTTATTATTTGAGTTATTGGTGTTGGAAAATATAAATTTTGAATTATCGGATTGAAGTGAATAAAGCTAAAAATTTAAGTTATCAATGAATAAATAAGTTTTTATTTTTGCTTTAAAAATTTTAGTTTGATTAATCTGTTTAATTTTATGTTTAGAAATGAATTGGATTAGTAGTTTTTAACAAATCTTTTTTTTCTATAAAAGACTACAAATTATCGTAAAGAAGAAAGAGAAGAAGAATTTCTAAGTTTAAGAGGTATAAACTATAGAACTTAATGTACAGATTACATATGCAAAAACAACATATTATTAGAGCATCCACAATGCATTAAATTTACTAGAGTTTAATGGATTGACATATTATAATTTTACTTACTATACAATTTTATATTAATTTTCCTACAATGGAATATATATTTAATAGTTAAAATGTTTCCATTTTTCCATTGAAGAGTTCAATGGTCATTGAACTTCATATCCATTGAATGCTAACATGGCATCCCATAATAATAGAGTGTAATCCATTGAATGTCAATTAAACATGTCACCTCATTCAACTCTAGAACTTTGTAACAATCGTAAAAATTAGGTCGATGTCCGTCGAATGACAACCGTAACTAATTGTGATGGAGGACTTAATGTATGATGTTCTTATAAAAATAAGTGTATATTTATAATAATAAAAATCGTTTAATATATATTATTATTGGAATGTGACTAGTTATATGCTAATAAAATCAATAAGATACATACAATTATGTTTATGTAGTGAAAGAGTTATATTTATAAAAATATCTAAGTCCTTATAAATGTTATATGTAATAATAAGCGGACTTGATTATTATATGACAAAAATATAACAAAATAAATAAGTATGAGATGTATGTATGTGTGTATATGGTTAGATGTCTCAAAAGTTATCCATAAAAACCCAAGAATCCATTTATGACACTACACCAATTTAAGAACTAGTACATACAATTAACTCTTAATATCTTTAGAACTAGCATTGAAAGCCAAGTCAACTCCTAAGAGTCTACCTCTTCTTATTCACGTAATTAAGGCCTTCCAACCACAAATGCTTCAAATTCTCATTATGAAGCAAGTACCACTCATTAAAAGAGGTTGCTTTAAAGTCTCACTTTGAAGTACAATGTAGATGAGAGACTTTAACACACAAACACATTCACCTCACGTTTTCTTTCTTCTTTCTTTTCTCCTTCACATATTTCTCCACTCATGTAAGTTACTAGTACAAATGCATGATGAATGTATGACAAAACTTCTAACTTTCCTCCATGAGCCAAATCCATCTTGAAGCATAAATACCCAGCTATGTTATAATTCTTTTCCTTTACACATTTCATCCCCAAACTCACCAAAACACCTTAGCCTACCTGTTCTTTCTTTTCTGCATCGTGATCCCCAAGAACACCTCTATTCGGAGGTGTTGTGCACCTGTTTCTCCAGAAAGAAAATAGAACAACAAAGCTATCAATTTTTCCATGTCTTTGCTGTCAAAATAAACCCAAACACCCACTGTTTCGCCCCTACCTGCTGCTCTGTCCCTTGTGCGAAACAGCTTCAAAAACAGAAAATTTAGGAGGCAAAGAGGCTGCCAAAACAGCCCCTGCCACCTTTTTGCTGTCGAGAACCACCAAAACGGTGGAAACACTTCGTATTTTCTTACCTTTTCGACCCAGAAACAGTCCCATAATCATCATTTCAGCGGGATGGAGTAGTTCCGGGTCCTCTTCCAAGAGTTGGTGAAGAGTTACGACAAGAAATTTCCGGGAAGTCAAACCAAACCGAACCGAAAATCACGCTCCAAATGTAAGTCTTTATGGCCCCGTTTTTACATTTTTTTATTTAGGGGGAGACACATACTTGGGTATTTTGATATAATAAAATGGCAAAAAGTTTATATGTTACATGCATACACAGTTAGTACTAGATGCAAAAATTGTTAGAGTCAATGTTTATTACATATACTATTTTTTTTACAAATGACGTTTGTAATAAAGGTGGTGGTTAGTAATGGTCATACACAAAAATTTTATAAAATGTTACACTTATTTACAACCACTTGTATAAACAAAAAGTTAGATAAGAGTAATCTAGTGTTATATTATTTGTCGGGACAAATAAAAGTATCGTTAAGAACTTATGTCAAAATTTTGATAATTTAACTTGTCATGATAGGTATAACCATATGACTTGTGTATATTAGGACATTAAGTTTATTTCTCATCAAGTATTTATAGTAAAGAATTAAACGAGATGATAAAATAAAAATATGCAAATGAATTATAAAATGATATCAAGAGTATGAGAATAAACCACAAGTAGTTATATATTATGGTATACTACAAAATCTTGTTGATAAATATGTGTTTGTATTTTTAAGACTAAAGTTTACTTACAAACGAAAATAATACGTTTCAACATTAAGTAAATATTAAAAATACAAAAATATTCGATTAAAACGACAACCGGTCAACCGACGTAACACCGACACGTATGAAGTACTCGACTATGCTAAAGGAACGTCTTTCCTATCGGTTGGTAGATTGAAATTATTTGAGTCAATACCGTCTCTTTATTTGAAAGCTAAGTTAAATTTAATATTTAACTAAATGCACTAGATAAAAATAAAATCATAAATAAAGACTCGCGTTGGCGATCATTGGAAGCGGTGGATTTTTATTGTCATGTATTTCGCGGATTGTGTATCTCGTGTGTGCTTGTGGGAGGAATGTATCGAAAGGGGTGGAGGAGAGAGTTTGTTGATGGTGTGTTTTTCCCTTGTAAGGATCCGATCTTGGAATCGACACCTAGCTCTATAACCGTTAATCCATGAGGAATCATATACTGTAGGTCTATGTACACGGCATAGATTTATAATAAAGAACTTTGGTGTAGATCTAATTCTTATGGAAAGATTTATACGAATGGTTATTTTCCGTCTGTGGTTGCTAGCTACAACTTCGTCTGACGAGGCAACAGGCGTCAAGTGTTTCTTTCTTCGTTACTATACGACTACTTTTAAACGTTAGTAACGATCTCGATTCCTCTATATTTATTTGTATTGTGTCTGTGCAGCTTGTTTATTGCGCTTATGCGATTTGTGGAGGAGCGACGAATAGTGTCGGTTATGGGCAAATTAATATATTGAAGATTTTTACTCGAAGATGTATAGATCTAGATTGAGTCAATTCTCCCAATTTGGGACCGAGAGTGTCGAGTGTTAGGACGTTATATAGTTCTCCTTACGATATAATTTTTCGTAACGGACAAGACCCAGAGAATAAAAATCGTCATGAAAATAACTAATATTTATTGTTTAAAAAGTGGCTGAATAGAAAAATATGCTTTATAATTTACCGGTCTTTGGAAACATTATTTTGAATTATAAAAATCATCGGAGTCAAAAGAAAACCTATAAAGTTCACCAACATGATTGTTGACGTATTTTCAAAATGTATGTGTCTCTAGGTGTTCAAGGTGGCCAGAAGAACTCTCACCACGTGTGAGGATGATGGGTTTGACGTTGAAAATAAATTGTTGGCTCTATAGTAGCCTTTTGTCTCTTTTATGTTGTAAGAAACTGAAATCTGCGTATAACGCTTTTGGACTATTAAACAGTGTGTTTTGTCATATTCATACTTCGGATGAATGTAATGTCGAATAAATTTTGTTATTATATCATTATATGTTGTTGACTATGATCCAAATGTTTAAGTCGCAACCCCGGCATTTCCGCCATTAGTCAGGGTGTGACAAACTTAATGTACAGATTACATATGCAAAAACAACATATCATTAGAGCATCCACAATGCATTAAATTCATTACGGTTTAATGGATTGACATATTATTATTTTACTTACTATACAATTTTATATTAATTTTCCTACAATGGAATATATATTTAATTGTTAAAATGTTTTCATTTTTCCATTGAAGAGTTCAATGGTCATTAAACTTCATATCCATTGAATGCTAATATGGCATCCCATAATGATAGAGTGTAATCCATTGAATGCCAATTAAGCATGTCATCTCATTCAACTCTCCCATTAAATTATATTGTATCACAGAAAATCAATAAATGATCTGTTACGGTATTTATCAATAAAAATCAATGAATTGTATGTTACAGTGTATTAAGGAATGAATATATGTTTTCCTCATATGTCTCCAAATTTCAAAATTCATATTTTAATAAGTTGATTATACCCACAATCTCCTCCATAAAATACCATTCATCTCTATTTTAACTCTCCCGCCTGCAGCTATCAGGCCTATATAGAACGTGCATTATCCTATTAATTATTCGTTGAATTTATTTTGATTGCATTGTTTGTTTTGAAATTTGATGCTGACATTATATTTTGGATAGTTATTGATTTAAAGTTTCGAGGTTGAAGGCAAAAAAACAATTAAACGATGGGTTAGATATGGGGTTGCAAGTAAACGGCTATCTCATACCAATGCATCGCAAGTCATTTGTTTTTTGCAGACAAGAGGTTAATTTTGTTTGAAGTCAAAAGATACATCATGTTGTCAATTTCATATAGCACAAAGAGAATTCATTGCTGTCTTTTTACTACTATCATGTATCACCAATGATACCATTGAATTGCAACAATATAATGTTTTTTATTTGATTTTATATTAATGTTTACTTGCGTTTTATCTACCGACATAGTTATTAGTTCTTTCTATAAGCGGACCATTTTTATTATTTTGAAGTAAAATATTCTTCAAAATATGGATTGATTGTTACAAAACAATTAGGATTAGAGTGGGAAATTATTAATCAATTATATTAAATAAATTATTAACTAAGAGATATTTTTTAGTTGTGTAAAATTATAATTATTGATTTAAATAAATACATGACCTTATAATTTGTATTAATTTTATTTTAATTTTTATTCTAATGTTATTAATTTAATTAATTTAATGTAATTAGAGTGTGAAATTTAAAATGGAGAATCAATAAGTTGACAATTGACATAATATTAATTAGTAGACATAATAAGATAACACATGATAAAAGGAGATTAAATCTATTTTTTATTAGAATTTGAAGATTGACTATAAATTGCTTATTTTTCTAACTTTATTTGTTATTTCAATATTTTTATATAATTTTATAATAAATGTCAAAGTGATGATTTTATTTATATATTATACGACTAGTTTATAACCCGTGAGAACCACAGTTATAAAATTAATTAAATTTTCATGTTAAAAAATTAAAATTATTAATCAGTTATTTTAAATAAATTATTACTTAAGAGATATTTTTTTAGTTATATAAAATTATAAACGTTGATTTAAACAAATACGAGAAGTTATATCACCTTAGAATTTGTATTAATTTTATTTTTTTTAATCTGGTTTTATTAATTTAGTATAATTAAAATGAAAAATTTTAAAATTTGAAATTTAAAGTGGAGAATCAATTATTAATTTAATGTAATTAGAGTGGGATATTTAAAATTTGAAATTTGAAATTGATAATTAATAGGTTGACAAGTGGCATGATAGGTGGCATATAATATTAATGAGGAGTTCTAATATTATGATGAACAAATTACTGAAATAGTCCCTGTGGTTTGGCTAAAGTTACGCGTTTGGTCCCTATGTTTTGTTTTGCACTCGGACCATCCCCACGTTTTCTTTTTATTACCCGCCTGGTCCCTGGGTCCGTTAGTCGTCAATTCCAAACGTTAAGTCCCCCCACATGCTTCGCACATGAAGGGTATTTTCGTTATTTTATACATGGCGCCTAAATGTAATGCTAATCATTTCTTCATTCCGATCATTTTACGATCACCTCCCTCTCACACACACTCTCTCTCACTTAATCTGTAACTCATCAAAACCGAGTAGAAACCCTAACTCCTCAAAATTTTGCAAGAATCATCGAAGTAAAAATGGTGGGTTGGAGGATTAGAGCAAACATGGAAGAAATAGACGTTGAAAAACATTACGATAACCCCTTATTTTCAAAAGTTAAATTTATCACTTACAAATTTCAAGCTAATAAGTTGAAGCTTTCTCTTTTACAGTTGGTCATCCAACTATCTGCTCCATCAGATTATTCTATGGTGGAGAGTTTACGAAGTTTCCTGGAATGAGGTACGTCAAGGGCAAAGAAAGATACGTTGATCTATTGGACATTGATGAGTTTTGTGTACACGATATTGATGAGATGATGGAGACCCTAGGCTATGTTGAGGAGGGTAAGTTGCTTTATTACCACTTCAAAAGACCCTTTTCAGATTTGGACTTTAGGTTGTTTGCATTGGCTAGTGATAGTGACATTAACCATTTGGGTACATACGTGGGTAAACATAAACTGATTGAAGTTTATGTTGAACATGGTAAAATAGTGTTGCATACATATACAATGTCATCTACCCCTAGTAAAGTTAGGATAGAAGAAATCGTTGATCAACCTTCATGTAGTAGAAGGCTATTTTTAGAATGGAAGGAAACTGAAACAGTGGATTGTATTGGATCAAGTAAACCAGATGTTGTGCCAACAAAAGAAACTGAAAGTGACCAAATTGATGCCCAATGTGAAACACAAGGTATATTTGGTGAATTTGACGAAATTCTAAATGAAGAACCTGGAGGGATTACTCATGAAAGTGACAATAGAGATGATGTTGATGATAGTGGTGATAGTGGTGATAGTGATGATAGTGAGTTCTTAGTAGACTTAGATAACCTCCTAGATGAACCTGAGATAGACAAGAATGATTTTTTTTTTAATATTGATGAAGATATAGAGTGGGTGGGTGATCTTGAAGGGTCAAATTTCAAGGAAACAGAAACAAGGGAAATTGATGATATTAAGGTTGTAAACAATGAGGTATCCGTATATGAGTCATCATCTGATGAAGGTGGGAGCAACAGGAGAAGAAAATCAATTAAGGCAATCCGAAGGGCAATGGAAAACAGTGAATCAAGAGTTAGTGATCCATTCTATGTGTACCAAAAATTCACCTCATCTAAAGAATTGAAAGATGCAATAAGACAACATGCTGTGGAGACAATAAGGGAACTAGACTTCATAAAAAATACAAAAACAAAGTGAGAGCAATTTATAAAGGTACTATCCCAGACCTTGGTCAACCTGATCCATGTGGGCCCAGTCAAAGCAATAAAGAAAGTGAAGAAAACAAGTGTCCATGGGTACTTTATGCTAGCAAGTGGGAACAAGATGTTGACTGGAAGATCAAGATCTATGAAAAAGAGCATAGATGTCTACAAATAAGAAATGTGAAAGCTTGTACCTACAAGTTTTTGGCAAAGAAAATAGTGCAACAGATTGAAAGTAACCCTACAGTCCCTACACGAGCTTTACAAGAACAACTTCAACGTGAATACCAGGTAGATATTTTGAAGATGAAGGTATTTAGGGCTAAAACAGAAGCATTGAATCAAGTAAGGGGTGATTATACAGGGCAATATACTACACTACGAGACTAGAACTTTCAAACTGATCTACATCTGTCTATGGCCATTAAAGAAAGGTTTTCTAGCTGGTAAAAGAGATTACTTTGGTTTGGATGGGACTTTTATGAAAGGGCCTTATCCTGGAATGATACTCACGGTAGTGGTAAGATGTAAACACATATATTGTGTCATTTTATTCCATTTTATTTAAATTACTAACTCTTTCACTATGTTTAGGGTCTTGATGGAAATAATTGTACATATCATTTGGATATGATGTCGTAGAGGCTGAGAATATAAATTCATGGAATTGGTTCTTAAGGTGATTGGGTGATGACATTGATTTGCAAGCTAATTCCAACTTTACCTTTATATCTGACAGACAGAATGTAAGTAATTTCAATGGACTTGGTTCTTATTGCACATTGTATACATTACATCTAATGTTGATTACTTTTTGTACAGGGCTTGTTGCAAGCAATTGGTACATTGTATCCGCGTGCAGAACACAGGTTTTGTCTGCAACACATTCATGAAAACATGAATAAAACGTAGAGGGGAAAGGTGTTTCAGGACATGTTGTGGAACTATGCAAGTACAACAACAATACAAGAATTCAACCATGCTATGGAAGAGTTATGAAAGCTAAACAATGACTGCTACGAATGGGTCAAAGCTATTCCACCTCAACATTGGTCTAGGGCACACTTCACAGGTTTGTTTAATTTTGTTGGGTTAACTATTACCAAATGATTCACTTTATCGCATAAATTTTTATTTATATTTTAGGGAGGGCTCATTGTGATGGGCTTCTGAATAACTTGTGTGAGACCATAAATAATCAAATTAAGAAAGCACGCGACCAACCAATTATCACATGCCTTGAGTGCATTAGAGAGTACCTTATGTTAAGGATTGTGAGTGTCCAAAAGGTAATTGATAAGGCTATTGGACCATTAACTCCAACTGCAACACGTGTGCTTGAAAGAAACAAATCTGATGCAGCTCAATGTGTGGGTAAGTTTTGTGGGAATGGAAAATATTAGGTGAGTGGTCCATGGATGGACCAATGTGTGGTAGACATGGTTCAACACACATGTTCTTGTAGAAGATGGGAACTCACGGGTATACCCTGTAAACATGCTCTTGTTGCTATATGGGACATGAGAAAAAATAACCTGAAGAATGGGTTCATTCTACTTACTGGTTAAAAACTTGGAAGGAAATGTATTCTTTCAAGAATGAACCAATTAATGGAAGAAGGATGTGGGAAAAGTTTCCATGTCCAACCACTTTGCTTCCTCCAACTCATCATGTCCCCATTGGAAGACCAAGGAAGAAAAGAAGGAAGTCAGCTGTTGAATTAGAAGATATGGTGAAGGGTGGTATGGCATCAAGGAAGGACAAGAGTGTGACATGTTCAAATGCAAAAAGCTTGGTCATAATAAAAGAAGCTGCAAAGGTCAAAGTGCATGTGATGCTAGTTCAAGCAAGAAAGGGAAGGTTGGGAATAAAGCTAAAAGTGTAGGTGATGGTACTTCAATCAAGAAAGGGAAGGATGGGAAGAAAGATCAAAGTTCAGGTGATGGTACTTCAAGCAAGAAAGGGAATTTTGGGAAGAAAGCTCAAAGTGTAGGTAGTGGTAGGCAAAGTGGAACTCAGAGTGCATGTGATGGAATTTCAAGCAGGACAAGGAAGGCTGGGAAGAAAGGGAAAAGTATTGCTTAAGTTATGATTGTGTTATCATATTTTGTGTCTATGTTATGAACCAATTATGGTGTTATGATCTTTTGTGTTTGTTATATTTGTCATTATGTTTTGTGTCTGTGTTATGAACAATTATGGTATAACTTTTGGGGCCTATTGTCTATGTATGGTATGACTTGTAATGTATCTCTATTTTCAATTACGGTATGAACAATTAGTGCTATAATCTGTTGCTATGTTTTTGTTTTAATTTAATTCCATTCAATTCAATTCTATTCAATCATTCAATTCTATTCAATCATTCAATTCAATTCCATCAATCATTCAATTCAATTCCATTCTAATTCAATACCATTCAATTCAATTCAATTCCATTCCAATAGAAAACCAGTCAATTGCATTCCATTACAAACCATTCAATTCCATTCCATTGTAAAACAGTCAATTCCATTCCATTCCATTATAAAACAGTCAATTGCATTCCAGTACAAACCACTCAATTCCATTCCATTACAAACCACTAAATTCCATTCCATTCCATTATAAAACAGTCAATTGCATTCCAGTACAAACCACTCAATTCCATTCCATTACAAACCACTAAATTCCATTCCATTATAAAACAATCAATTCCATTCCAAAAGAAAATTGCATTCCAATAGACAATTCTAGTCATTTATACATTGTCATTCAATTACATTACTGCCCTGATGAAACAAAAGATAAGTACATTGATAGCATAAATTAAAGCTTGTAAATTAAAATTGACACAAAAAAACCCAATTGAACACTAATAACAGCCTCAAAGCCATATTCTCATGTTGAAGCTCATCCAATGACTTCTGCAAATCAGGGGAGATACTTTTTTCAGTTTTTTCACCATTAAAGTTGTCCTCATCAACCCAATCTATGAAACCACATTTTGCTCCCTGCATTTTGAGTAATTTGTTGTGTGTTAAAGGTATGTGATATATAGATATACTTAAGAAAAAATTGCCCTTACCTTCCCAGTACAACAATAGAAAAGTCTTCCAGGGTTTTTCTTGGTAGTCGATCTTTGTATCACACCAACTTGACCACACTTGCAGGTTTTTTCCATTAGGGTTGATCGACTCTTCACAGAAGAGGAAATGAAAGAGACGAAGAAAGGGCGTATTTGAAAATAGAAAGAATTAGGGTTTAGGGTGTTCTAATAGATTTTGTATATAAAATGACGAAAATACCCCTCATGTGCGAAGCACGTGGGGGGACTTAACGTTTGGAATTGACGACTAACGGACCCAGGGACCAGGCGGGGAGTTAAAAAAACGTGGGGATGGTCCGAGTGCAAAACAAAACATAGGGACCAAACGCGCAACTTTAGCCAAACCACAGGGACTATTTTAGTAATTTGTTCTATTATGATATTTGTCAATAAGAGAATAAACCTATTTATTTATTAGAATATTAGGTGTGAGACACGTGTATTATACGGGTTGATTTAAAAAAAGATTAAACATTAAAGTGTAAACATAAATTATTTTTAATGTATAACTTTAAAATAAAAAAGAAAGAAACGTATTTATTACAATTTAATATCATATATATGATATTTAATACTTTACATATATAAGTATAATACTTTAATTTTAAAAGTTGAAACAAACCAAAAAATGACAAGTGGATAATATTTATTTCAAAAATACCACAAAATGACAAATGTCAAAACCCATAAGAGATTGATATGTGGTAAAAAAAAACATTCATTTATAAAGAGGATAAGATTTTAAGATGATTTATTTATTATGTTATTTGATATATTTTTGTTAATATATAAGAATAGAATGAAATTTTATATCGTTTTTCTATGATACCGTATAGCTTGTAACTTTTCTACTTTATAATCTTATAGCAAAACTTATTGAATTTCTATGTATAAATTAAATAAAAAACCTTGGCGAAAATTAATTATCACCTCAAGAAACATACTTTAAAATATAGATATGTCATTTTTTGAAGGGGAAAAAACTATATAGAACATTATGTAAACAAAAATTGATTAAGTTATAATGTTTTTATACTCAAACTATATAGAACATTATGTAAATGAAAAACTATTAAAGAGTTTTGAAAAAGACAATTAGGGCTGTTCACTATTCGGATAAAACCGAATTATCAAATTAGACAATTTGGATTAGACTATTTGGTTCGGATATTCGGATTTTTGGATTGGTTTTCAACAAAACCGAATTATTGTTTTGGATTTCGGATTGGTTTTGGTTTATAAAATAAGAATCGAATAATTCAAAAAAACAGAATAAACATTTATTATTTATCTATTTATAATTTATAACTATAGTTATTTATTAATTTTGTAATTTATTTTTTCAAATAAGTTCAAAACATTTCACCCTATAAAAAATATTAATATGCATTTTCTCTCAAAAGTTTTCTACCTATAAAATATTTAACTATAATATATCTTCTTATTAGTTGTTTATAAATTTCAAATCACAACTAAATAATTTGTTTTTGCTGCTTGTGTAATATATTATTTATATGTCGTTTTAAAATGTTTCGGTTTTTAAAAACCGAATTATAAAAACGATCCAACCTGATTGTAATTGGATCGGATCGGATCGACTTTGAATTTTGGTTTGAACTATTCAGATCCATATTTTGAAAACCGAAATCAATTTGGATTCACTTGATTGGATCAGATCAAACCGATCAATCCAAACGAACATCCTAAAGACAATCAATAAAAAGGTAACGACATTATTTTACAACTGTTTATAATATATATTTATCAAATAAAAAATACTTCAAATTTCTGCAAGAAGTGTAATTTTGCCAATAAAAATAAATCCATTTAAAAGGTTTTTAATTACAAACTAACCTAGATTAATAAATTTCAAAAAATAAAGATTTCAAATTTCATTCCAAATCTATCAAAAAAATACTAAGAAAAATTCTAAAGCTAACCTCCCAATTTCAAATCCTTTCCGTGGCAATTTAAAATTTAAATGTTGTTAAAAACATTATTCGATGATTAAAGTACAATCAACTACTTATAATTATATTTTGTTACAATATGTATCGATTAAACGACATATGATATATTAATAGGACATATCGATATATGGATGTACCCACCAAGATACTATATAATATTTAAAGTGTTCGAAAATGTATAATTTGTTTTTATTCATATATAACTTATGAATTTTGTTTTAGTTGCATTAATTTAAACCTCCTTATCACATTATATAATAAATTATAATTAAAAACTTGAATGCTAATTGAAAATTAAAGCTCTCAATAATTACCAATCAAATATAAAGTATAAAACTTAAAGTTAAACATTATACTATAAATTATACAGTAAATTATCATCATAAAAAAATCATTTTTGGTTCTTGTGTTTTTCTTTAGATTTGAAGTTTAGTCTCTAAGTATAAAAAATTTCACTGATGCATCCTATGCTTTCAGAACTTTTGATGTTTGGTTCTTATTGCTCATTTTGTTAAGTTTTGACCGTTAACTAAAGACAATTTTCGTCATTTCACTACTACATGGAGTATTTATGAAGTTTGTCTTATTTTAATAAAAATTAAATATAATTATTTAATATATAATGGGTCCCACCATCTCTCTCTCTCTCTCTCTCTCTCTCTCTCTCTCTCTCTCTCTCTCCACTGGTACACCCCCTCGTCATGCTTAAGATCTTCAAAACCTTCACAACACCATCTTCAACAAGCATTACATACCTTCTTGACCTAGCTCCTAATCCAATTATATTATTACTCGGATCCAACTTTAACCCAATTCCTTTAGAAAAATCGTCATTCCTATCACCCAATATCAACAAACATTGTAGGGTGGAATCATTAGTTTCCTAACAAATCCTAGGTGGGGAAACAGAAATTGAAACATGAATGAAAGGGCAAGGTAAGGGGAAGGGGTGGATATATAGACCAAATAAACGAGTGAACACGTTGGTGACAACATTTATACCTAATCGACCACCTTTCTCCCTCAATCATAATCCATGAAATCGAACAAGCTCAGATGGAGACCAACCACCATCATAGAAAGAACCTACCACCAGCAACCACCCCTTCACTCTCCCCATCTCTCTCACATACAACAAAACACATGCATACACACTAAAAATCAAAACACATAAACATAGAGAGACATGTAGTGAAGAAATCAACATTATTTTGGATTCTCTGTGTTCGAAACCTTCATCTTCTATGTTCATCTTATTTTAACCCATGTGTAAAGAAATCGACAAAACTCACCCCTGTTTCACTTGCTTTTTTTTCACCCATAAAATAGTCGCCATAAACCTTTGATGGATCGTGATCTGAATCTTTCATCTTCCCTTTCCACATTCGCATTTCCACTTCAGCTTCTCCTTTCTCTATTCTCTATTTTTGAGTTAATTAAAGAACCTAGATCTGCCAATTTCTTTAAGAATGTTAGCTTTGAACTCTTCCAAATTTAACAAATATGTAAGGAATCTAACTGCTTTGATGCTTCTTTGTTGTTGTATGTGTTTGGGGACGAGAATAATGGACATGGTGGTAGAGATATTGATGTTGGTGTTAAGGAGACGAGTGGTGGGTATATGCTGATCAGGATGTGTGATAATAGAGGAGGAAGGCGAAGGTTGTTCGGTTGAGAAGTGGTTATGAAATCGTTGATGCTATTAGGTTTAGGAGAGAGAGAGAGAGAGAGAGAGAGAGAGAGAGAGAGAGAGGACCCTTTATATATTAAATAATTGTATTTATTTATTTTTATTTTTTTAAATAACAAAAAACATCATAAATAGTCCATGTGGTAGTGAAATGACGAAAATGTCCTTCAGTTAACGAACAAAACTTAACAAAGTGAGCAATAAGGACCAAACATTAAAAATTTTGAAAGCATAGAGACCATCTGTGAAATTTTTGATATTTAGGGACTAAACTTCAGATCTGAAAAGAAAAACAAGGACCAAAATTGATGTTTTTTCTAAAAAAAAAAAACATGAACCAACACACAAAAAAGTTGATTAATAATTTATTTGAAAGAAAATGACAATAAATAATCTTGAAATAGATATATATATATATATATATATATATATATATATATATATATATATATATATATATATATATATTTTTATTTTTAATTCAAAAAGCTTTTACTTTAGATCCAAAACGACATTATATTATGTTTTTTTTTTTTCTGAAAACAACATACCACTTTTAACCAAAAATAACAACTTATTTTCTATTTAAACCTAAAACTACAATACAATCTTTTTAACTAAAAAAATAACATAACGTTCATACACTACACACCAGTGTTTATATATATATATATATATATATATATATATATATATATATATATATATATATATATATAGAGAGAGAGAGAGAGAGAGAGAGGAACAAAGTGAAACAATTAGAATAACTAACATTAGCCTTTGAACTTTTTAGAACTTTTGATCAATGATAAAAAAACAATTAGGGGAATTATGGTAAATGTAAAACCATAACATTATATCTAAAATCATATCTAGATCTTGTTTCACTTAAACATTCTCACCAACCTCCAAGAACTCAAACTTAAACCCTAACACCATCGTCCCAACCTACTGCGGCTACTACCACCGCTAAAGTTGGCCCCAATATTGTTTCTTTTCTCTACCATCACTTTCCTAACTATCATTTTCGTCCATTAACATTTCCCTACCATGGCCTCCTCCTTTTTCTATAATGTCATTTCTTTCCTCCACTACCACAACCCTACTACGTCCTCCTCCTCCATCCTCTATGGCGACCTCATATTTTAAATGAATATGAGATTTCACATAGCCTGAGAGGATGAAACTCTTAGATCTAGTTAGATATAATGTATATGATGCTTATGGATTTCATGGGTGTGATACACATGATGTAATGCCTCTGAGAAATATGGTAAGTTTGTAGATGTTAATGAATATTTTTTTCTTTATTGTGTTGTGAATAATGTTCTAAAAGGCGCGCCATGGCGTGAGGCGTGGCTTCACCGTTACGAAAAGCTTCATAACGTCGCTGTTAGGCACGGCGTGTGGCAAGGCGTGATATGGCGCGCCATGGCGTGTTATGGCGCGTGTTTTTTCGTTTGAGACATAGTTTTTTACTCTTTGTTATGTCTTTTCAAATCGAAGATACAAGTATTGTGGTTTTTGTTAACTTTTTGTTATTAGTTATTGATCTAACTCTTCTAAAAAGTAGTTATATTTAATATAAATTTATATTTATGTGGTATATTAAATTAATACAAAATCGCCGCCTTACATCACGCCTTGAAAAACGTCATGGCTCGCCATGCTCGTTAAGCTTGAGGCTTGGCCTTGCTGCCACGCCACGCCTCACGCCATTTATAACCTTGGTTGTGAATGTGGTCAAATCAAATGTGTGTGTCGATTATGGAAATGATGTGTATTGTGTACACAAAGTGTTTGATAAAGTGCATCAATAAAATATAGTATATTTTAAGTCATGAATGTAATTGTTAATGTATATATTTTATGTATTAGGTTGTGATTGGTGTATGAATTAGGGATGAGCATAGGCGGGTACCCGCCTCATTTGGTGGGAACCGGAACCGGAACCGGCGGTTCCTAGAAAGTTAGAACCAGAACCGTTCTAGGCAGTTCTTAAATGTTTGGAACCAGTCCCGGAACCGGCGGTTCCGGTTCCGGGAGCGGGTAACTCAGTCACATTATCTTTCTAAAATTGATGAAATACCAGATAGATGAGGACTAGAAATTGCTGAATCAAGTTGTCGACAAAAACCGCAATTTAGTTCGATCCAAATGAAATTAATTCGGACCAAAGATGGACAAAATTAGACCAATATATTTTAAATCCGTCAAAGTAACACACATTTATATATATATATATATATATATATATATATATATATATATATATATATATATATAAACTGGTTCCGGCGGATACCCAGCCGGTATGGTTCTGAAAAAATGAGAACCAGAACCGGAACCGCTTAAGGCGGTTCCCTTTTCAAAACCGGCAGTTTCGAGGCGGTTCCAGTTCCAAAAACGGGTACCCGGTTCCGATGCTCATCCCTAGTATGAATGTATAAGTTTTTTGTGTTAAAATGTTAATGATAAATGTATGAATTTTTGTATTCATTTGCTTATATATATATATATATATATATATATATATATATATATATATATATATATATATATATATTAATTTTCATAATGTTTTTGTATTAAACTTTGAGTGATTATGTGGATGGGTGTATTCAAGTATTCAACTATGGATTTGTATTAAATTGTGAATATAATCTTAACTAAAGTGTGGAAATGATGTTTTCGCTATTTTTTGTTTTATCAAAACAAAAAACAAGATTTTAACCTATTACATGTTAGAAAATAAATATAGTAAGAAGTATGTTAGAAAATTCTATCTTACCTTAATTCATATAGACCAAAAAATAAAAATGATAGTCCATATACCCTGTATGGTTCCTTTTAATTTTATTACTAAGACACCTTATGAAAAATCTGGACGAGAATGAAACTAAGTTTAAGATATATAAAAGTACGGGGCCACAAAGTCGAAGCTAAGCTTTACAACCCTCAACAAAGAAATATGGAAATGAAAATCGTTAGTTTTTTATTTATATGCTATATGAAATGATCAAAAATATTTAGATTCTATATCCCTTATCATTTTATTCACATCGTTGAAACTCGCCATTTTGAGTTCTTAGAGAACTCTAATGTTAGTAGGTGAAATGAACATCATGATGCCCAATTATAAAAAGTGCAAAGGGAGCGGTCAGTGACCTCGTTACCTCTTTCCCCTATTGTACCTATTATAGGAGAAAATCCTTTATGTTATTGTTAACTAGAGTCAAGAACCTGAAATTTCATTAATGAGATTATCGAGGTCTGAAAGGCCTACTAAATTTGATGATTACATAACCTTCCTTAATGAACCTGGTTTGAAAATTGTAAATAGCAACGATCCAACATCTTATAACGAGGTGTTGGGCTTGTTAAACCCAAAAAATTATAGGAGTACAACAGACTCCAAATACACTGCTTTAATGTACTAAAAAGTAGTACAAGGCAAGAAGGGTAGAACCACAGAGACATGGGATAAAAGTCTATAACTCTTTGATCAAGGTACTTTGGTCATAAAGGGGTTTTGTTTGCAAAAGTAAAATAATAAAAATAACAATCTCCTTTGAAAGCATGTAGAAAATGAAATAGATTTTTAAAAAGGTTGTTGAAATGGTTCAAATTCTAGTTCTAAATGTTGACATTTAACTTGATTATAACTTGATGTAATTCATGATTGATATTCTATGTTGGCACTGAAACATATTAACACGCTCTAATACCTATATCTTGCCAAATTATCTAACCAAAAAACACTCTTTGACTAGACCTAGCTTTTTTAATTCAACCTAAACATTCTCTTAGATTGTATTCAAAAACTGCATTAAGTTTTGTACAAACTTCCCAACAATGTTCATTTCTTCTCATACCCTCGAAAGTGTGAAAACATGTGATATATTTTTTACAATAAGAAAACTTATTTTTTGTTACCAATTGTTAACTTAATAGAACTATTAGGTTCCATAAAAGTTAATTATCTTTACAAAAGTTCAATTCATGAAAGTGGCTAATTAAACACAAATAAATTCAAGGGTTCTAGTTTAAACAAAAACATAATCACTAGAATAGAATCACAAATCAAACATCAAATCACATGCTTCAAGTCAAATAATCAACATGTTTTGAAGAGGAACTAGAACTAGGGTTGCTTAGCAACACACATGGCTAAGAACAAATCAAACAAGAATAAAGAAGGAATTGAAATGTTTAATGCTTACAAAAGGAAATCATAAGTGTTTGAAATGATTAGAAATCTACAGAAGCTCCCAAAAATCACCCAAAATCGTCATATGATCGCTAAAACTTGCTCCAGAAACTGTCTGATCTGAAAAATGACGTCTTCCCTTCTTTTAGTAATGCTCACGTGCCAAACTCAAGGCCATGCGTTTTTTGCATGCCCATGCCTTTTTCCCATGTGTTTTTAGCATGACCATGTGTTTTTGGCATGACCCGTGCTTTTAGCGAAAAGTAAAATAAGTCACTCACAATTGGCTCCTTCTTAAGCCTGACTTCAACCCGAGTCATGTTGCTTAATAATAAGATGAAAAAGGACAAACATGGCTTGTTTCGGTGTGACACGAACCGTGTTTCAAATGTAGTCATTTGCTACGATGATATGCAACGACTCAGTTATGTCTTCATGTTTTCTTCTATGACATGACCGGTCCATCTTCTCTTCACACTCCAATGCTTCATGCTCCATGTTCCATGTTCCATGTTCCAAGATCCATGCTCCAAGCTCCAAGCTCCATAATGCCTACAAAATAAAGCAAAAATAGTGAAGTACCAGACATTCAAAATAAAATATGCAATTGCCCAAATAATTAACTAAATGCAAGAATTATGAAATAGAATGCTATGAAATGATGGAAATAAACATGCAAAATAGATGCACAAAAAGCACCTATCAAACCTCCCCAAGCTTAGACCTTTCTTGTTCTCAAGAAAGAGAAAAATGAAGAATCAACCTAAAGAAGACAATAGGTGACTAAAAAGAAACTAAGATAAAAAGAACAGAAAGAATGAAAAGGACCTAAAGGAAATTATGAGTGAATGCATGCAATAAAAGAAAAACTAAAGAAAATAACATATGTACGAAAAGATTAACAATGATTCAAAGATTTTTTTTTCGAACATCAATGTAACAAACAAAACAAAACAAACCATATTCAATCCAATTAACCTTACTGTGTCACACAGTCGAAGATGTACCTGTCGTGCCTTGAGATAACTTGACACTAACCCCACAAATATATATATATATATATATATATATATATATATATATATATATATATATAACACATTAAAAACAACACATTAGCCACGCGCTAACATGTCTCAACAAAGTCAAAAGCTACAAAACTTGTTTACACTTTATGTGATGAAAAATATGCCCAATAATCTTTATTTTACAAAACATGATAATGACCGACTCCAACTATTTGTCGACTAACAGCAATCTTTTTCTAAAAGTTTCCTAATATTTACCCAGATTGGTTATATGTTTCAAACCACTTACACCGGTCAAAGTAGTTAACAATCATTCCATTGTCATGAGTTCAAGTACAAGTCCAAGGGGATCTTTTGGCAACCATTTTTTCCAAATTGTATACATTTATTCAACTCAAGTTGCTGTGGAATTGTCCACTTGTTGACTCGAAACTGTGGAATTGTCCACTTATTGACTCTTGACTTAAAACTTGTGGAATTGTCCACTTATTGACTCTTGACTCAAAGCTTATGGAATTTTCCACTTATTGACTCAATGACTCTTTTTTTCTTTTTTTTTTGGTTTGGCTTAATTCTTTATATTTTCGTCCTTGACTTTTTATATTATTGGGACATCTCATAATTTATTACCATGAGGGGCTTTTAAGGCATTTTTCGGAGGACTGATGTTAACACACAAATACCCGTAAGTATAGTTAGAAACACTATCCCCAAGTAGGGTAATTAGAAGGGAATTGGCAGAAAGGACTTTTTAGAGCGCTAGAAGATTCGGGGCACTGAAATTTTATATTCCTTTTATACTCTTTCTTGAATTTGATATTTGGTTATGACTCAGCATTACGAACAATAATACCGGTCATGCATTCTAAAGGCTAACCTATACCCGTTATTTTGCTTCAGTGTTGACAACCTCATCATTTTCTGTTTTGTACGAGTAGCTTCGGGAGACGTGTTCATGTGTGATTAGATTGCTTTAAGATTTTTTTAATGAAAAACAAACGAGTTCTAATCTCAAGGCACGACTCATTTACCAACTCAACTGATTCAAGAAGATTAGCATAACACCTTGTTCTGGGTCATTCTGTGATTCAGGGTCATGGGTCAGAACTTATCAAAGAATTCTTGTCTTAAATCAAATTCTTTCCACAACACAATAGAATCACTAGCATGCTTGTCTTAAATCAAATTAAGCTAATATTTTCAAACAAATATTGACATGCTCCCATCACATAATATACATGTATAACACTCAATCTAACATAAACTTATCACATATCTCGCATCAAACAAATAAGAAAATAGCATGCAATCATCCTAGATTCCTTTACACATAAAGCAATACAACATCCATGTCACATTACTAAATACTATATGGATCTGTTCATTTTATCTAAGATTGGCATATTGCTTTGAGTTGGTAAGGTTTTATGATTAGGTTGCTTACTGGTGTAGGATTGTAATCTCAAGTTGTAACTCTTGGGGTCTTGTCATTGTGAGTTTTAGTCATATTTTGGAGCTCTTGAGTGTTGTTGAAAGAATTTAGATTCTCTTATGCTTGGTGATGTCAGGCGTGGTTGTTGAGAACTAGATGGTGAAGTTATTGGGTTGGATTGGCAATTCGAATAATTATGAAATCATCAGATTTTAGCCGAGTCCAAGTAAGGGACAATTGCTTGGGTTAGATGGAAATATTTTCGAGTGCATGTCACCCCGGAGTTTCATATTTGAGGATAAGAAAATGGCTAGTTTTGGTTATTGTGTGGATTGAAGCTTATATGAATGATAGTCAACAGTCAGTTGTAATCAGGGAAGCATACGCTAAGAAGTCAGGGATATCTTGTATGCAGGTGTGAAGCATCAGTATCAGTGCAAGATTAAGTTAGTGTCTCGGCTCAGGTCGAGAGTTGTGTGAGGGCCTTACTGTTGGGTTTTTTGTACTATAACACTCCTATGGTGCACATACAATCCTAATAGCTTTGGATCTAAGTTTTCTCTAGTTATACATGCAATAAATTTTCCAAAGCATGAAGCCTACAACTAGCATAAAATTTTGGTACATGAATCATAAAACTAGTTAGAATATTACCTCTTTATTGTAGCTTGTAGTTTTGGCCTTTCAAGAGCTTAGCACCTCAAGTATGATGCCTCAAATGGTTCACAAACACCATGAACAAAGGAAGACTTTGAGAGAGAGAGAGAGGCTAGACACACTCAAATCGGTTATGATTCTCTTAGAATGCATAGGTCAACCAATTTTGGCTAAGGGGTAACACACACATACACACACACACACACACACACATATATATATATATATATATATATATATATATATATATATATGATATAGGCTTATTTAGTCATAGACATCATTCATTATCTTATTAATTATTGTTGATATTATATCATCTAATGGACAAAAGGTACTTAATTAGCTTAATATTTCAATTTTAGCAATAAAAGACATGCTCGGGTGAAAAAGGAAGAGGATTTGAGTGATTGGAAGCTTGGAGATTGAAGACTGAAGAAAGCAAGATGTTGCTGGACAGTTTGACCCATCATCAGTGTTTTGGCCATATCTCATGAACCGTAACTCCGATTGACAAGATTCAAAATGTTCTGAAAACTAGACACAATTTCGGATGACTTTCGTGTTTTGAGAAAATGTTGATCCCGAAAAAACTCAACGAGTTGGGCCTAAACTCGACGAGTTTTGTCAGAATGTTCCAGATTCGAAGATGCCTTGCCGTACACGCTGTATACGCGGATTATCGAAAAAACTCGACAAGTTATTCTTAAAAACTCGTCGAGTTGACGCTGTTTTCAGAATTTATATATAGAAACTCTTCTCATTCGGACCTGAACTTTTGCTGGAGGCTAGCTGCAACTTTTGAAGACCAGAAGGGTTCTTGGAGCTGCTATTTTCGAGATTGCAACATAAGAGACAATTTAGAAGAGAATCAAAGGCAAATAATCATTCTTCTTTTCTTAATCTTTGTTTTGAACCATGTTTGAATCATTAGATTTTGATTTTAGATTATTACTTGCTGTAGATATGAGCTAAAAGCTTTTTACTTCTGTTTGGATGAGATAATCTTATGAACATGGTTTGATTGAGTGGTTGAATTGATATTAATTTGGTTATTCATCTTGTTAAGCTTATTAAAGATCCTTATGTATTGATGATAAATGTTTTTATTTAACAAATAAGTGATTGAGTTGCATGAATATCTTCTTGATTACTTGATTCATATAGTTTTATGAATATAAGATTGTATGCCTAGGAATAGTGAATATGAAACTAGGGTTAACTATAAAATATGTAAATCAATGTGTGAGCATGTGTGATGAACATCCATAGATGAGTTGATTGAATTGAAGAAATTTGATTAACTATTATTATAAGTCTTGCTTAATACGAACTAAACACTAGGAAACTTGTTAGTTTAATCAACTGGCCATTGTTTGAATTAACTTGTCTACTAAAGGATTGGTAATAATGAACATGAACCCAATCACATTAGGAATCGGTAACCATTTACATATTAATCCATTGCACCTGCCACGAAATCAACCATAGGAATAAGTGAATCGAATCTAAGCAGAAGTCTCTTTTTATCATTGAATCTAGTTGTCCTTTCTTGTTCTTCTTAGTTGTTAATTGCCTTTGTTTGAGTTTTAAAGTACTTGATTAAGTTTCTAGTCTTGCAAAACTAGAGAAACCCCCTCTTTTATTAATTGTTTTTAATTAGGTAATACTAGTACTTAATTTGATTGTTACCGTTCCCTATGTTCGATACCCTACTTGCTTAAACTATACTATTAATCGATAGGTTCACTGCCTTTCGTGTGTTTAATTTGTGTTTGAAGTAATAGGATTAAAACTAGTGCGTTTTACACACATCAAGTTTTTGGCACCATTGCCGGGGAACGGTTCTAATAGTTAATTTTATTTGCTAGTGTTATCGATCCTTTGTGTGAGATTTATCTCATATAAAGTTACACGTTTTCTGTTTTAATTTTTATTATCATATTATTATGTATTTTCCAAGTCTCGATGCTTTTGATGCTTTTCTTGAGGAAGTAGCACATGAAATTGAGCAAGAAGATGAAGAATATGACTCAGATGAAGATTTGATGAAATTTGGAAGATGGTTAGATAACATCTCTTGTAACGAACAAGAGAAATCTGAGTCACAAGAGCTAGAGTTAAAAGATGAAGAATTTAATCCAGAAAGAGATTTGGAGGAGCTGGAAAGATTGCTAGCAGAAGGGTCAGATGAAGAACAAGAACAAGCTGAGTTGCAGGAACCAAGCCGTGGTTTGACCATTATCACGACATGGCCACCTATTTTCCCAGTTTGTGTTTCAAAGGATGGGGTGACGATTCCAACTTTGGAAAAAGTTCTGAAACGCGATCCATTTCTGATTAGTATCCAACCGGTCCCAACCCTTATCAAGATTCTTGGGTTTTATATATTCAAGCTCGTTTGGCCAATTATAGAAGAAAAGATCCAAATTTTACAAATTGGTCCACCA
This sequence comes from Lactuca serriola, assembly GCF_051521515.1. Classification (NCBI taxonomy): domain Eukaryota; kingdom Viridiplantae; phylum Streptophyta; class Magnoliopsida; order Asterales; family Asteraceae; genus Lactuca; species Lactuca serriola. The sequence continues at coordinate 126,303,987 of NC_136410.1, read as the reverse complement.
AAGAAGATATTCAATGCAACAGATGGATTTGCATTGAGTTTATTGGAAGTTTATTAAGTTGAGAGTCCAGCTAAAGACTCGCACAAAAAGAAGCGCTTGCGGGAGGCAACCCGTCATTAGAGTTTGCTTTTCTTTTTCCTTTTGAACTTCTAGTTTATTAGGGTAGTGTAGGATTTTAATTTAATGATTGTTTTCCTTTTTATTATTTGGTTTTTGATTTTTATCTTTGCAGAAGTTAGGGCGAGAATCGATCAAATTGTTAAAGCATGAGGAATAAATGTGAAATCGAGTCTAAAACGAGAAGAGTGGGAGAATTGAGTCTAATTACGAGTCCGGTGAATAAATGGCTGAAAGGATGAGCTTTTAGTGAAGAAAAATGAGGGGGAATATTGTTATAATCATTCCCTTAAAATCCAGAAACGAAACTGAAGTTGGAGTATATTTTGTTCACTCAGTACATAAAACTCGTCGAGCTTTTAGTGAAGAAAAATGAGGGGGAATATTGCTATAATCATTCCCTTAAAATCCAGAAACGAAACTGAAGTTGGAGTATATTTTGTTCACTCAGTACATAAAACTCGTCGAGTTCCCTATATAAACTCGACGAGTTCTTTAGGAAAAACCCGACTGTGCCGGTTTCAGCGACCCAACTCGACGAGTTGCTCTTTCTCTTACCTTTGAGTTGGTGATTTGATTACATTCTACGAAGGCAATTGGCTGTGCTATCAACGTTTATTTTCCGAGCATTTCCAAGATCTTTTTCCTCTATATTTTGAAGAATAACCATGCGAGATTTGACACCCAAGGCATGGATGAGTTGTTCCCATGTCCAAAGTCAGTTGAAGATGGAGCTTAACAAGAAGAATATCAACCTCGCAACTACTATCCCATGGGAGTTTGTTCTAATTCTCTCTACTTTTATGTTCTTTTTCATGCATAACATGCAATGGGGACATTGCATAAATTAAGTGTGGGGTAGGGGGTTGATTACATTAGTTATATTAGAATCCTAGGTTTAATTTTAAAAAAAATTTGCATAAAAATTGCTAGGGCCTAATTTAGAAAATTTTGGTAAAGCAATTAGGATTCCATGCTAGTATTGTGTTTGATGATTCTATGAAGACCCAAATGTTTAGTTGAGCCAACATACGTTATAGTGCATTTGTGGCCCCCTTTATTCTAGTGAAATCATTGGACAAAAGCACAACCTCGCTTAGTTTGAGGATCACAATATGTTTAGCATCGTGTACTTGAAATGTATCCAAGAAAACTTAAGTAGTCATTGCACACTAGACTAATGCCTTTAACCAATAAAGTATGAAGTTAAATTCCCTTGCTTAAGCATATGTTTTTCTAGGTTTTTAGTTTTGAGTGGAAAAAGTGCGTTGAAAAAAAATTGAAAAAAAAGAGTGATGAAATGTTTGAATAAAGAATCTACAAATCTATGAAGACAAAGAAGAGTATCATGAAGAAAAGCTACAAAGTATAAAAGATTCAATCAAAAGTTGTATTTGTCTTCTATTTGTAATTTTCTTTTCTAGGTTATTTTATCGTATGTATGCTTAGGGACTTAACCAAAAATGACTTGAAGTTAAGAAAGTTTTATGGGGATGGATTCGGAGGGATGCATAAAATGAGCGTTGTTCAAAAGAAGTGGGCGAGTGTTTATGAGGATTGTGAGTATTTAGAATTGAGGGGGGTCCTTAGTAAAAATTTTAGACACAAATGCATGCGTTGCGGTCTTGGCATAATGGCTGGGTTCGATTGGGATTGTCTTATGTGATATTAGCGTGCTAAAATTCGGTTTTGCTTGGGGGCAAGCAAAAGTCAAGTGTGGGGTATTTTGATCCATATATATATATATATATATATATATATATATATATATATATATATATATATATATATATATATATATTGTAGGATTCCAAGAGTCATGGATAAACCCTAATCCATACACTTGGGTTTTGATCCATATCTCATGTGGGCTACTCATCATGGATACTTACATAAACATAACCCATCATGGATCAATAGCCCAAACAATATATATCACTGATTTACATAATCAGTCCCCGTTAATTTAATTAGTCTCTTTTGATCACTAAATTAATTCCAAATTAATTCTTGATCAATACTAATTAAATTTTATGATTTCTCAATTAATATATTATACTTATAATATATTAGTAAATCATAAATAGCCTCTTTCTCAAATATCCATCCTATCAAATTGTTCTGATGAAGGCAATCCAAATGGACCATGCTACTCTCGGGTCAAGTACATATCAATTATAGTTATGAGCTTAGACAGCTAATCCAACAGTCTCCCACTTGGATAATTTCAATATGTCTTAATAAATGGTTGGAAAATCAGTATCATGTTTGTGCATTTGTAAATCATTTTCCTGGTATGAGTCATACATAACCTTGAAACTGGCAGACATTACCCCTTCTTCAAGGGTGAAATTATCAAATGTCTTTTTCCATCCTTGAAGAGGGAGTTTCTTCGGTAAGAAGTTTTTCACAATCTCTAGCTCTGGATATGGAAATCTCGTGAAGAATGGCAAAGCATGCAGTAGGCACGAATGAAATCTCTAACAAACACATGCATTAGACATACACAATTCAAGGTTGAAACTTGAAAGTGGAACAAGTGGAATCGTATTATATTATTTATATTTGTTTTGATAGCTATTGTGAGAAATAACAATATGTGTTTATTTATTTGTGAGAAGTAGCATATTTGAATAAATATATGTATTTTCAAGTCTAACTGATTTCTAAATAAATATTTTCTTGTAAATTATACATTTTTATTAAAGAAACTTATTATCCCCTTTTTAGTGGATATCTTACATTTAGTAGTTTCTAATAGCACAATGTCAATATGAATAAATGTTAAAACCTCATAAGTTACTAATTCTGCACTTTTTAGTGAATATCTTTGTTGCTATAATTAGTTTTGAATTCAAAATATATTTAAATGAAAAAAACAAACTACTAATATTAAATAGTTACTAATATCATTTAAAATTAACAAATATACCGTTACAGACAAAACACTTAATTTTGTATAAAAACAACTGTTTGCAAATCTTTGATTAATGGTTATGTTTTTTTAAAGTTTTACTGTCGTTTTACTTTGTCATTCTTGTAACACATGAGTTATAACCTAGTGTGTGTCTATATATATATATATATATATATATATATATATATATATATATATATATATATATATATACACAAAAAAAAAAAAAAAAAAACTATTATAGGGACTAATTATACAAGCACTTGTTAAAACTGGTACAAAATTCTAGGATCCAGCCTAATTTGTGTTGCTTATATCGATATCAAACATACGCATAAGGTTGGGATTGGTTATAAGGCCATCCATAGTGTATTGAACTCATTAAAATTTAATGAATTGTCATATTACGATTTTATCTATAATACAACTCTACAAAAAAAATCTATAATGCATTATGCTCTATAAAGTTCAATACAATATATTTATAAAATCTAATTTATGATATATTTAATAATTTAAAAGTTTCATTTTTCTCATTGAAATATTCACTAACTATTGAACTTCACATTATTTGAACACTAACGTGACATGTCATACGGGTAGACTAATCAATTGAACTCCAATTAAACATGTCATGTCATAGATGTCCTCTTATTTTGATATTAGGGCGGCAAATAAGTTTTGTAAAATTATTGATATAAGATCAGCTTCAACCAAATTTTAAAAACAAGATTTCTATATTATCCATCTCTTTAACCCGAGACTAAATATTTAGAAAAACTAACATACATATATTTTTATGAGGGAGAAATACTTTTTATATCATAGAATTAGTTTTTATTGACAAGTAATTGGTAGCATTTTGAGGGCTAAAGAGTCGAGAAATACCACTTTGAAGTTTGAAAGACAATCCACAAGTATCCTTGTGGAATAAGGAGCCCACTAGAATTCCTGAAAGAAAACACACCTTTTGAAAAACAGTGAAAGATGCATAAGTTATAACACCGAATAAACAACAAAGTAAAGTTAAAAAATGTGAGAGACTCCATATTTCCATTCAATGCTTGGCTTGTTTGCCATGTTTAACCCAAAATAAACTTTAAGCTAAAAAAACAATGCAACTTACCATATACTGAAAAAAGTACGTGTGGACATGAAAAAAAAAAGTATTAATACAAATAAAATGCATAAACAATATCGGTCACTTAAAACGTTATATAATCATGTCATTTGTCGTCGCATAAGGAGCCCACGAACATGTAACTGCCCAGCCCACGATCTCAATTCTTATTTTGTGTCAAAATCTACACTCAACTATTGAAATATTATTTAAGACTGATTGATAAATAACGTGTCAAATTGTTCTATAGGAATGTTAACTTTTAAAAAAGTATGACTAATATATAATATAACATGTAAAATATGTCTAATGCAATACTAATTATTCGTCAAAAAGATTTTATCCATCGAAAACTTCGTCAAAGTGTTAGAAATTTATTAGTTTTTACAATTTCACTATTTGCCCAGATGAGGATTAATCGTCTAGACGCCGCCTAGTCAGTTGCCTACCTCCTATGGACTAATAGAGACTAGATGAGAACTAGTGAGGATTTTACAACAAGGATAATACTTGTACACAGAGAACTTATCATTAACCATAAATATGATAGGTGTCACCTCATTACCACATACAACTATATTATACTAGGAATACCACAACTACATACCACCACCACATCTTATACCTCTTAAAATTCAAGATATGACTAATATGTTTTATAATATAGTATAAGATAACCAATCCAAATCGGTTTATATATCCCAAATCATTATTAAATTAATCTACTTGATGTTAAACACTTAAAAATATATTTAAAATGTCATTTACACCAAGATTGTTAAGATTAAGATCTCACATAAGATCGTCATATGTTGTACAAAACCGTGATCGTAAGATCGAAGATCATACACGTATGAACTAGTGTTCAAATTTGTTTCCAATGACTTTTTTTTGTTTAGTACTCATTATAACTTGATATTGATTAATTTAAAACATCGATGATGTAATTAATTTGAACTTTTCAAACATGAATTATAATTCATATTGCTACAAACCGCAAAAATCAGGAAGAAACATCAAAACAGAAAAAGAAAGAAACTAGATAATCATAATCATACACTACTAAAGACATAAGATCATAAAAAGAATAACACGAGCGTCATTCGACATTGTTTAATTCAAAATGAATAGATGAAATAGTAATATTCATGAGTTTCTATATATCTTATAAAGCTAACATTTTTCCTTGAACCTCATGTATTTTCCTTTCACCACATTCATTTGAAACTCCCATGACTTTTCAATTTCTTTCTAATAATAATTATAATTGGTTAATTAGGTTAAATAAATTTCAAACCTAAAGTGTAATCATATATAAACTAAATTTCAATATTAAAATAATATATTTACTTCTACTTATAAAGTTATGTTTTTTTAACTTTTAACATATTGTACTTAATTTATTAATGCTAATATATTGTTGGATGTAAACGATTATAATTTTAAAGATACAATTTTGGAACAATTTGTATAAAATACTTAAATTATTAATTTAAATATAACATTATAGGGTCAACTTAAATATAAATTTTAGTTTACCTTAAACAACCCAAAAAATATTTTGTAAATAGTTAAAAGTGATAAATTGTAGTGTCTTTCTAATAATGATTGTAAGTTGGTTAATAAGGTTAAATAAATATCAAACCTAAAGTGTAATCATAAATAAACTAAATTTCAATTTTAAAATAATATTTTTACTTCTACTTATAAAGTTATGTCTTTAACTTTTTTAACATATTATACTTAGTTTATTAGATTTAAAATGTTGTTGTATGTAAACCATCATCAGTTTAAAGCTACAACTTTTGAACAGTTTGGACAAAAATACTTAAATTGTTAATCTAACATTACAATGTCAACTTAAATATAAATTTCATTTCTACTTTAAAAACCAAAGAATATTTTGTAAATAGTTAAAAGTGATAAATACAAAAACTAAACTGTAATCTCAATTTAACTAAAATATTTCCTAAAGATATTTTTATAATCGTTAAAATTTTCAAATAAATAGCTTAAAATAACTTATAGTAACAATAGTTAAAAATAGCTCTATATAAATGATTATATTGTTACATTTAAAATCAAAAAACAATGTTTGATATTTTAAATAATTATAATGATAGAAATTAAAACATTAAGCAAATAACTTTTCAAAAATTAATTAACAATAATAACAACTATAAATAACATTAAATCATATATTATATATAACTTTATTCACGTGTAATTCGCGGGTAAAAGTCATTCAAACTATTAAGATAATGCGGTTATAATAGATGTATATATATATATATATATATATATATATATATATATATATATATATATTATCATATAATACAAAATAATCAATATATTATATCGATTTAGTATGCGAATTATGATATCAAATTTAACAATAATATTATTGTTATATTTAAACAAATATATATTTGTAAAGACTTCAACTATCTATATGTTTTTCGCGCAACGCGCAAACATGCCTAGTCTTAGTATATAACAAAGACTAAAGAGATATGATCTTATATTAAGTAATAAGATCCTAAATAAACCCTACTATGATTAGATCGTTTTTCATATGTAAAATCTTGAAATCACAAACCTACATATACTCTGTTTTCTTTTTAAATCGCATATCCCAAATATATCCTCACTTGATGCAAATCAACGAAATCCATTAAAGCAAAAAGTGAGAAAAACCGATATCCAAAATATAACAGCAAAAGTGTCCTCAATCCCTCAAAGCTTAAAAACAATCGGTCCTTGTGGGCAACCATACCCCTACAGAAGCCGTGTGGACCCCACCGACCCTACCATACATTTCCAGATCACATTACAGCGCACACAAAAACACACACACACACACATTCTTCATCTTTACATGCACAATCACAGCTTCACCTTTCCAAGTTCCAACCATCAAATCAAACTAATCCAATCCAAGAACACAAAATCTCAAATGGAGAAGAAGGTTAAGTTGATGTGCAGTTATGGCGGAAGGATTCAACAAAGGCCACACGACCTTCAACTCTCTTACATCAACGGCCACACTAAGATCTTGACAGTCAATCGCGACATCAACTTCTCAACCCTTTTATGCAAACTACACGATCTTTGTGAATACAATTTACAGATTCAGATCAAGTATAAGTTACCTGGACACGATTTGGAAGCTTTGGTTTCAGTTTTTGACGACGACGATGTCGATCAAATGATGTTCGAGTACGATCTTCTCCGACGTGGTTCGATTACACCGCCGCGGTTCCGTCTCTTTGTGTTTTTCCCGGCGACGGTGACGCCTGTCGCGTCGGGATCATTGAATCCGGATTTTTTGTTCGGTTTTGATAAGGAGTATTCGTTTGAGACGTCGGAGATTCGTGAAAACTCCGATGTGGGTGCGACGCTTCCCGGGAATGCCGTCGTCGGCGGCGGAGCTCTGAAGCGGAGTCCGGAAGTATGGACAGGTGAAAGCTACGTTTACCCTCCGCCGATGGTTTACCGGCCACCGGTAAAGGTAGGTGGATACTTTGAGGCTGGACTGTACAACTTGTATGCAAACTGTGGAGGGACACAACGCCGGTGACCGGAAAAGCCGGTGGGTGTATAGAGTTTATTTTTTATTTTTTATTATTTTTTTTATTTTTATTATATGTTTTGCCTGTTATTCTATTTGCTATGACGCACCAAAGGGAGTATGAATACATCCAACGGTGGAAAAGCAGCCACGTCGGAACATGAGTTTAAGGTTTGGGTTGTTGTAGCTACAAATTAGATTTTGGAGTATTATATAAATTTGTTATTTTATAGTAAAAATATAATATAAAAGAACCAACAAAGATTGTAATAGTTTTGTCTAGGTCAAAGATTGAAAAGCTTAATTGATGGTTATAACAAAATAAGAAGTTTAATGCTAGGAAAGATCACCTAAGCAATTGGTCTAGTCATACCGAAACTGAAATCGAAATTGGTTATCAATAATGGTTCATACATGCTATAGGGATAGGGATACTTAGTAAGATTTAGAAGATTTTTGTTATAATTGTTATGTAAGACTTGGTTGGTTTAATATTTATTGTATATTATGGATGTGATATGGTTGTATGATTTGTCTAGTTCAATTTACATCTTATGTATATCTTAAATGTTTAAAAACCAAGAAACATTTTGGGTGTATTTTGTTCTAGTTTTGAGGAGTTGCACATTGCAAGAATAAATAACAAATATGATAAAATATCATTGTGTTTGAACTCCTTGTGGTGTTGAAAACTTAAAATTCCACACTTGGATTCCTATTCACCAACATTGAATGTCATGGGAGACATTTGTTTATCCATTTGCACCACTTACTACCAAACCCTTGAAAAATCATATTCCGCTTCTAATAATCTCAACTAAAAAGAATTATACATCTTTTCAAATTCAACCTTAGAAAGCAAAAAGTCTTTTTTCTTTTTACACCAATCCATATTCTTAACCCTAAGAGGACCATCAGGAATCTAACTCCCTTGAATAAACATTGATTACTCTAAAAAATAATAGACTTGATAAGCCTGAGCCAACCGATTAGCTATAAGTTTTGTAATAATTTTGTATTGCAATCCAATAAAACTAATTGGTCTAATTATCAACTTTCGAGATCAACCTGATAACAGAGGAGTTACAAAACATATAGAAGTCAATAACAAACCAGATAACATCATCTTTCATGAGATCCCAAAACTTTTTCAAAAGTGTAAAAGTGAACTCATTCGGTCCCGACATCTTATCATTCCTGCACAACCAAACAACTTTTTTTTCCACCTCCGAAAAAATTGATTATAAATCTTCTAACGAATCTAATGTTTTAAAAACCAGACTTCTATGATACACATGAACTTAATTTATCTTAAAAATTTTCAAAAAATTATCTTTTAACTTGATTTGTAGTCATACACCAATCACCATCAACAATAATCCCCATTGTGGACATTTTCTTAAATTTCTATTCAACATACAAGTGAAAAATATTTAAAATTTTCGTCATTTTTTTTATGCCCATTGTAACGTGAAATCTTTTCACTATTATTTTCAAAAAAAACATTTAAATACCAAACTTTATATTAATACACTACGTGATCTATATCAATGATTACAATGTTTATGTTTTAACTAACTAGGCCCTTTTAAATCATTATTGCACATGGTGGGCAAAATTTAGACAATATCATTATTTACCCTCATTCCATGTTGGGCAAAATTTAGTATAATGCAAGTTACATAAGATATGGTTTATTTTCAGAATAAAAGGTTTTATATTTATAAAGTAGTCATCGATTAAATATAATAAAACTTGAAAAGTTCTCAATGTCATAGGAAACAACAATCATATTTATGGACCCAATTAGATATCATGACGATACAACTTTAAAATTCTAAATATATTCTAGCATGCTTTTCTTATTTTACTCCCTCCGTCTCAATATTATTGTCCACAGACAAAAAACACACAGATTAAGAAAAACATTAATTACCACTAACTTTATATAATAAAATGACAGTTTTGTCATTACTTTGCATTTAATGTTCCATTAAATGCTTAGTTGGTTAAGTAATAATGAGGGGTATTTTGGTAACAATGTTATTTATTTTTAGAAGTGGACTATTATTTTGGGACAAACCAAAAAAGAAAGATGGACTATAATTTTGAGACGGAGGGAGTATTATTTTAAAGATATTATTTAGCAGTTTGGTACTAAAACTCCCTTGAGATATTGTACTTAAAAATAGCTAAATATAATTTACTTTAACTTCTCTGTGAGGTGTTTAACGTTTCCATCCATCATGGTGGCATTCCTCTTCGGCGAATGCAAACGCCGGCATGAACTATCTTCTCCTTGATTCGATTTCTTTTGATGCATACTTCAACCCTAATTTTTGATGTTCCTTTGCTCACATTTAGCAAAACGATTCTCTAATGGGAGATTGATCAAAAGAGCCGTTGATTCATAAAATCTCACAAAATGTGTACGCCATGAATTTCCTAATGCACTTTACTACTAGAGAATTATAGAGGACATGTGAAATGTTTGTAGGAATCAAGAAAATAAGTTAAACAACTTCAGACAGCTGATAAACGAATTTCGGCAAAAGACGCAAAAATAAAATTGAGAACATTGCAAACGAAAAACTAAACATAGTATTTAATGTGGTTCGATCAAAATGACATACGTTCACAAGGGAGAGAGAGAGAGAGAGAGAGAGAGAGAGAGAGAGAGAGAGAGAGAGAGAGAAAGAGAGAGAGAGAGAGAGGGGGGAGGGAGGGAGAGAGAGAGAGAGAGAGTGAGAGATCATATTATTAACTTCTAAGAACAATTACAATCACTCATAAAATGTTGCACTTCACTTAAGTTTCAAACAAGAGGAATATATCTTGCGGGAAAGCTGCTCCAGAGGATATGCTATCGACAATGATTGTTCTCTTGAATATGCTCATGTAAACTAGCAAGGAATAACTGGTGGTTATACATACCTATTTATAGGCAAACATGGGAATATCCTAATTCTAATGGGCCAGACCCATCCATAATTAAGCCATAAATGAAATCAACCAATCACAAGATGTCATGTAACTGCATCTAGAGTCTTCAAGATTGAGGGATGTTCATGGCTACCTGCCATGCACCTAGGAGCACGTTCTCAAGACCCATTACACCTTCTTAGATCCAGCAACACATTCTCCAGCTACTGGAGCACATTCGGTAGCTAGGCATCGACTTTACAAGCATGGAACGCATTCTTGAAGCTAGGAAGCACATTCACTAAGTGACTAATGCATTTGCTGATCAGGGGCTTCTCTATTGATGTGAGGAGTGCAATTGGCATATATGGAATACATTCTGATGCCTCCACCACATTCTCCAAATGCCCTACAACATTCTGCAAAATTCCTAGCGTTTTCCCCAAATGCCGTAGTGCTTTCTCCAAATGCCCCGACTACTTTGCTAAATGTCCGGTCACTTAAGGACTTATAATTATTTCATCAAGGAGGCATTCTCCCACTAAAGGATCATTCTCTCTCTAGCCATTCTGTCACCAAAAGGGAATTCTATCTATGCCCTTTCTTTATCAAGTCTTCACACCCCAACACTGTTTAGCAATTTGTATGATATTTTTATTATCAAACATTTATCGAAACTGGGTAAGTTATTTGCATTTGTTCAATTCATTAATGAAGACAATGTTGGAACTCTTGTAGTAAGCCTTTGCACTAAATTATATGGATTGGAAAATCGAAGTTGATTGTTACTTTGGCACAGTTTGATTAGGGTGGAGGTAAAACTAAGACTACACTTGATCATAAAACCAAGCCTGTGGAGACTAAAAATATGGAGAACTCAAATCATGTGCATGGGTGTCTAAGGGAGCGTCATATGCTCTACTGATATATGAAGTACCTAATAACTACAAGAATAATAAGGAAGATGAGAGCCCTATGATTATTATGAATAACGGATGTTTTAGTAATAATGAGTACACTTTGATACTAGTTGGATGTGTTAAGAAATTTAACGCCCTATTGAATTTACTTCTCATCTATAACAATGAAGGATTTAGTGATGACATGTTGGGATATCTTAGTGCGATATAGGTCTTCCTGGAATTTCACTCTATGGCCTCTCATGATGCTTTTTGAAAAGATGTCGATGCAGATTCTTGGTTTTCAGAAATATTTCCTTTCCCTAGTGGGCTTTACATAAATAAATCATTGGCTTGGGTTAATATTGAGGGGCTGTCATGCATGGCGTGGTCTGGAAAATCATTTGCTAAAATTGTATACAAGTGGGGGAGTTGTAATACATGGACGATTTTAAAGATGGTATTTTATATAGTGAACGGGTATGGGTAAAAACTATAGTGGTTTCCTTAATCATAGAGACAGTCAATATCATTATGGAAATGAGATTTTTATAATTAGATAAAAGGAAGTAATGGGTTGGATTTCGTCCTTCACTGATGAGAAATCCAAACTGAAGCTTGATAATAATGAACCTTTTGTAGACCTGCTAGAAGTTGAAAAATACATGAGAAGAATGTAAAATAGAGGTATATGTTCATGTGGAGTCGTGGGATAAGAATGACGATTCAAAAGGTATTTCATACCACTACCCCATGGAGAAGAAAGAAATAAAGATGGAGATTGACATAGAGATGGACCCTGCTAATTATAGAAATATTACTAACATGTAATGACTATGGGCATATTTCCAACAATATCATGTTCATACCACTACCCCATGTCTTTTCTTCAAAATGATTTTTATCAATAACTAATATCCCTTGATTTCCCACTCAGGAAACTCGTCACACACTTTGTCTCACTCTATAGAAAACTCGATCATTTATCACCTATTATCGTCTACAAATAAGGGTCCGTTCCTTTGAATTCTAAACTATACTAATTGTAATTATATCATTTTCATTCATTCAATAGAACATATTGAATACCATCATATATTGTGTATAGTGATCATACTTCTATTAATTCAAATATTCCACACCGAATAAATCATGGTACTTTTAATAGTTTTCCCACTTCAAGGATTCGATCTACTCAAATAGCTACTATATATTGTTTCAATACTACTCGTACTCGAGAATATAACCAGTTTGAGGATATACAAACAAGTTGATCCTGTAAAATACATATATCCCTTTAATATAAATAGTTCCACATCATACATTCTTTAAAATTAATAAGGACTTTCTCTGTTTCATGAACAACAAAGATCTAACCAGTTACCTAATATCGGTCCATACTCTTTATTGACTTCACTTGATCACATGTTAACCACCTTATTATCACAATCTAGGTGTATTTTCATACACACTTGTAATATATTGTTTATATCTTTCTCTTTTAGAAACCTAACATTTTTTTAGTAAATTTAAACAATAATATGATTCTTATAGAGATAACATTGAATTGATGGGCTTTCTAGGTTACAATTAACATTGTACAAGCAGAATTTCACTTAACTCTTAAGGGTACACGCAACCTAAATTGCATCTATATCTTTTCATTATTAATAGCAACATACTTATGAAACAAAAAACTTTATACCATATGAATCAAATTCATGAGTAGAACCACATACCTTATAGCCTAAGTCGAATTAAGATAATCAAAACCTTGATAACCTCCTTGAAAAACTAGCTCGAAAAGTATGCGAGCCTTTAATGGTTCACACCCAAAACTCAAGAAACCCTAGGATTGAAGGAGACGGAGGAGATGAGGAGGAGATTTCATTTTCCACCTTTAGGTATGAGAAATACACGAAATTAGGTACCCAAGGGTTCAATTTATAGTGTAGGTAACTTGCAGACATAGCTAGATTTGAATGATTATAAATATATTTAATTCTAATTCAAATCTTTTCCTTATCAACAACTAGCAGGCTTCTTGTAACCCTAAATATGCTCCCAAAACCGTCTATGCCATGGACTATTCTAGAATTGGTTCTTTTGTTAAACTATTGAACAATTACAATTCATTCTTGCACTTTTAATTAATTCCAATTAATCCCAAATTAATTCTGATTAATAATTAATCAATTCTGGTTATCTTCAATTAATTAATATTAATTATAAACTATTTATAATTAATTTATTATTCATATAATAAATTAACATATCATTAATTAACAATTTCTAATTAATATATTAATCACATAATATATTAACAAATCATTTTATATCTCTCCTTTGATCAATCCAAGCCATTTCCTGGTTATAAGGTCAGCCCAAAACGGAATTTACTATTATTCATCAACATTATACCAATTTAGTTAGGACCTTAGACACTTAAATCCAATAGTCTCCTACTTGGATAAGTCGCTAACTATAATTGCAAGTACAACTCCGAATAACCAGTAAAGAGTGTTTTCCAAAGACACTACCAAACTCTGATTAGACGTTGGTACTAAGATAATTGATTTGTTATCCTTTCATTCTACAAGATATCGTATGGGCATGAGACATAGATAAAAATCAATCTCATAGTCCAAGATTTTTTTTCTTAATTTCCAAATTTATGATGACTGAATTCAAACTACTAATTGAACCCAGCAATTTAGTCTGGGATCAGCTAAACACTTCAGATTTAGGCAAAAAATCATCAATGGGCCCAAAGATATCGTTTTTCCAGTTAAGGAAAAATGAACGAATAAACTTTGACTATATAATCATACATTTTACTCACCAGATCATGCATGAAATTACACATTATAACACCCAGTTACGAGATGTGTTGGAGTAAACCAATGAACAATTGATTTGCAAAATATGACTTGTATATCTCTGCTTGAAGAATACAAGATATGATCATCTTAGAATCACGTGTGATTGAATCCATGAAGTAATCTCTAATGTGACATCCCCATTTTTACGGCCAGAAAAGACAAATTTTGTTTATGCTTTATAAAAATCAGAGTATCTCTTTTAATAAAAATGTTACGGAATTTGTTCCCAGAAAAAACATGATAATCGCGTTATCAAAGCATTTCTAAAGAAATATATTTTTATTCACTTTTAAAACATTTGGGATGTCATCTTCAATACAGAAACATAAGCATAAACATAACTTACATTCGTTTAATCTAGTGATCTACATCTCTTTTAAATCTCTTAGTGTAATGTGACTTCACATCAACACCTGTGATATAAATAAACTGAGTGGGTCAGGTTGGGAAACCTGGTGAGTACATAGGGTTTTCAACCCACAATAATATAATTATTATGTTTAAACAATCAAACAATCAACCGAATTACCCATCCCCATTATCTTCTTTACTCTTAAGGATTTATCCTAAGAGTCATCTATCTTGCATTCATTTATTCCGAAGTCCCTTACTTCTAGGGTTATAGGACTGGCACTAAATCCATAGCTGCCAATGTTTGTTCGTAAAGCACTAATTCCATAGCTGCTATAGTCTACTCATCGGGTACTAAATCCATAGCTACCAGTGTTTATCTAATAGGTACTAAGTCCATAGATACCAATTCCTGACAGGTACTAAATCCATAGCTACCAGCGTTTATCTAATAGGTACTAAGTCCATAGCTACCAATTGCTAACAGGTACTAAATCCATAGCTACCAGTGTTTATCTAATAGGCACTAAGTCTATAGCTGCCAATGTATACTCTCATCATCTTATATCTCTCATCATTCATCTACCCATGTCATACCCAACATATTCGTATATATAAAATACGTATACAATTTAAATCATTTAAAACATGTATAAAACGTTCATCCAGCATAGACAACAAGTATTCAGATAATATGCACACATAGCATGTAGTTTATATAAAATACTTCATATCTATGTGTAAGATGAAAGGGACTATGCACTCACCTAAAAGGTGGTGACTCAGCACTCGGACAGCGCTTCGATACTCTCAAAACGATTTCCTTCGATAAAACCTAGTACCAATACCACTAGGGTTTAGTCTAACGATAACCGCGGCAAATTAATTAGTTTGACTATTATTATGCGTTGATAACACTTAATATAACTCATAATAATAGCCCAAATAATTATTTTAAGGGCCTAATAACATTCCTATAATTATTTGAAAGCCATGTTAAAAATTGCGTAAGCATAGCACACTTACAGCGAATTTTATCGAAAACCGAAACTTAATTGGAGCAGCGTTTCGAAACCGAAAGACTCCTTTTTATCGGGATTCCGGGAGCCTCGGGGCTTCTCTCGGGAGCTAGGGGGTTTTCCTAGGGTTTAGGGGGGGGGGGGTTTGGGGTTGTAGAGAGAGAAAGAAATTAGAGAGAGAGAGTGAAGAAATGGTGTGAAAATGGAGGCAGCCCTCGGTTCCCTTTTATAGGCAAGGCCTCGGACGTACGCTGGGCGTAGTCCTCGGCTATGCTGGGCGTAAGGCTCGCTCCGTACGAAACACGTCGCTTCGCTGGTGGTGTATCGTGGCCACTCCTCGGACCAAGTGGAAAGGGTACGTGCAGCGCTCCATCCTCGCACGCGGGGCGTACCTCGTACGCGAGGCGCTTCTTGGCTACGCTGGGCGTCCGAAGGACAGGTGTCAACATCCGAAGGCGAAGCGTGATCAACAAGCAGCGGCTAGGATCCGGACACGTCATCGATCGAATAATAGGCTTCGTAAGTTCACTTTCCAACTTTAAAAATTTGTAACTTTCGCGTACAAGCTCCGTTTTTGACGTTCTTTATATCCACGCGAAGGTGGGAACGTACTCTACAACTTTCGTTTAGACTCCGTTGGCTAATTTTGACTCAATTTTAAATTTTATATTATTAACAGGCCGGGACAGGATTGGTCCGTTAAATTCTCATAAGTTCTTCATCTGACGTCCGTTTTCGTCCATCTTTTTCTTGTTATGCTAATCTTATCGAGATATTCGATTCTCGTTTAGGTCATGTCGGCAAAAAATTACTCGATCTAATATTCGAATTTCGGGCTGTACACCGCTAATCCGAAACTTCGAAAAATCATAACTTCTTCATACGAAGTCAGATTTGGGCGTTCTTTTTATCGATGCTCTTAGTTTAACATACTCTATGACTTTTGTTCATATTGTTAAGGCTAAATCTCGCTCTATCGTAAATTCACTATTTACGCTTCCCGGTGCCGTGCCGGTTCCGTCGTGAAACTTCGACGGGTCATAATTTCTTCGTTATAACTCGGATTTCGGCGTTCTTTATATGTACGGAAACCTTGTGACGTATTCTACAACTTGGTTAAGATTATTTATTCTAAATAATCTTTTGTCGAAAAGTCGTTTTCGACCCCTATTGCCTCTAAATTGACTAACCAGAATCTGTGGGCGTTACAATTATCTCCCCCTTAGGATGATTACGTCCCGGAATCATCAACGAAACAGGGCTCGTATAATGACTCCATACGTCATTTCTTCATCCTAGGTAATAATTATAACTTCTATATTCCTTCACGTCTATCTCTTAGACTTATTGACTGTAAGTAGTACTCGATCGTCCACCTGTTTTCTATCTCATGTTAGACTCCAAATTATGACCTATCGTCATGTGAGGCTCGTTTAGACTCAGATCTCTTAGACTTAAATTCTAAAACATACTATGCCTTCCTTCATGTTCTAATATGGTATAATCACACGTAGCATTTCTAGCTACCAACTTCTTTAACAACAAGCGCGATACTTCTATTGATCGCTTTGATTTCAATCATTTGGTTTAAGTCGGACGCTACATCAAACTTGGTTCTCTGAACCACGTAACCTACTCATTGTAGTCGGACCCAATGTGATATGACCACTAGGGTCGGGACAACAACAATCTTCTTAGTCATTACCGAAACAATGGTAACGACATACTTGAATAAAACGAAATCAATTACTAGCTTCTTGGTAACCTTGTAACTTTCCCTGATCCAAGTGTGAGTCCTGTGCTTCCGGTAGTATAGGCCTCTACTACCATTCACACCTACTCATACTCGTTCCAAGTATTGTCTCGCAGTTTTCCAAGTCACCATACAAGAAAATCACATAACCACTTAACACATTAAATATCAAAACGAAGGTTTTATTTTATTCCTTGAAACGATTACATGGGTGTTCAAGTTCACCCTAGATTATGCCTCTAATAGGCTACATCATATGACACTATATATGGCTTCTTCATAACTCGATCTCTATATACCCATCCTTACTCCTGACTCCTTGCATCGTCAGCTGCTTCGTCTAGGATCATATGGAATGCTCTTGCATTTGGTTTTGGCGGAATGTTTGGTCTTTCTGCCTCTTTATTTTTCAGGCAATCCTTAGCAACATGCCCTTCTTCATGACATTCATAACACACCCTTTTGCTGGCGGTGCACTCGTTGGCGTAATGTCCGGTCTTCCCACACTTGTAACAAGTCACTTCTTCGCTACATTTCCCAAAGTGATTCTTCTTGCACTTCTCGCACCATTTCACTTTGTTTCCTCCTCCACTAAACTCCTTTGAACCAGACTTGATCTTCTTATTGGGCCTCGTAGACCCCTTAAACTTCTTCTTTTCGCCAACCTCAATCTTTTTGGCAGCTCTTCCCTTAATTATATCTTCCACAGACTTGGCAGCCCAGATAGCTGCCTCCAGAGTAGGTGCCTGACGCACTGGCACCGCGTACTCCCATGGAAGTCCCTTTGCGTACTTGTCGATTTTTGTCAGCTCATCCAGAACAAGGCGCAAGGCGAACTCCATCTTCTCTGTGAAGTTGTTGGTATATTCATCAATTGACATGCTTCCCTTCTTCAGGGTTAGAAACTGGTTCTCTAGCTTGAGCAGGTTTTGAGCTGAGCAGTACTTTCGTTTGAATTGCACCAGAAATTTTGCCCATGTCAGTTGCAGGGGCTCATTGGGGCTCAGCGTCTTTCCCAAGGTATTCCACCATCGTACAACGCCTCCTCGAAACTGACGCACTGCAGATGTGGTCTGTTGTTTTCCTCTGCAACCGCACGTCATGAAAGCTAACTCCATCTCCGAGATCCAATCCATGACCCCGATCGGATCCTCCTTTCCAGTGAAAGTCGATGGCTTGCAAGTCAGAAAATCCTTGTACTTGCATCCATTCCTCTCGACTTCGTCATCTTGGTTGTTTTGTCGAACTATTGGTGGGTTGACTTGACCAACGGTTCCACTGTTGTTCCCCTCCTCAGTCTGCCCTTCGTTCAACTTGGGCTGTTCGATCTGAATAGTCGCTTCCTCTCGATTTTGCTGGAGCAAACGTCTGGTTTCCTCCATTTGACGATCCAACATCGCTTGGATCATCGCTTGCACTCCGACCATCGTTATTGGCTTAGCAGCGGCTACCACATCCGGTATTTGCTCAATCACTGGGGGTTGATCTCGGTTTCCATTTGCATTCACATTTCCGCTACGGGTTCTTGCCATCTTGATCTATACACCGAATAAGGTGAATCTAGATCTTTATTTAGGATTGACGTTTAAATCATCCTTATCACCCCGAAACGTTTATATGCTAGTTCTAATATCGTAGTTAAACGCTTAGAATCCTAAACACATAAGGTTTCCAGATCCGGTCGGCAATAGACCATAGATCCGAACAAATATCAACATATCAGGCACAAACATTTAGCACATAAAAGCATTTTAGGCACAATCCCTAAAATAATCTAGTGCTCACACCTCACAATCATCGCTCAACATTCTAAGTTTAAGTCTAGAAATAAATCCATATTCCTAGTTCGCTTAAACTAATGCTCTAATACCAACTGTGACATCCCCATTTTTACGGCCAGAAAAGACCGATTTTGTTTATGCTTTATAAAAATCAGAGTATCTCCTTTAATAAAAATGTTGCGGAATTTGTTCCCAGAAAAAACATGATAATCGCGTTATCAAAGCATTTCTAAAGAAATATATTTTTATTCACTTTTAAAACATTTGGGATGTCATCGTCAATACAGAAACATAAGCATAAACAGAACTTACATTCGTTTACACTAGTGATCTACATCTCTTTTAAATCTCTTAGTGTAATGTGACTTCACATCAACACCTGTGATATAAATAAACTAAGTGGGTCAAGTTGGGAAACCTGGTGAGTACATAGGGTTTTCAACCCACAATAATATAATTATTATGTTTAAACAATCAAACAATCAACCCAATTACCCATCCTCATTATCTTCTTTACCCTTAAGGATTTATCCTAAGAGTCATCTATCATGCATTCGTTTATTCCGAAGTCCCTTACTTCTAGGGTTATAGGAGTAGAACTAAATCCATAGCTGCCAATGTTCGTTCGTAAAGCACTAATTCCATAGCTGCTATAGTCTACTCATCGGGTACTAAATCCATAGCTACCAGTGTTTATATAATAGGTACTAAGTCCATAGCTACCAATTCCTGACAGGTACTAAATCCATAGCTACCAGCATTTATCTAATAGGTACTAAGTCCATAGCTACCAATTCCTAACAGGTACTAAAGCCATAGCTACCAACGTTTATCTAATAGGCACTAAGTCTATAGCTGCCAATGTATACTCTCATCATCTTATATCTCTCATCATTCATCTACCCATGTCATACCCAACATATTCATATATATAAAATACGTATACAATTTAAATCATTTAAAACATGTATAAAACGTTCATCCAGCATAGACAACAAGTATTCATATAATATGCACACATAGCACGTAGTTTATATAAAATACTTCATATCTATGTGTAAGATGAAAGGGACTATGCACTCACCTAAAAGGTGGTGACTCAGCACTCGGACAGCGCTTCGATACTCTCAAAACGATTTCCTTCGATAAAACCTAGTACCAATACCACTAGGGTTTAGTCTAACGATAACCGCGGCAAATTAATTAGTTTGACTATTATTATGCGTTGATAACACTTAATATAACTCATAATAATAGCCCAAATAATTATTTTAAGGGCCTAATAACATTCCTATAATTATTTGAAAGCTATATTAAAAATTGCGTAAGCGTAGCACACTTACAACGAATTTTATCGAAAACCATAACTTAATTGGAGCAGCATTTCGAAACCGAAAGACTCCTTTTTCTCGGGATTCTGGGAGCCTCGGGGCTTCTCTCGGGAGCTAGGGGGTTTCCTAGGGTTTGGGGTTGTAGAGAGAGAAAGAAATTAGAGAGAGAGTGAAGAAATGGTGTGAAAATGGAGGCAGCCCTCAGTTCCCTTTTATAGGCGAGGCCTCAGACGTACACTGGGCATAGTCCTCGGCTACGCTGGGCGTAAGGCTCGCTCCGTACTACACGTGTCGCTTCGCTGGTGGTGTATCGTGGCCACTCCTCGGACCAAGTAGAAAGGGTACGTGCAGCGCTCCATCCTCGCACGCGGGGCGTACCACGTACGCGAGGCGCTTCTTGGCTATGTTGGGCGTCTGAAGGACAGGTGTCAGCATCCGAAGGCGAAGCGTGATCAACAAGCAGCGACTAGGATCCGGACACGTCATCGATCGAATAACAGGCTTCGTAAATTCACTTTCCAACTTAAAAAATTCGTAACTTTCGCGTACGAGCTCCATTTTTGACGTTCTTTATATCCACGCGAAGGTGGGAACATACTCTACAACTTTCATTTAGACTCCATCGGCTAATTTTGACTCAATTTTAAATTTTATATTATTAACAGGCCGGGACATGATTGGTCCGTTAAATTATCATAACTTCTTCATCCGACGTCTGTTTTCGCCCATATTTTTCTCGTTACGCTACTCTTATCGAGATATTCGATTCTCGTTTAGGCCGTGTCGGCAAAAAATCACTCGATCTAATATTCGAATTTCGGGCTGTACACCGCTAATCCGAAACTTCGAAAAATCATAACTTCTTCATACGAAGTCAGATTTGGGCGTTCTTTTTATCGATGTTCTTAGTTTAACATACTCTATGAATTTTGTTTAGATTGCTAAGGCTAAATCTCGATCTATCGTAAATTCACTATTTACGCTTCCCGGTGCCGTGCCGGTTCCGTCGCGAAACTTCGACGGGTCATAACTTTTTCGTTATAACTCGGATTTCGGCGTTCTTTATATGTACGGAAACCTTGTGACATATTCTACAACTTGGTTAGGATTATTTATTGTAAATAATCTTTTGTCGAAAAGTCGTTTTCGACCCCTATTGCCTCTAAATTGACTAACCCGGATCTGCGGGCGTTACATCTAAGCACAGGTTTAACCAATACATAAAATCCCTATTTTCAAAGTACTCATGAATATTCCAGCAATCCTTGTGCAATGTCCAATCCAGATGGACAATCTACAATCAATTCATGACAGTCTTAAATCAATACTTACTCCCAAAAGTATGACTAACTGTGGTATTTCGAATAAATTAATATTCAGGCAGTAACATGTAAAATGAAACACAATAATAAACTAATTGGTCTATGGTATCACATTATTTGAATATAAAAATTTTCCTATTATTTAATCATAATAACAATTACAAATTTATCTATTGTATAAATGTTTCAGGGCAATCGACTTAACAACTAAACCAGTCAATGCTCTTAGCAAGCATGTCATGTTTTCCTTTGGTCATCACTATTGTAAACAAATCATTGGAAATATATTCGCTATCCTTAGACCCTGCGAATGGAAGCCATAGGTCCCATCATTGCTTCCTAGTAGCTATTAGGCTTATCCAAATTGATCAACGTTTTATCACTAATCAACGTATCTCCTTCCACAGTTAGATGATACTCATAAAACTTGGGAGGTGCTCTAACTCTACTATATCTTGTGAAGAGGTAAGTCAATGTCATTTGAATCAACTGGTATTTCAACCTTAGGTTGAGAGCTAGTGCCAACTATAGGTTGATTACTGGTTATATCTCGGATGTCTCCAAGATCAAAATGACTCCTACTAAATTCTTGATATGTATATGTTCTTTCTCTCATGGAACACTCCCTTTGAGCATCACATACATCAAAAGTCTTCAGTGAATACCCAACAATGTAACACTTCACATATCTCAATTCAAGTTGGCCATTGGTTTGTCGTTTAACGAAAGATCTCACAACACCAGCTCTAGATTTGTTTTTCAAACCTACTTAGTTGGTTACAAGGTTCAAAAATATGCTCTAGTATTTCCTCTGTATATTCCCAAAAATATATGAATGGTAGCGAAGCACGATTTATCATAGATCGAAGCATATAGCTTTTGATTCTCCTTTTAGTAACATCATTACATAATGATGTCCTTGGAGAATCTAATTATGGAAATATTTCCACATTCTCTAAGATGATCGTAGAACCCGATACTAAGGCATTCTTCTTTTCTTTCAGATTAAAGACCCTTTATCTTCATGCCCTATTGATTCCTTACATTGTTCAGATACTATTTGAAACTTTTCAAGGTGTCAAAATTATGCTTAATCATATAAACATAACCACATCTACTGAAACCATCAATAGATATGATATAGTAGTATATGACATCCCTTGTGGTGGATCTGATGGGTTCATAGACATTAGTGTGTACAAGATCCAACAATCCTTTGTCTCTATTACATCTTCATGTGAATGGTGACCAATTCATCTTGCCAACATACAAAACTCACTTACATCATCCAACTCAAGGTCGAATGATTCCAGGTCCGGTCCAATTGGAGCTTGGTGATGTGATTCTCACTTATGTGGCCAAGGCGATCATGCCACAAGCACCACCATATCTACACTATTAGAAGAATCAATGTTCAATTCATCACTGCTATTATTAGAAACAAAAACTACAAATTCATGAATGCCAATTGCAAGAAGATGTTTTAGACAGAAAACCATCATTTCTATAAACTAGAATTGTCACCTTTCCTTTATCAAATGAAAATTGAAATTCATGTTTATACAACACATAAGATGAAGTTTTGATTTCTAGACCTCTCCATAGAGTAATAGCAGATAACTAGTTTAAACCAAAAGCCATTAATAAGCATAAGCTCGAAAATCCTCAATCATCGAGACATATGACATTCATCAATTCCAATGATTAGGTTGAGCTTTCAATGCTAAACTTCTTTCTTTCCTATAGATCTTCCAATGCCATCCAAATGCGATTTCCTCATTGTGCATTAAGGAACCATGAAATGGAAGTATTTATAGTTTGATTTTACAAGTAATTGATGTAGAGTCAAACATTTGACTTACCAACTCAAAGTACATATGGAAAATTCAGTTCCTATGATCCTTGTCATTGCATTAATTTAAACTTGCCTCTTTTGAATCATGGTTACATGGAATAGAGGACATACCGATTCCATTCCTTCATAATGGGAAGTTCCTGTCGAAGCCATTCCTTTTCAGTTAGGATTTTAACGTTTCTAATTCATTATACTAACATTCAAAAGCAATAACTGGAATTGGATAAGAAATCTAATTCCTTTATAGTGTTCTCAATTTGGAGAAGGTGTAAGAATCCCATAAATGTTTTCCTCCATATTATTCATATGATAAATCAAGTCGAAGTTATCACCAAAGCTAATGAAAGATTCAAGCACAAGATCTATAGCAAGACTCTTATCAAGGGTAACATTAAGATTCTCGAGTTTGTCTATGTAGCTCTCATTGATTACATACAAAACTCTTTTCTTCAATTCGAATGCAATTAGGGACTCTTAATGATTTTTAAATCACTCTTGTCTTGCCTTTTGGTGAAACATTTAACTCAAATGTAAATTCATTTCATATGTTCACATGTTCACAAAAGGTCATTTTGGAACACTGAGGACATAAACATAATGATGTAAAAGACCCTCTTGACAAATCTACATTAGTTAAAAGTTTACTAGACTATTATTAGTTCTTATCGTTTTGAGACACGATAGCCCGAGTCTTAATTTATAAAATTTACAAGACTTAATGTTTCCAAAAAATTTATTAATTTTTGTGATAAAAATCGAACAACATAACAGCTGTAATTCGGACAAAACCAAGTTTTACCCAATGTAAAACCAATGATTCCAAATATACTAACAAGCCTTTATTGATTCTAACAATACAACTATTTAGCAGGTTATAAACTATATAAGTGACAGGATTTTAGTGTTCATAATATGGTTTGGAATTCATACGAGATTTATTTTTCTAATAATCATCTAATAAATCTAATAAATGTAAATGGTTTGATCAAAAACATTTATGTTATTATTTTTTACTAGTTTTTTATCAAACAATATATACCTATTATTATAAAAACCGATAAATAATAAATCAATGTTTTTTTAAAATCAAAACAATCATTTGACACAATATATAACAATTTTTATAAAAACTTGTAGATAATACATCAAACATTTTTATAAAAATCAAGACGTGTACTTGCGTGTATATCAAACATTTTCGACTAATGTATAAGTTTCTAAAGTAGTGAACAAATATTTTACAACGAAATGGTGTTTTAACAACTTTTTTTACCGATACGTTTATAAGCAATAACTGGTTATTATTGTTTATAAATATAACAAAACTATATTTTTAGTCGTTTTAAGATATAAAAACGTAAATCTTTACGTTTTGTTCGATTTGTAATATATATTGAATCTAGTCGTTTTTAACAACACAAAATATAAACTTGACGTACCTAAGAAACGTATAAACAACGATAAATGGTTTATAAGGACATAAAGATGAGATGTGCATGTACTCTCCCATGAAATCATAAAAAGCTTAAAATGGGTCATAGACACTCACCTTAGCTGCATGAAATGCGATTGTTTCGGTTTTTAGGACCCGAATCGAGTTTTTCTTGTTTTTCAACCGGTGACCTTTTTGAACAACACAACACTAGAGACTTGATCAACAACACACGAGGGAACTAAAAAACAATTTTTTTGGAATTAATGTGGGACCAAAGTTTGTTCGTTGGAGGTACACGTGCCGCCGGCCATGGGGGCGCGTGGATGGCAGTTTGGTCCACTTTTTGGGCTATTTTGTGACGTGAAATAGGAGAGAGAAAAATGAGGTTGTTTAGTCGAATCTAGGAGGTTTGATAGTGTTCGTAGGTGGCTGAAATAGGTGGCGAAAAAAAAGGTGGCAGCCAATGATCTCCTACTTGCTCCTTTTTCGGCGATCAAGACTCGACGAGGCTGTTTGGCATTGAAGATGGCAACAACAATCGGAGGGTGGTGGAAGGAGGTGTCTGTGGTGGTGTAACGTGAAGAAGAGAGGGCGGAGGAGGCTTCCACAACGATCTGCTCGCCGGTTTCCTTCTCTTCGCCGGTGAAGTAAGAAACGAGAAGGAAAGAGTTCAAGAGTGAAGAGAATGAGAGATGTAGAGAATGATTGTTGTGATCTTTGTGATATTATGTGGATTTTTGCAAGTACTTCAAAGATTTAGGAGATCATTTATTGTATGTGTAAAGATAGAGAAATATATGTGTAGAGAGAGGTAGAATATGAGAGATAGAGATCGGGTATGAAGGAGGAAGGATATAATGAGTTATTTAGGAATGATCTTTGGTTCATATTTTTGATCTTTGCATGTGCAAGATAGATTTTTAGTAAGATACTAGAAAAATTTTGAAGATCTCCTAGATAAATGAAAGATATACATCATATACATGCACATGCACATCTACTTGTATATTTATGAAGATTTCATGCACCATGGGGGTGTTGTAAGTGCAAAATTAGATCTTGAATGATATGTATAGGTTTGGAAGTTTCCAAGTACAACCATGCACATGTATGTGTTCTTATAATGGTGTTATTATTTCCGTCGTCTCGATTCACTAACTAACAAACTTGATTTCTTAAAAATATTTTATACGTGCCTATTGATTGTGACAGTCATGGTGATTTCAAAAACTCAAACGAAATAAAATTCTGATACACAAAACTCCCTGTAATGGTATTTAAAGTTCTGTATCTAAACAACTTTGATTCGACAGTTTTCATGCATTTTATTTCGCTTTATGCTAAAAAGATATTATAGAAAGGAAATCAAATATTAGGCCTATGTGTGATTTCGAAATGGAGTAATCCGCAAGCAATTAAGGATAATACAACTTCAGTTGCTTATAAAAATAGTTATCAACGTACAATAGCTCCTATTACAGTAGGGTTCACGGTGGTTTGACCGATGAAATTTGACATACTTTTACTAATTGTTACACCGCCACAAACACTATATTTGATAAGAGAAACCAATCATAGTTTGATTTAGTTAATGTTTAGTCATACTATGCTTACAAATAGTTTCTAGTATTATGCCATAAATATTATTACAAAAGTCATTGTCCTTGTACCAACAAAGAAGGTTTGAGAAAAATACGTGAAAATATGAAGTGAAAACATCCGGTCACTTGCATATTTTGAACGTATGGGGCTATGAGGCTTATTGTGAAGATTTCGACAAGTTAGAACCTAGATAAGAGATATCTTACTTTGTTGGATATCCTGCTCGATCTTTTGAGTATTTGTTTTAGGAAGTCTTCAGAAAACAAAATGTTTTTTGCTCGAGCCTTGAAGGGCAGTCTTCTAAGAAATGGAGTTGATATCCAAAGAGGTCAGTGAGAGCTAGATTGATCTTAGAGAAATTCAAGAGTTTACCAACAAAGAACATGATGTTGGAATTAGCACTCAACTAGAGGATGAAAGACTCGTTTAGCCTTAACAAAGGGTTGCTAAGTAACCTACATACTTTTACCTTCGTCTTTGAAGATCTGATGGAGAGCGTCATGCACCTAAGTTTGATGGGTTACATATTACCAAGGGTCATGAGCTACTAGTATTTTAGGACAAACTTACTAGCTATCTGTGACAACCTGAAATTTATCCCGTCACAGTAAACCATTTTCCGCTAATAAAACTCGCCTTATTAAATTGTTCCGTTAACCTTTTGGATTAGGTTAATTAAATTGGGACTTTTATTATGACTTCATGATTGTCCAAACGAATTAGAAATACGTGAAACATCCTTGGTATCCCTTTGAAAAGTTTTTAGATTACGACCACGTCGAGTTACGACCACTTAATCGGATACGACCATAAGCCCCGTTTAATGTCAGTATCGGGTAGATTTCCACCGGGCCGCAAACTCAACCCCTATATAAGGGTGAGTGAACCCCATATACACCCTTTCCACTCTCTCTCTCTCTCTCTACAAGTTGCTCTTGATCCAAAAACGCCCCTTTCAAGCTCCATAATCGTAAGTAATCTATCCTAGCTTGTTGTTTAGCTTGATATACACGCAAATTCATGTTTAAATCATCCAAAAGCCTCAAAATCATGTGTTTATGGCCCAAGAACACTCTTGGACCGCAAACACCCATAAGTGGGGTTTTGAAGCCTCAAAACCCTTCCAAATCGCTCCTAGTGCTTAGCTATGACTTAAGGGCTTGCATGTATGAGTTTAGAACACCAAAATCTTGTCATTTGAGAAGTAAACATGAGTTTACGGCCCAAGAACATTCTTGGACCGTAAACCCCTCTTCATAGGCCGTGAACACCATTTAAGGTGTTAAATTTCCCCTTAAACACCTCCTATGGCTTGAGGTAATGTCTAGAACCAACCACCATCAAAGTAGGGACCTTAATCATCAAGGAAACCATGAACTTAGGAGATTACGACCGTAAACCCCCCAAGGATTGGTCCCTTGGCCGTAAACTCCCTTAAGGAGGTCAAATGATGCCCTAACTCCCCCATATGACTTGGAATAATGCATAGAACCTTGTATTCTTTCATTTAATACCTTAAATCATGAAGTAAGGGGACAAGTAAGAGTTTACGGCCGTAAAATCTATGTTTACAGCCGTAAACTCCCATAAATGGTCCAGTTTGAGGACTTAACCACTTCCTATGCCCTAGAATCGAACCTAGCCTAATTCCACAAGTGTTGTAAGACCTTTAAACATCCAAGAACACACCACCCATGAGTTTACGACCATAAACTCATGGGGATATGGTCATTGGGCCGAAATCTCCCCAAAGAGTTTACTCTTGAAGAGTAAACTCCCTAACTAGGCCATACACCCCCTTATTGCAACCCAATAGCCTCCTAGCACTTGACCAAAGTGTTTTTCCGCACATTAGGATGCTTATGTTGGATAAGGTGTCTAAGTCCATAACTATTTCTGGTATGTACCCGACCCGACCCGGCATGGTCCATTTGGGTTGCATGGCATCATGCAATTGGATAGACTAAATGAGAGAAATAACACTTGTGGTTTATTAATATATTATAAGTTCTAATATATTAATAATATTATTTAATTAGTTTGATCAAGAATTAATTTAGAATTAATTAAGTGATCAAAAGATAACTAATTAAATATATGGGTTGACTATGTAAATCATCCATAACTTGTATAGTGGGCTAAGAGGCTCCATGGATAATCAAGTTGGGTTAAACCCATTGGATGCTCCATGGAGGCTCCATGGGAGTTACAAACCCATGGGTCATGGAAATGAAGAGTCATGACACATTAGGGTTTACATGGTGTAACCCTAGATGTGTCAACACTATATAAAGCACATGTTTCTCCCAAAATCGGCTACATATGCATGCTTGAGGGCTAGAGCCGATTTTTAGAGTGTTATACTTTCTCTCCAAGTTTACTCCATAGCATTTGGTGTTGTGTGAAGCATTTGAGGCATCACACTTGGGGTGCTAGGCTCACAAGGTTTCAAGGATCAAAATCAACAACAAGGTATGTAGTTCTATCTTTCATTCAAGTTAAAATTGTTCCCTATGTATGCTAGATAGGATCATAACCTTGGAAATCAACTTTGCATGATAATTAGACAAACATAGATCCAAGGTTATTAGGGTTGCATGTACACTTAAGAAGTGTTAGAATGCTCAAAACCTATCAACTTATACGTGTTTAATTAGTGTTATAATCACTAATTATATGTAAACATATGTCTTCATATGTTATTAGGTCATTAAGTGTGTTCAAGTCTTTACTTGACACCGAGCACTCAACCGACACATCCATCCGATCCACTCGCAGCAGGTGAGTTCATACCCCTGAAATAGCCTTTTAAATGATTTTAACTGTTTTTATAGGGGGGAATACAAGTTGAACTGTACAGTTATTAGATAAATCACATGTGATTAATAACTGTATAACAAAATAGATTTTTGCATGTTAAACTGTTTTATCCAGCTTAAGATTTCCAAATCATGTTTTTGAATCTTGTTAAAGTATGAATATCCCTTTTTAGATCATTAAAGGTTATCCAAAGTTTTTTTTTTAAAGTTTGTTTACTAAAGAGACAGCCAGTCGTAATTTCTTATTAAAGGTTTTCCAAAGGTTTTCATCACTTAAAATGTTTTATAAATATCATTTTCAAGGCTGTTTATGAAAGGTTTTTCCAAAGGATTTCCAAAGGTTTTCAAAGCTTATTTTACAAAATGACACCAAGTCGTAAATTCTTATTTGTAAAGGTCTTCCAAGGGTTTTACCAAAGTTTTCTTCTATGCTTCTATTTCGTTAATTGCATGCCTATATTTGTATAATTATATAAATAATGTTTAAAGGACTTAGGAAGGCTAGTTCGCCCAATTTCCTTTTCCTCGTTGGGATGTGGTCTGGTGGGTATCGGTTATCCGTCTGAAGGTCGTTTAAACATTAGTTATATATCATGTATACATGTATGGACATAAAAGCTCACTCTCTCTCTCTCAGCCAATCCATCACCTTGAGTAGTACATGCATCCTTCTATTATTCATGTTTCTGGAACCCTAGTAACTATTATAGGAATAGTTAGGAGACTCTATCTCTCTTTCTATCTCTCTCTATCTCTCCCTCTATCTCTTTCCCTCTATCTCTCTCTATCTCTCCCTCTCTCTCTCTCTCTTACTTTAGAATGTGACACACTATTTCTCTTTACGACGCTTCATTGCGCCAACGCCGTGTAACTAGAGTCTCCGGGAAAGAGAGTGAACATCGTGTGTATAGATCTATACAGGACTGACACTCCCACACCCAGACTACTAGCTACAGTCCGCACCAGTAAGGCCCATGGGTGACTTAATGCCACTACCTCTACGCGTGACCTGGAGGGTCATCGGATACTCTATCGTCGATCAGCATGGTTACATACGAGTTCACATTCACCCTTTGTTTTAGACTTTGCTAGCTGTATCGTTCACTCGATACTGTCTGGAGTCTGTATTTTCTTGTTTTAGACTTTGCTAGCTGTATCGTTCATTCGATATTGTCTGGATTTTGTGCTTCCTTTAGTTAGACTGAGCCAGACATATCATTCATTCGATACTCTCCTGGAGTCTATGATTTCTTTTGCTTTAGTCAGCAGTATTACTGCTGAGGTATATGTTATTTTTCCCCTAGTATTTTTACTTGTGATTTTATCATAATTTCTTTAAAGGCAATACCGTATTTTGGTAATGATAGTATTTTGGGGAAAATTACTCCTTAAAACATAAATCTGTTAGGTCTTGGTAGAAGACTGCTTTTATTTAGAAAATATAGGATTTTCTGGAAAGAACGCTAATACGCTGTAGATTCTAGTTTACTATCTTTCATAAAGTTGTTTTGAATAAAAATGTGTATTTATACAAATGACACTAAATACTTATGGACTCACCAACATTATTAAAATGCTGATACTCGCTTTCAAAATAGCTTGTATTCTCAGGTCATCGATAGACAGGTACATCCCGGGAGCTTTTGCGAAGACAGCCTAGTACCAAGCTGCATCTTGTTCTGTTCTATATTTACTTTGATGTTGCTATGAAATGTAACCTATGTAAAATTATTACTATTAATGCAATGGTTGTTATACTTTGATTACTATACTGCATATGTTGTGATACTTGACATGACATCATCCACCCCAGAACGTTTCCGCCGTTCCGGTTTTGGGGTGTGACACTATCAAAAAGCCATATAAGGCCTCGATGTTGTTAAGTGGAAGGAGGTTACAGAGAAGGAGAAGAAATCCTTGTATGATAACCAAGTTTTGAACTTAGTTGATCATACACATGACATTAAAATTGTCTGTGTAAATAGGTCTTCAAGAAGAAGCCTGACATGGATGGAAATGTACACATAATAAAATTATGACTGGTTGTAAAGGGTCACGCTCAAACTCAATAAATTAATTATGAGAAAACTTTCTCACCAGTACAAATAATAAAATCTGGTACGGAACTATTTTCCAAAACACTAGTTCATGACTACAAATTATGGCATATGGACATAAAAATTGTTTTCCTTAATGGAAAACTATTAGAGGATGTGTATATGACACATCCAAAGGGTTTTGTATAGTCCAAATATCCGAATAGAGTGTGTAAACTTGAGAGGTCCATTTTTGGACTTAAGTAAGCATCTCGTACTTGAAATCTTTTCTTCGATAAGAAAGTCAAAGAGCTTGAAATTTCAAAGACCGGAGATGATCCATATGTATATACAATAGAGATGGTCGCAATTTTTTTTCCTTTTGTTGTATGTAGATGACATACTACTCATACGAAATGATGTCCAACTTTGCAATGTGTCAAAACATGGCTTGATAATTGTTTCTCTATAAAAGACTTAGGAGAAGCAATAAACATACTAAGTGTAAATATCTATAAAGATACATCTAAACAACTCATTGGATTGAACGTAAACATACATAGATAAGGTCTTCAAGAAATTCAAGATGCAAAACTCTAAGAATATATATATATATATATATATATATATATATATATATATATATATATATATATATATATATATATATATATATATATATATATATATATATATATAGGCCTAGGTTATTCTATTCAAAGTAATTATTGTGTTATTGTATGCATAAATGTGGACCAATCAATTTTACTTATTTTAAGAAAGTGAATAATACATATTATTAAATTAAAGATAATTAGAAAATACCATCTAATTTCATTTTAAGGGTATTTTAGTCAATTAACATAAATTTAAAAAAGGAAAATTGCATATTTTAAGGGATAACAGATTCTATTAATTTTAAAAATCTTATTGTAGAGATAATAATTCTCGGATATCCTGACAGAATATATTTATCAAAAATAAAAATATTCTTGAACTATAAAATAATAAAAATATTTTTGGAACCTATTTCTTGATCATAAATTTAAAAACTTCTTGGAGAATAACAAATACTTGAACCATCAATTGAATAATAAAAACAAAAATTACATTAATTCTTATAGAATACGGGTAACAATTGGTAAGAATTACATTTATTGTTAAAGAATAAAACTAAAAAAACTTTCAAATAGGGAAAAAAAACATCAAAATCTAACAAAGACACTAATACATTCTAAAAGAATAATGTTGCTAAGAATCACTCTCAATTACATGGTCCATTCTTCAAGCATCAGCTGCTTCTGTGGAAACAAATTCAACGCATAAATCAGTGACAAAATATCCATATTCCATTCCAACAGAATTGAAATTCGTGATTCCATTATGATAGAATTGGAATTCAAGATTCAGTTACGGTATGCATTCTGTTGGAAAAATATCCAAAGTAAAAAACAATTTAATGATAATGATATTACATCTCTCACATCAACAAGTCTATAAATTCCATCTGGAAATATTTCCTTTCCTACATATTATAAAGATTTGAGCATGCACTAAATTAATTATACAAATCCGATGAATTGACTTTTAGTTGTAGTAGACAATTACCAATTACAATCAATCCCATAACCCACTCAGAAGTAGTGTTGAGAGTTGGATGTAAGTGAGGACCAATGACAAACCCATGATTTATAACCACCAATCTGATGAAACCGAAAGCAATGCAGAAGGCTTTTGCTATCGAGTACCTGTCATCAATGAAAACAAGATTGACATTTGGTGATTTCATTGTTAAGGCTTAACAAAAAAGAATGGAATGTTGGGTAACAGGGTTAGCTTTTTAAGAAGAAGGTCATTTGTATCTGCATAATATTGGTGTATTGTACATATTCAGCAACTTGCGTGAGATGTAACATATATTTTATCAAGTACAATTGAGTAATTAGATCGGTATTATCAACAGTAACAAAATTATTTAACTGGTGGATTTGAAGAATGATGGTTAATTGGTTAGTAATTAACAGCATAGACATCCTGATTGCTAACCCTAGATTATGTTGCAAATCAACAGTTCAGTTCGTCTTGCTGTCAATTGGCGTTTGTTGTTGGGTTGTTGATCCCTAAATTCATTACGTGATCCTATTTGATCTAATATCTAAATCTAAAGTAACTAAATCAGTTGATCATTGAGTTAATATTGCAATTGAAATCAGGAATTAGAAAATCGAATTTAGAGTAGAAACAGTAATTACCAAAACTTAAACTCGGGAAGAAGACGAAAAAAAGGGCAGAACTCGTCGGAGCTCCAAGAGGGAAAAGTAGGGCCATCGGAAAGGTCTTGGAATTCCGAGAGGAATGATCATCGCACAGCCTTTCACCTGGACATCCAGTCCATCCAACGCCACAGTACTTCCCGTATCTAATCCCAATCGCTGATCGCAATGTCAATCAACAAACCCCAAACCAAATCAATTAAATCTAATAACTTCTAAAAATGTTGGGGAAAAACTCAGATAGAGCATTACAGTTATAGTTTTCTGCCATGCATCGCTTGCTGCATCTCACCTGACATTTCATTTATTTTCGATTTTCGCATAAATCACCACCACGTCGAGATCTTCTTCTTCGCCTTCAAGATTGAATCTTTGGGTGCGATGGGTCTGCAATCGCCGGACATCCATTGCACCTCGCCACCAGAGATGCCTCTTCCCTCGGTCTATAGCTGCGATGAACAGTGGCTCATCCTTTGGAGAACTGGAACGGTTTAATGAGGGGATCAATTTAGGGTTTTCAGAAATCGATTTTTATATAAAGTGGGGAACGAGATTTAATAAAAGTCAATACCATGATTATAGGAATTGTTTTTGGAAGTTATTAAACAAATAACTAAATTACCCTTATTTATTTATTTAATTTTGATTGGCTCACATTTATGCATACAATAACACAGTATTTAATTTAAACAAATGAACCTAGCGCTCTCTCTCTCTCTCTCTCTCTTATATATATATATATATATATATATATATATATATATATATATATATATATATATATATATATATATATATATATATCCTGTCTTCATCTCTCTTTTCCTCCAATCAACTAACCTCCTCTCGGGTTCTTTCTGATCAAACCTAGCTCGGGCAAATTGAGCGACAGCCTAGGGCCCACGTATGGTTTGGGAGCGCTACTATGCATTATACATTTGAGTAAAATTATTGTTTTATATATTAAATATTTTGCCTGTATACTAAAATGGACGCCACTTCTATTGGTTTACACACATTGTCTTGGAATCCTATTTTTTTTTCAATTTATTTTTTACAAACGCCTAATAATAAATTAACAATTTTATTTCTTACGAACTAAAATAAGTTCAAAACCAACTTATAATGATTTTATTTATAATATTAAATGGTTTTATGTTTTATAGGCTTAATTTATATGAAACTATTTTTAATATTCAGTTCATATTTTTTTATAAATAACCATAATTTTTATTCTGCCCTGGACCCAAAATATATTTGGACCCGTTTGTATGTGTTCTACTCGTATTTTCCCGACCAAGAAATTCCACATTTGGGTTTTTTATATATTTATTTTTATTACCACAAATAACATAATCAGCCCTTCAAGTTTGTCTATTTCCCCCACTTGACCCAATAAATGTTAAAAGGGATAAATTCTTCTATTTTTAATTACATTGAATAACCAAATTCCAATAGTTTTATTTTCCTTTATATTCTCGTGTTCCATTGAACATAAAATCTCAACGTCTCTAGAACTCTTTTATAAAGCTTTTGCTTTAAGAATATTAGGCTTGATGGTTAAATTTCTTAAAGCCCAAACATTTTTATTCTTTATATTAATCAGGAGATTACAAAGCCCAATATTTTGCTTCTTTTTCTATTCAATGAACTATAGACTTGGACTCGCTTAACTTATGTGTATATATTTGACTGCTTTAACTTATATATATATATATATATATATATATATATATATATATATATATATATATATATATATATATATATATATATATATATACTAGCCGTTTATCCGCAAAGCGGCGGACGACAAATAATTTGTTTCGACAATTAATTTTTTTCGATGGAGAATGATTATTTTCAATTCAATCATTAGTTTGTTTTAGGAAACATGTTATATTAAAAATAAAGAAAATTCATGAAATGATCAAATTATAGGGTGTTGAGTATTTATTTGGATGAAAAATGATCTGGTCAAAACCTTGGAAGAGAAGATTTATAGGAGTTTGTTTAAATTTTAATATTATTTTATTAGTGATTAGTTGTACAATTAGCTTAATGATTTGAACGTCTTAAAAAAATATTATTATTTTATTCAATATATTTTTAGAAATAGTGGGATTTGTTTTATAAGATATATATATATATATATATATATATATATATATATATATATATATATATATATATATATATATATATAGCCGGTCTTGAAAAATGAAATATTTTTAAAGGCTTAGGACGAACAAGAAAAAAACCCTTTATCTTTATTATAATTTTGTATTTTTAAATAAAAATATATAATGAAAAAAAATTGGACCCTGTGTAGCTGCCCACTTTGCACCCCCCCCCCCCCCCCCCCCCCCATATATATATATATATATATATATATATATATATATATATATATATATATATATATATATATATATATATATATATATATATATATATATATATATTAGGGTCTTACATTTTGGCTTTCCTTTACAAAGCAATATAGGCATTGAGACTTCCATTGATTTTTTCTTTCTAGTTGCAGAAAGCACAATTATCCTTATAACTTTAAGATATAGTCAAGACTATTGTTAGCTTGAGATTGTTGTGAGGCGGAAAAAACAACACAGGTGTAGATAATTTATACATGTTGAATAATTATTCCATGTTGAATTGTTAATGCTACTTGATCCCATAATGCATACATAAGTACATAACAAATTAAGGAATATTGACTGTCCTATCAATGTATGGAAGGGCATGAATATTTGTCTCGAACTTATACTTATTTGTATAAATCCTATTAGATGCAGAATTTATCAAAGTGATTTTAGATTTTTTTAGTAGTATCATACTCAACTAACTAATAGATTGGAGAAAAATATGTGGTATGCAAGAGGTTAGTTTGTCATTTGATTTTTATGTTGGATAACATAGTTCATAATTCATCTAATTATCTTTGAATTATATATCAGTCTCTTGAACATTTACAAACATTATGTAATCAACAACATTCTCATCTAATGGCTTACCACTGTAATTTAACCCTACAGAGATTTTCCATGCAAAACATTCTTCATAATGTAAATCTAATACCCATGGTTTTTACCGTCCAAGTAAACAGTTGAAGATAATCAGCTCTCATCTAGCCATAACGACAATTGCAAGTTACGCTAACCGTTGTCCTGAAATAAGTCAACGAAGTCAATGATCGAGAAGACAGGTTATCACAAAATGATAATCAAATCCGAGAAGAAAACAATTAATAATTTTTACCTAAAAATTACAAAATCAATCAAAAATACTAAAACTAGTGATATGTGAAACCAATGATCGTTTTGAGTTTTTTTTCAATTAACTAATCTTTGTTTACGAAAAAATGACTCCGAAAAAAATGACTCCGAGTCTCTGATATCATCGAGATTAACATCAAGATGGCTAGAATTATATATATATATATATATATATATATATATATATATATATATATATATATATATATATATATATATATATATATTGAATTTATAAAATAAACTAACAATGAACTAGAATATAGGTTAAAATAGGGTTATGTAGCCTAAAACATCAACAAAAATTAGCCCTCTACCACATCTATTACGCTAAAAGGAGTAGTAACATGTTTAGCGGTTAGCATGTTACCACATCAGATTTTTTTATGCTACATTATATTTTATTAAAGGCACATAGGTTGGGAGTGTGCTAGCATCCAAAATGTAAAAAGGTAGGGAGTGGTAGTTTGTTAATTTAATGAGTTTTATTTTAGAAAAAAAATTAAAAAATATATATATATAAACTTGGATCAGCCAATAAAAACACAATATCCTCTCTCCTGTCGTTAAGCCCATAGCGAGCCTTCCTTATCGAGGCTGGTAGCATTTTGAAGGGAGCTGGTGTTTAGCACCTTTAGCACTTCTTTGGCAAGAGTCTTAGCATGCCCTTTAGCATTTTGAGGGTTTTAGCATGCCCACTCCCTCCAGCCTTAGAAAAAAAAACATCATATCAATCACATCATAAAAAGAAAAGATTTTCCACGTATGTATAGCAACTAGAACAATCCATAAATAAAATATGTATTATAGTTGTAGGGCGTGTTCGGCAAAATTAGCTGGTAGCGGGTGACTTGTAGCTTGTAGCTTGTACCGTTTTGTTAAACGCTACATAAAGTAACATTTGGATTTTGAGTTTGTTGTTTAAACTAAACGCTAGAAGCTGGTACTGCCAAACAAGGATTTCTGTTCTAAACGGAGCGTTTTGTCAAACGCTAAAAGTTAGAAGCTCTCAAACGCTCTCAAAAACTCTGTGCCGAAGACGCCCTAAGCTTAATATATATTAATATATGATAGTATAACTAAAAAATTCCAATACGGATTTCATAGCATATATATAGGGAATAATTAATTATATGTAGTTTGGTTGGTTTTCACAGAAAAAAAGGAAGCATCATTGTCCAATTTATAAACAATATCCTTGTTGGGATGACACATTCTCTTCCAACCACTCCCCATCACCACTATTATCACATTCTTTTTCTAACATTCATATGTCATTGTGTTTACGATATAACGAATTATTGGATAACATCTTAAAACAACTACAATATAGAAAAATCATGATTATATGTTATTTATACGTAAAC
Organism: Lactuca serriola; assembly: GCF_051521515.1. NCBI lineage: Eukaryota > Viridiplantae > Streptophyta > Magnoliopsida > Asterales > Asteraceae > Lactuca > Lactuca serriola. The sequence continues at coordinate 126,265,319 of NC_136410.1, read as the reverse complement.
ATTTATGTCTTTATTATGTTTGTTACCAATCGTCTATTGTAGAAAAAGTAATGGTACAATGAACATTGTTGATCGGGTAATAGTTTGAATGTATACTTTAAAATATGAGTAATATAAGAGGGTCAAACTGCTATCTCATTAAAAAATAAAGAAACTCAATCATATATTGTATTTTTTATCAACCATGCAACGATCACTTTAACCTTAGGATTTTTTTATTATTATTATGATTTATTTTTCATAAGAAAGACTAAGAATAAATTGTTGTTGTTGTTCGGTCAAGCCTAGTCAATGAAGCCTAGGAAGAGTCCAGTTCGGTCCAGTCTGCAAACCATACGTGAAAGACTGGTTTTTAAGGCTCACATACTTTGCCTATCAAGCGGGCAAAAAAAACCCGAACTTTATTGGGTAACTTTTTGTCGTTTGTATGTTTGTCATTATAGTCGGTTAAAGCTATAACGATTAAGAATAATGCATTAAAATACATCATAGATGAAATTATTATAAAAGTTAAGAAATAAGAAATAATAATAGATATGGAATACAAGCATTAAGAAGGTAAATGAAAAAAGTTAGTTGTCATATTCGTAGTACTCATACGAACATATGGCTAAAACGTTGAATAGCGAGCTTCTTAGTTGCTTATCTTGCCACCATTCAAAAATATCAAAACTACTTCATTCTTATTCCGTTATAACATCTATATAGTTTGTGTTGGTATAATCGGACAGATGTCTAAAGTCATTTATTGTTTTCTAGTTTTGCAACTTTCAAACCCATCAAGATGATTTTTAGATTTTTTTCGCCAATGGTCGTAGACACAACATCAACAATGATATTGAAACCTAAATTAGTACACCACCATTGTCATTTTATCCTTCACGTTATGGTTTATATATAGTCACCATTGCCATTTTATCCTTCACATTATGCTTTATATATTATAAATAACTATTTTAGAAAGTATGTTGTATAATATCATGTCTAAAATTACAAAAATACACACACCACTACTTGTCATAAGATAAAGTTGTAAAGTATAATTTAAGAAAGAAGATAAAGGTAATGAAGATAACAAATAATGGTTATAGCGTAATGTATCTCCCTATTCTCTTTTCCCCTCCCTAAACACAAACCAAAAAATATCAAGATCTTCGTTGTTGAACTATTTGAGATTCACCAAATATGCTAAAATGTGAAACAAGCTTTATATGTGGAAAAAATGCAAGACTTATGATGTTCTAATTTGGGAACAAGTTTTAACTTCATAAAGATGTTATCTCAAGGAATGGATTCTTTTTTCCATTAGGCATATGCTTTCTGATTCATCTATTAGCATATAATCATGTTGTGTAGTTACCATTTTAGAAACACACATCATCAATTCCAATGCAACATCCAATATAGAGGATTCTTTGTCACCGATTACTAATGAAACTCCAAACATATATAATCATAATAGAAATATTTTGTAATGACACAATGTTTTTTTAAACTACACTATGAATCAACAACTTCCTAGATCATATTATAAGTTCATGAGATAAAAGTCCTACTATATCAGACATAAATACATGCCAGGAAAATATCTATAAGAATAGATTTCAAATGCGGAAAAAACCAATGCTTTAATTGATCTTTATAGATGGCCAACTTAAATAAAATACCATGTAGATGAATGTCCAATACAGTTTTGAAGAGAATGAAATGTTAGCCTATATATTATTAGCCCATTTGTTTATGTGCTCTTTAGTCTTTAGCCCCTTAGGGTTTTGTCTAGCTAGTATTTATGTCCGCTTTATTCTTTGTAGTATTCATGTCTTTCATTGAGAACCTGTGTAATCTCTCTTTATTATAATCATATGACAATGTTATCATGGTATCAAGGCGGAGGTTTGATATGCTGTAAGAAGCCTTTGTAGCAGTCATCTGTGGCGCGATATTTTTTGTTGGTTGTTGTTGATTCATTGTTGCTGGTATTCGTTGTTGACGTGGGTTTTGTTAGTGAATTTTGTTTGTTGTTGCTATTGATTCGTTGTTGCTGTTTGATTTCTTGTTGTTCGATTGATTGCTTCCGCTGGTTTGTTGCTCCTCTCATTCTCAGATTGCTATACTGTCATTGTGGCTATTTATTTATTGCCAACATGACTGGAAAGGATGATTCCCTTCAGTCAATCAGTACTCGTTTGGATGGAAAGAATTATACGTATTGGAGTTACGTTATGAAGAACTTCATTCGTGGGAAGAATATGTGGGGCTATGTCACTGAGACTAAAGCCAAACCCTTAATACCTCAAACTGAGAATTTTGATTTGTTACTTGATGCTTGGGAGACGAATAACTCCGAGGTAATTACTTGGCATAATAACTCTGTCACTTAGTCTATTGGTATCTAACTAGCTAAATATGTCACAACAAAGGAAGTTTGGAATCACTTGGAAATGCTGTATACTCAGTCTAACTTTGCTAAACAATACTAGTTGGAATATGATATTCGTGCTCTTCAACAAAATGACCAGAGCATTCAAGATTTCTATGCTGCTATGTCTGATCTGTGGGATCAATTGGCTCTTACTGAATCTAAAGAGTTAAAAGACTTTGAGCCTTACATTGCTAGGAGGGAAGAACAACGCTTGGTCCAGTTCTTCATGGCCTTGCATGCGTTTTGATTTTGAAGGTCTACATGGAACAATTCTTCATCGCTCTCCTCTTCCCTCAGTTGATTATGTTGTCCATGAGTTAATTGTAGAAGAGACTCATATCAAGTCTCATGTGGATAAAGGGTTTAAAGCAACCTCTATTCCTACTCCTGCTCCTGCTATGCTTGCTGTTTCCTCTAATCAGTCTCGTCAACCTTCAAGGGTTGCTTATGATGAGTGTGGATTCTGCAAACAGAAAAATCATTGGAAAGCTCAGTGTCCATTGTTAGTCAACAAGGGTAAATATGGTCAACCTTAGTTGGGACAACAAAATAGGTTTGGTCAACAGAAGTTTCAGCCACGTTCCTCTAGTACTCCTCTATGGACCCCTTGTCCTCCACAGTTTGTTGCTGCTGCAATACCACTAGTTGATACAGATTATGTTGGAAACATGCCACCATCTGCATTGGATCCCAAGGTGTTTGAGAGTTTCAGGCAGTATTTGGCCTCTAATCCCACTGCCATGTCTGCATCTATGTCTCATTCTTGTCCTACTTCATCTGGTACATTAGGTATTCCCTCATCTTTGTGGATTTTAGATTCTGGTGCAACCCATCATATGACTCCTCATTTGTCATAATTTACTTCTTTGTCACAAGTGTCATCTATTTCTATTAAGTCTGCTAATGATGCATCTATGCTAGTTAAGGGTGTTAGGTCTGTCTCTATTTCTCATATCATTCTCCCTGATGTTTATTACATTCCCAAACTTACTTTGAATCTTTCCTCAGTCATTCAGTTATGTAAGTCTGGTAACTTGGTGTTCTTTTTTGATTATTTCTATGTTATACAGGATCAATACACGCAGAAGGTGATTGGGATCGGTCGCAGGGTGTGGGAACTGTATTTCTTGGAGGTTCTTAAAGTATCTGTTGTTGCTTCCTCCTGCATTGATTTATCTTCTTTCCATTTGAGTCCTTTGTTATCTGAGTTTTATCTTTGGCATTCTCGTTTGGGACATGTGCCTGTATCACGTTTGAGTTTTTAGCATCTAATGGTATTTTGGGTCATTTAGACACTTGTGATATTTTTGATTGTAGTGGTTGTAAACTGGAAAAATTCTCTACTTTACCTTTCAATAAAAGTATGTCTTGTTCTACTACTCCTTTTGACATTATTCAATCTGATGTATGGGGTCCTGCACCAGTATCCACAAAGGGTGGGTCAACCTATTATGTATCTTTTATAGATGATTATACTCGATATACATGGGTTTATCATATGAAACGCAGATCTGATTTCTTTGATATTTACAATAATTTTAGAGCTCTTGTTAAAACTTAACCTTCGACTGTAATTAAGTGCTTCACATGTGACTAAGGGGGTGAATATACCTCTAATGATTTTAATCGGTTACTTGCTTCTGATGGTACCATACACCGGTCCTCGTGTGCTGACACACCTCAGCAAAACGGTGTGGCAGAACGAAAACACTGTCATATTGTTGAGACTTCCCGCTCATTGCTCCTGTCTACGCAGGTCCTTAGCGCCTTTTTGGGAGAAGCAGTCCTAACTGTTTTGTATGTGATTAATTGTATCCCTACTTCATTGAATTCGGGAATATCTCCTTTTGAGAAGCTATATGGCCATCTACCAGACTACTCTTCCTTACGAGTTTTTGGATGTACTTGTTTTGTTCTTCGTCCTCATGTTGAGAGGAACAAGTTGGGGTCGAAATCTGCTATTTGTGTATTTTTGGGGTACGATATTGGACAGAAAGGATACCATTTCTATGATATTGTGAGTCACAAGTTATATGTTTCCTGGCATGTCACTTTTTTGGAACATATTCCTTTCTACTCTATTCCTGCTACAACCCATAATGTAACAAAGTCCGATCTTCTGCATATTGATCCTTTTAATGAAGAGATAGAGGCTTGAGATCCATCTACGCCACCTGATCCTTCAGCTCATGACATAGCCACTTCTTCAGAGAGTTCGTCGACTCCCCCTGTTCCTGAGCCTGCTCCTTCGATTGTTGAAATTGAGGATCCACCTCCACCCCCACATCTCAAGAGATCTACTCGTCCTATCAAGTCCACCAAGTTTCCAGATTTTACTTACTCTACATATTTAGGACCATTTGTTTCATTTATAGCGAGTATCCATCATCTATCTGAACCTGAATCATATAAAGAAGTTGTTTTAGATCCTCTTTGGTAGAATGCTATGGCTGAGGAACTCACTGCTCTTCATCAGACTCATACATGGGATTTGGTTTCCCTTCCTCCTGGGAAACATACAATAGGTTGTCGTTAGGTGTACAAGATAAAACAAAAGTTGATGGGTCTGTTGAGCGGTACAATTCCAAACTTGTAGCAAAAAGGTATTCCCAACAGTATGGTTTTGACTACGAGGAGACATTTTCCCCAGTTGCAAAGATGATGATAATCCGTACTATGATTGCAGTGGCATCCATTCGTCAGCGGAAGATCTTTCAAATGGATGTCAAGAATGCTTTTTTGAATGGTGACCTCCATGAAGAGGTTTATAAGACTCCTCCCCCAGGAATTCAGCATCGGTCGGGTGAGGTTTGTCGGCTTCATAAAGCTTTGTATGGTCTCAAGCAAGCCCCTGTTGCTTGGTTTGAGAAATTCTCCATAGTGATTACCTCTATTGGATTTGTCCAGAGTAATCACGATTGTGCTTTGTTTATTAGATGCTCGAGTGCAGAATGGATTCTTCTGTCCTTATATATGGATGAAATGATTATTACGGGTGATGACCATGGTGGTATTGAGTCTTTGAAGCATGATCTAGCTTATTGATTTGCTATGAAGGATTTGGGATTGTTGCGTTATTTCTTAGGTATTGAGGTAGCTCAATCTAAGAAAGGGTATGTTATTTCTCAAACTAAATATATATCTGACTTGTTTACACGGGCGGGCCTCTCTGACAATCGGACTGTTGATACTCCTTTTGAAACCAATGCACGATACTCTCCTACTGATGGTGTTCCTTTGTCCGATCCAAACCTTTATCGCATTGTTGTGGGAAGTTTGGTATATCTCATAGTTACTCGTCTAGATATTGCTCATGCTGTTTATGTTGTCAGTCAGTTTGTTACTGCCCATACCTCTGTTCATTAGGGAGCTGTTCTCCGAATTCTGAGATATCTTCGTGGCACTCAGTTTCATACCCTCTTGTTTCCCTCAATGTCTTCTCTTGAGTTACATGCCTATAGTCATGCTGATTGGGATAGTGATCGCCATGATCGTAAGTCCATTACTGGATTTTGCGTATTTCTTGGAGAGTCTCTCATTTAATGGAAGAGAAAGAAACAAGATGTTGTCTCTAGATCTTCCACGAAGCCTGAATATCGTGTTATGGATGTAACTACATGTGAGATCATATAGTTACTGTGGCTGCTTGCGGATATGGGAGTTCATATTTCTTCATTTACTTCCTTGCATTGTGATAACAAAAGTGCAATACAAATTGCAAAGAATTCAGTTTTTCATGAGTGGACAAAGCACATTGAGACTGATTGTCATTTTACCCGTCATCACTTGCAGCTCGGGACCATATCGCTTCCATTTGTTTCATCAACCTTGCAGCTTGCGGATATTTTTATGAAGGCTTTATCGGCTTCTCGGTTTCGGTTCTTATGTGACAAACTCTCAATGCTTATTGTTGTGGCATTGTGAGTTTGAGGGGGGATGTTAGCCTATATATTATTAGCCCACTTGTTTATGGGCTCTTTAGTCTTTTGCCCCTTAGGGTTTTGTCTAGCTAGTATTTATATCTGCTTTATTCTTTGTAGTCTTCATGCCTTTCATTGAGAACCCTTGTAATTTCTCTTTATTATAATCATATGACAATGTTATCTTGAAACACATGACATTTGTAGTCTTAGTAGGATTCCTTAACAATCCGTGAGATATATTGATTCCCAAACAAAGACAATAGATTGAAATGACTTATAACAAACAACACCAAAACAAACAACAAAAAGATAATTTTAAATAATAAATACATTCTTAACTGATAATCGGAAAACTATCTCAAAAACAAAGGAAGCAAAATACTTATAAGGATAACAAGATAGTATGGGAAATTAAGCAAACTAACCACTTTTTGGTTATTTGTTTAAAAAAATAAACCCATTTAAATAAAATTTTGTACAATGACGATTAAGTTTCTCTAAAATGGGGCGTTCCGGAAACAAATTCGAACTCAATTTTTTGTGGGCTGGCCCATCAGGTTTGCTCTGGAATGGCCATTCAGGAGTATATGTACATATTATAGACCAAATTTTTGACTTTCAGTTTTCGAAATATATTCCGAAAAAATCCAGATCTCGGTTTCATTCTGGATCTCGACTTTCTGATTCCGATCTCTAACACGCCACTATGACTCTCCGATTCTAATCTCCGACACGCCACTCCGACTCTCTAATTATGAAACTCATTTTGAACTCGTACTACAAATATGGAAGACGATCACTATGAACCGTTTGTTTTATGGGTAAGTCCTTTAATCATACTTAGGATTTCTGTTTATATTTATATCATTCAGAATGAACTAACAACGTTTCAAAGTTTCAATAGAATATGCCAATGCATTAGGACCAACCCAACCCTACTTTAGTTGTTTATATATTGTGTTTATTCATCAAAAAGTACTGTAACAGAACAAAAATAATAATAATTTAGAAGTTCGAAAAACACATCCAAAATGAACTGACCACGTTTCGGAGTACCAATAGATGATGTCGGTGCATTAGGACCAACCCAAAAGTAGTTTAGTTTTTTTTATATAATGTTATTATACATTGAAATCTAGTGTCCGGAGCATATAATTTCATTCTGGAATGATCCGAAATGCGAGGAACTGGTCGAGAACACTAAGAATGTGTCCGGAATTTTGGTCACTTTTCGTTCCGGAGTTGGTTAATAACAATTTTTTTTATTTGTAGCACGACATGGTTTTTGATGCATTCATTACACTGTCTTGTAAATCCAAAATCGATGCGGATATTCTTGCGACATGCAAAGATAGACCGGCATGCAAGACTATATTCCAAAATTCACGTTTTGGGAGGTGGTTAGACATTTATAAGGTAGATGTGGATCCTTACTTCTACATTACGTGTTTTGCCTTGAAGTTATCACAAAACCTCGAAGCAAAGTAGAGGAAATGGATTTTGATATTGGGGGTTATGAATTGTCTTTCGAGAAGAAAGAATTTTGTCTTGACACTGGATTCTGCTTTGGAAATTATTTTCTTGCCTCTAGTTCCGGCTTCGCTTTCTGTTCCCGTGTGTTTCCTATGATCACAAGGAATGTCTTCGTGAAATTAGATGTTGGGAAGAATCTGTTTAATCATTTGCTTAATGACTTATCGGATGTGGATGTGGTCAGTGTATGTCTTCTATATCTATTAGAGATGGGTTCCATGGGCGAATGGCTAAACAACCTATTTTAGAAAAGTATTTCACTTTGGTATCCTACCTTAATAAGTTCAACATGTATCATGTCGTTAATTTATAATTACGGATTATAATTAATTATCATTACTAATATTTTTCACAAATTTAATTGATAATTTTTTATGTGATAGATATCCATGGGAGAGGATAATTTGGGATCAATTGTACTCACAACTATTTGTTGTACTTAATAAGGCCGAGAGGCATATACATCTAGTCAAACCGAAACAGAAACGACCTCAAAAAATGACCTACACCCTAAACGGATTTTTATACGCTTTTAAGCTAAGTACATCATTAACAATTTTTTTGTTTGATTTCTAATACAAGATTCTTTTAGATATGGATTCTTGAGAGTTTTCCTATCAACAGTTTGTTTGGTACCCGAAAAGCAAATGTGATCCCTCAGGTTGTTGCATGGTTGAAACTGAGGCCTTTACATGCGACTGACTGCAACTGATTTATAAAAATCATTATGTCACACCCCAAAACCGGAACGACGGAAACGTTCTGGGGTGGATGACGTCATGACAAGTATCATAACACATGCATTATAGTAATCAAAGTACAACAAAACATTGCATTAATAGTAATAGTTTTACATGGTTTACATTACAATACATCAAAGTAATACAGGTAATAATAATAGGTGCAACTTGGTACTAAACTGTCTTCGACAGAAGCTCCGGGGATGTACCTGTCTAATGCTGACCTGAGAATACAAGTTATTTGAAAAGCGAGTATTAGCATTCTTACAAATTATGGTGAGTACATAAGTATTTAGTGTCATTTTATTCAAATAACTTTAATAAAAGTGGTAGTTTTAAGAGTATCCAATAAATTAGAGTCCTTTCCAGAAAATCCTATATTTTCTTTAATCAAAGCAATCTTCTACCAAGACTGAACGGAGTTCTGTGGTAAAAAGTAGTTTTCCCTTAATCGCTATCATTATCAAAATACAGAATTTGATTATTAAAGAAAGCAAGAGAAATCAGGGAAATAACATATGCCTCAGCAGTAAAGACTGCTGACTAAGGCAAAGGAATCATAGACTCCAGGAGAGTATCGAACAAACAACACGCCTGACTCAGTCTAACAAAGAGAGACACAGACCCCAGACGGTACCAAATGAAAGGTACGACTAGCAAGGTCTAAAAACAGAGGATACAGACCCCAGACAGTATCAAATGAAAGATACAACTAGTAAGGTCTAAAACAGAGAATACAGACCACAGACAGTATCAAATGAAAGATACAGCTAGCAAGGTCTAAAAACAGTGTGACTCTGAGAGTGGATTTTCAACATACAGTGTAAAGTACACTGTAAAATACAGTATGAAATATCGTTACCTAAAGGCCATGAATTATAAGGTAACCTGGGATACTCGTAACCATACTAACCGACACTAGAGTACCTGACGCCCTACAAGCATCTATAAAATGTGACATGTGTCACCCCTTGGCTTGGTAGGCCGTGGATTGTAGCTAGCAGTCAGGGTGCGGGGGTGTCAATCGCGTATAGATCTATACACACAATGTCCACTCTCCCTACAGGAGACTATGGTTACCAATTAGACGACGGAGAAGGCCGTGTACCGAAGATGCATCCCAAATAGTGGGTAGTGGGTTTCCAATATAAGTGTTGAACGAGTGGTAGAGACTCATAACTGAACTGACTAACGCAAACCTACATGTCTATGCTTGTATACGTAATATATAACTAATGAATCAAACGACCTTCGGACGGCCATCCGATTCCACCAGACCACATCTCAACGAAGAAAAGGAAATAGGGCGGACAAGCCTTCCTAAGTCCTTCAATCCTTATTTATATGCACCTATACAAGCACAAACATACATCTAACTACGTCTGAGTGTGTAACAAGTGGAAACGTATCGTGAAGTATAACCGAATCGTGATGTATAAACGTACAGTGTGGAATAACCGAATCGTGATGTATAAACGTACAGTGTGGAATAACCGAATCGTGATGTATAAACGTACAGTGTGGAATAACCGAATCGTGATGTATAAACGTACAGTGTGGAATAACTGAATCGTGATGTATAAACGTACAGTGTGGAATAACCGAATCGTGAAGTATATGCGTTACCAAATATAAGTGTATCAGGAAGTAGAAACGACAACAAGTGAAGTAAGAGCGTCTAATAGGCATAAGCGACTACAAGTATAAGCGAAATAGAGGCAATAGCAAGTATAAACGCATCACGAAGTGAAAGCGTTATCAAGTAGGAGTTTAAACTAAGAGGGAGTATCAAAACATGGAAGAAAACCTTTATACTTGAGAAAATCTCAACTTGGTGTTCTTTGGTAAATAAAGTTTGAAAACCTTTAGAAATTCTTTGGAAACTTTTCATAAACCAGTTTAAAATGAACTTTGATAAAATAGTATAAGTAAGAGTTTTGAACAAGTGAAAACCTTTTGGAAAACCATTTATAGTATCCTACTTGGTAAAACAGTTTACAGTGTGGTAAATCCTTGTGCATGCGGGTTATCAATCACATGTGATTGATATGATAACTGGCATTTTTAACTTGTATTCCCCCCCTATAAAACATGTAAAAAGATTTAAAAAGGTTCTATCAGGGGTATGAACTCACCTGGTGTAAGTGGATCCGACGAAGGTGCCGGTTGGGTGCTCGGTGTCAAGTAAAGACTTGGATACACTTAGTGACCTATTTAACATATCATAACATATGTTCACATACAATTAGTACATTTAATACTAATTAAACAAGTATACGCACTCTAAGGAGCGGAAAACACTCTGGTTAAGTGTTTGGGGTGTCCCGGGTAACATCTAAGGGCGTGAATGGTTTATGAATGGAGTTTAATCTCCAAGAGTAAACTCTCCATATAGTGTTTACGGCCCTGGGACAACTCCCCATGAGTTTACGACTGTAAACTCTTGGTGAGGGGTTCTAGGATGTTTAAAGGTTTTATATTGATCGTGGAATTTTGCTATGTCCAAATCTAAAAGGTATGAATGGATTTAAGGCTTTTAAAGGGACCAAATGGGATTTTACGGCCCATGAACCACCCCTATGGGAGTTCACGGCTGTGAACTCCTACCCCTTGATTTTATGGAAGTTTAAGGCCCTTGTTTCAATCCTAGTAATTTATAATGAAGTATAAGGCCATTTGGGGGGATTAAAACTACCATTTGACATGGTTTGGAGGTGTTTACGTCCTAGGCATGTGCTTGGTCCGTAAACTCCTTTTTACCCCTCATTTCTTAGTGTTTAATTGTTCCAAACTCGAAATAGCAAGTCCCTATTTTATGTCTTAAGCCTAAGGGTGGTTTGGGAGTGTTTGGAACTTGATTTTACAAGTTTAGATGGTGTTTATGGCCTAAGCATGTGATTGGGCCATAAACCCTATTTTATGCCTTAAAATTTGATGTTTTATGGTGCAAACACTCCTAGGCTAAATCCCCAATTAGTTTCCAACCTCAAGGATGAGTTTAAAGGCAAGTTTGGCATCATTTTAGGAGTTTACGGCCCTAGAGTGTTCTTGGGCCGTAAACTCCTTACTCCTTGCCTTCTTGGACGATTTTTGAGCTATAATGACATGCAATGGGTTGTAAAACAAGCTAGGGTACAAGAACTTACGATTTGGAGGCGGAAACTTGCGGTTTTGAGACGAAATCAGACTTGTATGAGAGAGAGTATAGAGAGAGAGTATAGAGAGAGAGAGTGAAAAGGGGTGGAATGAAGTCCATTCCCCTTATATATGGGTTGGAGTTGGAGCTCAGTGGAAATCTACCCGATACTGTCGTTAAATGGGGCTTTTGGTCGCACCCGATTTAGTGGTCATAATAAAATTTTACTTTTTCCCAAATTGATATGGAAATGTAAAGTAATTGTTTTATTTATTTTATTACGACTAAAACGACATAAAAATGTAAATAAATAAAACATTTATTTATTTGGCGACCTCTAATTAACGGAATCTTTATAAAATGAAATATTTCGTTAACGGTAACGGGGTAATGTAACGGAATAAACTTTGGGTTGTCACATCATCCCCCTGTTAGAGGGAATTTCGTCCCGAAATTTAGGTCTAGGCAAGGAAGTAGGTATGAATGATAGAGGCAGAAGGGTACTTCTTATTTGGTTTGTCCTCACATTCCCAAGTGAACTCTGGTCTGTGTTTTTCATTCCAACAAACCTTCACCTACGGGATGCAGATTACGTCTCGTGTAGTTAGTGGGTTCTGACTGTTGTATCTACGAGGTTAGGGTTCTCAATGGTTTCTATCTGGATGAGTGGGATACGAAGAGTGACGTCGGGTAAACACTTATCAAGTCTAAGAAGTGGATCGATCTGGTGTGGAACTTGTGGAATATCCGAAAGTAGTAGTGGTCTGACGAAGGTTGGACCAAATCTCCGTAAAGGATTTCGGATGGCCCAAAGCTCTCGGGAGGGCAGAGCTTTTCAGTACTTAGAACATAGTGTACTTCTATGTCAAGATCATCACTGGCGTGACCGCCATTCCAAAGTTCCTAACGTTCTCTCATACTGGGAGTGTAGTCCTTCAGGTTGGTTCTCAGGAAGCTCGGGTTATCTTTGGTTTCGCGTTTCCTTTCAATTGGCTTTTAGAGGCTTTCTAGATCATCGGATGGGTTGCGTGTCTATGGTATCTGTTTGCTGTAGTGTGTCTATCTGAAGCTCGTGCAAAATGAACCTGCACTAACGAATCTTGAGGTACGGAAACCCTCAGGGTCGGGGAGATAGGGTTTCACCAAACGAGTGTTGGACTATCTTGGGAGGTGGTTCTACTATTTCTGCATGAGATAGTATTCGTGGAACACCTAGTAGTCCAATGAATCTCTAAGACTTTAATTTATTCTAGTGCGGAAAGCGCATGCTCCTGCATAACCCCTCGACTAACACCAAGGCTGGTGTTAAGTCTATAATCTCTTCGGGATCTGGGTCATGAGGCTTAACGCAACTACTTTCACACTTTGATCAAGTATTCTTGGCTGTGGAGGTTATCCTGTGGTTCTCGGTATCCTAGTGTTCACTTTTGAGAATGTAGTCTATCGTCTACAAGGCGACGGTGACTTCCTCCATGCGAGAGGGCGGAGGATCTTAGGCACTACTAGTCTGTAACAGGGTGGACGAAGTGCTTGAGTAGTGTGAGCATCTACTGCAACTACTCTTCCGAAGGTTCTGAGTTTTCCCGGTCTAGGTCAAATCTAGTGAGTATAGGTTCCCATCACTCGGAACTTTAATCTCTTTACTAACTGAGGGTGTTAGCTACTATGTGGGCTTAACCGGTATGACAACAAATTTCGGATCTGTGGTCATTATAGTAGCTCAACCCGCAGTGGTTCTCTTGACTCCAGCTCCTATTTTATGAAATAGGATGAAGGGCTTTACTATGAGGTTCGTGGTAGAGCTCATACTCGGCTTAACCACTAATATTTGGTGTATTCAAGCCGTATATAATTGAGGTCGACAGGATGTTCAGTTGTGCGAATCCACCCCAGAACCACAACCCAACGAGGAACAGGGAGTAGGGAGGAAGCACACATCTTAAATCTTTTTGATCTCAACTATATACCACCTTTATGCATATACCTGGTTATAGTGGTCAGTCTCATGAGTTTTGTCCTTTGGGTTCACGAACCTGATGTGCGAGGTGCGAAGGGTCTTTCTGGGGAATCTACGAAGTATGCTTCGGATGGTCATTGTCTTCTGGAGTATCTTACAGTGTCTTTCGCTTCGGTTTCCATATGACTAAGAGGGGTTGGTCAACAACGCGCGGTACCCTTCTCCTGGGTACTTCGGAAGGTTTGAGATAAGAGGGACGACTGACGGATCGCATTAGGTTTGATTATTTGTATTATGTTTAGGTTCGGAAGAACCTTTATCTGCCGAAATGGCTTACGGAGAAAGTTCTTTTTACACAGCACTAAGGGTTTACACATGGTTACACTACGTCAAACCATGATCAATAGAGGCGTCGAAGTTGGCACACTTCGACATAGCATAGAATGAGGATCGGTAGAGTCATGCGCCGATCAGGCACACAAGTTCTAGGCGTCTAGGGTTTTGTCCTGTGTATCACTGCCGCGGATACTTGGACCGATAGAGTCAACGCGGAACTATAGAGAGTCCTAAGTGTTTCCGAGTAGAGTACCTTTTCATGAATGGATTCTCACGAGGCATTTCTATAATCGCCTAACATATACTAGTCATGTATAATTAAGGTGGGGGAGGACTGTTGACTGAGCGACTCCGCCCTAAATCCACAACCAAACGAGGAACAGGAAATGAGGCGGCATTCACTCACTCTAGGTCTATCCATCTTAACGTATATGTTTAGTCATTATAGTTTTACCTGATGAATTTTAAATTTTATAACAGTGCTGTGACTTTCGCCTTAATGGGGAAGATATTTACATTTAAATTAGTCTTTTAATGTTTTCAGTTTAGTTATCTGAGATCGAGAGACGTACCAAAATCTACCAGGTTCCTTGATGCTTCTCCTAAGCAATAGAGTTAGGCTCCTCCTGTGTCTTTGTTGTTTCCTTCAGTTGGGCAATCCCTTTTGAAGTGTCCAATCTCACCACATAGACGGCAAACTGGATTGGTCGTCACATGAGTGATTGATGCAATACGCTCCACCGGAGTTCTGCATACGTGAGCAGTATGCCCCTTCAGGTTGCACCTAGCACATACGAGTTCCCGACATATACCATGATGATGGTAGCTACACTTGACGCAGTGGGGAAGGTTTCCTAGGTATGGTCTTCTTGAAGTCAAGAGGGGAGGATTGACAGGGGTATTGACTGCCTCAGCTCGCTACCCTTCGGAAGGTCCTTGAGCCGAGGTACCTCCCTCCTCGATCTTGAGTTTTCTGTTTAGTGGATTCGATTGAGGTTCTTGGGTGGCTGGGTATGCAGGGGTTGGTTGTTGCTGTCCATTTCTAGGATCGGAAATCCCGATAAGGCCCTTGCTAACATTAGCGTTGTTAGTATTCAAGTGAGCCATGACAGCTGCTACGGCTGCCGAGACTGCAGCTTGGAGCGTAGCTTCATCGAATAAGAGAGTAGGTTTCTTGCTTGTGGACTGGTTATGCTTCTTCGGAGGCATGGTTTTTACTATACAGAAAGGAATACAAGATAATGAGAGACGATGGCTAACCCTGGACATATCTGTCCTGACTGTATTAGGCATAAACTTTCCCGTGCCTCGGATGTTGGTTGTTTGAGTGTCGACCTACATCCCTATGATGTAGTCCTGGTGTACAAGGTAGGAGTATGAGTATCGGAAAAGGCCATAAGATGCAAGTCGTTCTTACTACGTTACCTTTATACTAAGAAGGTTTCACTCTCCGGCCTGGAAAGATTTGAGAACAGTTCGGAACGAACACCGCGGGGAGAGAGGCTTATGAAGACTTATGGCTAAATACTCTCAATAGAGGTGCGGGGATCCGCTCTAATCGTGTAACTGGCAACGGGAAACGGCGATTTTACCTAACACATAGCGTGAGTAGTGTAACCACTAACTCACTAAATTGTATTATTTTAAGGGTGTATTAGCGTGACGAACACGAGGGTGAGACACTTCTTGGGTTCCATGTACTGGCTCCCTCTGTCTGCCTCGTATCTTTGATTGGAATCGGTGTTGGTTTCCTTCGGGTAGTTACCTAGGGTTCTTTTCTCATGAAGACACATTGAATTTCTACTCCACCTTACTCCTGAATCTGACTCCGGGTGTCATCACTTTATGATGGATGACTGGAAATTTCAGAAGTTTAGGCGAATTTCTCACCGATGTCCCTAAAAAGATATAGGCACTTGGTGAATTCAATAGTCTCAACCCAGTTCATTTATTTCCGAACAGGAAATCTTCTCAATGAACCTCTTTTGGGTATGCATAAACTCTTCTGTCAAGCACTGAAGTGGATAGGGTTGTCTACAGGGTTCGTGCGAGAATGGAAATGTCTAAAGAATCCTAAAAGATTATTAACATTTCACTGGATGATCCATATCGAGTCCTGCTACGATTCCACAGGGTATACAAATCATATATAGCTTAGATCCGATAGGCCTTCGAATATGTGATACTACTCTATATCCACATCCCAACGAGGAAAAGGAAGTAGAGCGAAACCACACATTCTTAGCCTATGGGATCCTTATTATATATAACCTTGGGAGTACACTCTCTGTAATTGTAGGTATATCAATAAGGATCTTTTTAGTTCTTCACACAAGGTTAGTTATGGATCCTAAAATACCCCTATGGTATTTTAATTTCTTGTTTGGTTCTTATCTTCTGAATATGGTTCTGGGATTAGTGTGAATCTTTTAGTGTTCCAAAATACTCCTATAGTATTTTGACTTTATGTTTGGCTCTAGCATTCCTAGTTGGTAAGTTTCAGACCTGTTGCACACCACTATCACTCCCAAGCACATGTTTATCGCATCTTGAATAAATGTAGTTGATCAGGTTACATTTATTCCAGCTTACGATTACCTAACTGCCCAGGTTTGACGGCAATGCTCAACATCCGAAGACTTTTATTATCGTTCTTCTTATGATACTTGTGTTCGAGTGTTTAGATTCTGGATGTTCTTATACTTTGGTAAAATATGGTTATATTTTAAAGTATAATTCTTGTTCAGAGTGTTTTATCCCTTTTGTATTTATAGGCTGTATATCTTTTATGAATTGATATACTTAGCTCACTATAAACAATGCTCTGATACCAATCTGTCACACCCCAAAACCAGAACGGCGGAAACGTTCTGGGGTGGATGACGTCATGTCAAGTATCACAACACATGCATTATAGTAATTAAAGTACAACAAAACATTGCATTAATAGTAATAGTTTTACATGGTTTACATTACAATACATCAAAGTAATACATGTAATAATAATAGGTGCAGCTTGATACTAAACTGTCTTCGTCAAAAGCTCCGGGGATGTACCTGTCTAATGCTGACCTGAGAATACAAGTTATTTGAAAAGCAAGTATCAGCATTTTTACAAATGCTAGTGAGTTCATAAGTATTTAGTGTCATTTTATTCAAATAACTTTAATAAAAGTGGTAGTTTTTAGAGTATCCAATAAATTAGAGTCCTTTCCAGAAAATCCTATATTTTCTTTAATCAAAGCAGTCTTCTACCAAGACTGAACGGAGTTTTGTGGTAAAAAGTAGTTTTCCCTTAATCGCTATCATTATCAAAATACAGAATTTGATTATTAAAGAAAGCAAGAGAAATCAGGGAAATAACATATGCCTCAGCAGTGAAGACTGCTGACTAAGGCAAAGGAATCATAGACTCTAGGAGAGTATCGAACAAATGACACGCCTGGCTCAGTCTAACAAAGAGAGACACAGACCCCAGACGGTACCAAATGAAAGGTACGGCTAGCAAGGTCTAAAACAGAGAATACAGACCGTAGATAGTATCTAATGAAAGATACAGCTAGCAAGGTCTAAAAACAGTGTGACTTTGAGAGTGGATTTTCAGCATACAGTGTAAAGTACAGTGTAAAAACAGAGGATACAGACCCCAGACAGTATCAAATGAAAGATACAACTAGTAAGGTCTAAAACAGAGAATACAAACCGTAGATAGTATCTAATGAAAGATACAGCTAGCAAGGTCTAAAAACAGTGTGACTTTGAGAGTGGATTTTCAGCATACAGTGTAAAGTACAGTGTAAAATACAGTGTGAAATACCGTTACCTTAAGGCCATGAATTATAAGGTAACCTGGGATACTCGTAACCATACTAACCGAAACTAGAGTACCTGACGCCCTACAAGCGTCTATAAAATGTGACATTTGTCACCCCTTGGCTTGGTAGGTCGTGGACTGTAGCTAGCAGTCAGGGTGTGGGGGTGTCAATCTCGTATAGATCTATACACACAATGTTCACTCTCCCTACAGGAGACTCTGGTTACCAACTAGACAACGGAGAAGGCCGTGTCCCGAAGATGCATCCCAAATAGTGGGTGGTGGGTTTCCAATATAAGTGTTGAACGAGTGGTAGAGACTCATAACTGAACTGACTAACGCAAACCTACATGTCTATGCTTGTATACGTAATATATAACTAATGAATCAAACGACCTTCGGACGGCCATCCGATCCCACCAGACCACATCTCAACGAAGAAAAGGAAATAGGGCGGACAAGCCTTCCTAATTCCTTCAATCCATATTTATATGCACCTATACAAGCACATGCATACATCTAACTACGTCTGAGTGTGTAACAAGTGGAAACATATCGTGAAGTATAACCGAATCGTGATGTATAAACGTACAGTGTGGAATAACCGAATCGTGATGTATAAACGTACAGTATGGAATAACCGAATCGTGATGTATAAACGTACAGTGTGGAATAACCGAATCGTGATGTATAAACGTATAGTGTGGAATAACCGAATCATGAAGTATATGCGTTACCAAATATAAGTGTATCAGGAAGTAGAAACGACAACAAGTGAAGTAAGAGCGTCTAATAGGCATAAGCGACTACAAGTATAAGCGAAATAGAGGCAATAACAAGTATAAACGCATCACGAAGTGAAAGTGTTATCAACTAGGAGTTTAAACTAAGAGGGAGTATCAAAACATGGAAGAAAACATTTATACTTGAGAAAATCACAACTTGGTGTTCTTTGGTAAATAAAGTTTGAAAACCTTTAGAAATTCTTTGGAAACTTTTCATAAACCAGTTTAAAATGAACTTTGATAAAATAGTATAAGTAAGAGTTTTGAACAAGTGAAAACCTTTTGGAAAACCATTTATAGTATCCTACTTGGTAAAACAGTTTAAAGTGTGGTAAATCCTTGTGCATGCGGGTTATCAATCACATGTGATTGATATGATAACTGACATTTTTAACTTGTATTCCCCCCCTATAAAACATGTAAAAAGATTTAAAAAGGTTCTATCAGGGGTATGAACTCACCTGGTGTAAGTGGATCCGACGAAGGTGCCGGTTGGGTGCTCGGTGTCAAGTAAAGACTTGGATACACTTAGTGACCTATTTAACATATCATAACATATGTTCACATACAATTAGTACATTTAATACTAATTAAACAAGTATACGCACTCTAAGGAGCGGAAAACACTCTGGTTAAGTGTTTGGGGTGTCCCGGGTAACATCTAAGGGCGTGAATGGTTTATGAATGGAGTTTAATCTCCAAGAGTAAACTCTCCATATAGTGTTTACGGCCCTGGGACAACTCCCCATGAGTTTACGACTGTAAACTCTTGGTGAGGGGTTCTAGGATGTTTAAAGGTTTTATATTGATCGTGGAATTTTGCTATGTCCAAATCTAAAAGGTATGAATGGATTTAAGGCTTTTAAAGGGACCAAATGGGATTTTACGGCCCATGAACCACCCTTATGGGAGTTCACGGCTGTGAACTCCTACCCCTTGATTTTATGGAAGTTTAAGGCCCTTGTTTCAATCCTAGTAATTTATAATGAAGTATAAGACCATTTGGGGGGATTAAAACTACCATTTGACATGGTTTGGAGGTGTTTACGTCCTAGGCATGTGCTTGGGCCGTAAACTCCTTTTTACCCCTCAATTCTTAGTGTTTAATTGTTCCAAACTCGAAATAGCAAGTCCCTATTTTATGTCTTAAGCCTAAGGGTGGTTTGGGAGTGTTTGGAACTTGATTTTACAAGTTTAGAGGGTGTTTACGGCCTAAGCATGTGCTTGGGCCGTAAACCCTCTTTTATGCCTTAAAATTTGATGTTTTATGGTGCAAACACTCCTAGGCTAAATCCCCAATTAGTTTCCAACCTCAAGGATGAGTTTAAAGGCAAGTTTGGCATCATTTTAGGGGTTTACGGCCCTAGAGTGTTATTGGGCCGTAAACTCCTTACTCATTGCCTTCTTGAACGATTTTTGAGCTATAATGACATGCAATGGGTTGTAAAACAAGCTAGGGTACAAGAACTTACGATTTGGAGGCGGAAACTTGCGGTTTTGAGACGAAATCGGACTTGTATGAGAGAGAGTGAAAAGGGGTGGAATGAAGTCCATTCCCCCTTATATATGGGTTGGAGTTGGAGCTCAGTGGAAATCTACCCGATACTGTCGTTAAACGGGGCTTTTGGTCGTACCAGATTTAGTGGTCGTAATAAAATTTTACTTTTTCCCAAATTGATATGGAAATGTAAAGTAATTGTTTTATTTATTTTATTACGACTAAAACGACATAAAAATATAAATAAATAAAACATTTATTTATTTGGCGACCTCTAATTAACAGAACTTTTATAAAGTGGAATATTCCGTTAACGGTAACGGGGTAATGTAACGGAATAAACTTTGGGGTGTCACACATTAACGTATGGTTACTTATATATTTTAAAATTTTATTTTATATGTATAATTTATGTTTATTTATAATTTTATAATTTTATTAGCAAGATAGTAAACTTGTACAAATGTTTGAGCCAACAGAAGCTGAGAGTCATGCTGAATGGTGGATAGTTAGCTTGATGTGGATTGATCGCCCTAATTTTCCTGACACAGACCATCGCCCAAACATTCCCCACCCATGAGACTCGACAAAAGAAGGCATGGATAGACGTTCCATCTCACCCGTCGCCACCACCCTTCCTGACTGTTGAATCATCAACTGATAAGGATCAAATTCTTACTGACTAGAAAAACAAGGTCAATCAATGTCTTGAGCAGTTGAGTTCACATGATAAGTAGTTAGCAGAACATAACGCTACTTTAGTCATGCTTCTAAAATTTATTAATAAGACTCCCGGAGATGATGTTAGTACCTCGAATGGGGGTGGAGGTACATTGTTAATTATTTCACTCTCATATAATTTTTATTTAACTTTAGGGTCCTTATGTTTTTGCATCGTTTATAATTAAACACTATTGAACCATACATGCATTTATTGTGCATGATGATGGTACCACAGAGTACAATGACAATGACTTATGGGATCATGATTACGGGTTAGGAACACCAAAACAGTCCCTAAATCACGACCCTAATCATCCGTCTGCATGTATCCAATCGTTGGATGTAACACAAATTTCAAGAGATGAATACAAAACACCGCCAGTAGCACATCTTAGATGTTCTATGCGCCAAAAAGTTATGTCCATATGGTATAAGACCCTATGGATACAAATTAAGAGGAAAGGTGTTGCACGACAACAACCAATACCATTGGACAATCTTTTAGAACCCATCGTACACAGTCTATATAAAGAACATGATGGTTCATTTTTGTTTCCTCAATTTTATTTGATCGGTATTCCGACGATTGAGTTTTTGACGCGTTTATATGTAGATACTCATGCAGGCTAGTCGGAATACGATATAAGCTATACAATGTGTGCTCATTACATACTATGCTTCTAATAACCATACTTACTGTACTACCAAAATTTTTATTGGCAACACATCATGTGGTGGATCTCATTATTGATAGAGCGTAGACGGGATAGTGCTTAGTAGACGGTTCCGCCGACAACTTTCAACATTTACGCATTTGACTGTAGTGACATGGTTGACAGATTCGTTTACACAACTTGGACAAAATGTGATATGATATAATTATGTTTAGATTACATTACCTAAGTAATAGTAATATAAAATATAATGTTATTTTATGATTTATTAATTCCAACCTTTAGTGTATCTTTACATCCTAATCAATAGACAATATACTCATTGGATTTTAGGTGTTTTTGATGCGAAGACATTAACAAAGATTATATATGATAGTCACTGGAAAAGATGATATTTTTCAAAACAAGAGGAATGGTTTATAGGTATGTGAGCTCGCATCCACAAATTACAAGTGGATATCAACTACTGGGGTACCGAACCAACAGATGCAATCTCAGTTGAGAGTTCATGTTGAATTAGGTGTCTAAGCCAATAACTAAATTGGTATATACTTGAATTAAAAGCAAAGTCTTATTTGGGTTGTCCTCAAAACTAGTAATTGACATAATGATTTTTCTGAGAGAGATGTTGATTTATTGGTTTATTATAAGATTAATAAATTGAAATAAATAAATAATTTATTGATATATTATGAGATTAATATATTAATTAGAAATAATATTATTTAATTAATAATTAATCAGAAATCAATTGTAATTAATTTTGGGATTAATTGGATTAATTAAAGTGCAAGGACCTAGGTTGTAATTGTTTAATAGTTGAACAAGAGAAAGATTCTAGAACCTTCCTAGGGTAGGCGAAATTAGGCAGCCTCCTTAGGGTTGTAGATTAATCTTTAAGAATAATTAGGAATGTGGATGATTACCTAATCTGAAATAATAATATTATACTCAAACTAGGGTTTCTGGAGTTTCCTAGTTCAGTTATAAAAGGAGCCTTTGACCTATAATTTTCGGTTATTCCTTTCACAAGAAGAATAGCTGAAAATTTCACTCTCCCTCTTCTCTCCTCTCAAGTCTTATATTGTTAGTTTGGGTACAAGCCATTAGAAGCACGAGATTTATGGTGCTTGCTTTATGATGCTTGTTCAAGAAGGAATTGTTTGATTATTTACTACAATAATCAAAAGGTATGTAAACCCTAAAACCTTTGTAATTTCGATTACATTAAGGCCTCATTAGGGTTCTTGATGTTCAATTGTTTTTTGTTATCAATAAAGAAAACTTAGATCCAAATAGGTTGCATGTGAACTTAAGGGTTAAGTTTTTTCCGCCACATACTTTTTTGTTGTAACAACTCGGTTTCCAGATTTGAGATTTATTATTTTTAAAAGTCAAGTTTTCCTTGTAACTCGTCGAGTTGATGACCTCAATTTGACATGTTGAAGAACTTTGGGCCACGAATATTTTTGGACCAACTCGATGAGTTGGTGGCTGATTAAGAAACCCTAATTTTTAGGGTGTTGCACCCTATTTAACGGCTTTAAACCCTTTGGGTGGCCTCCTTACCAGTATCCTTTGTCCAGAAACCCTAGTTCATGCATCCTCTCCCATATTTGTGTGTGTGAGCTTGAAGAGTGATTTCTTGGTGTTCTTTTGAAGGAGCTTGAATTTTGAGGTGGCTTGATTGAAAGGAAGGCTATAGATCCAGAGCCTACTATTTTGTTGCAGTCATTTTGAGGTATAAAGTTGACACCTTGCTTATCTATTGCTTAGATCTCTTCTTTGGAAGTCTATTGTCATATTTGGCTCATTTTTGGGATTGTTCATTGGTTGAGTATTTCATGAAGCTATCACTTCAGATCTAAATGTTTTATGGCCTCATTGGACTTAAAGTTTCAAGCTTTATCAAGTGCTAGGCCTCCTTCATGCTTTAGGTCGCTTATTAAGCATTCCTTGAGTTTTGGAGCCTCTTTGTGACATGCATGGACGTAAAGTTAGCAACTTTATGTGGTTTTCCAGCTCTTGGGTTTCAGATCTATATTTTAAAGCGTTAGACTTGATAAAAAAGGACTGAATGTGTTAAGCTGGGAAAACTCGGCGAGTTGGCTAGGGTTTTCCCGATTCTATGAATACTGTAGGAACTCGACGAGTTGGGTCGACATGGACTGTTGACCTTGACTGTTTACTTTGAATTTGATCATGGTTGACCCAGTTTGACTCTTAAGAGCATTTTGGGTATTTCGGGGTTTTGATGGGGTTGGTCACATGGTGGTTGTAGGCATTTGAGTCCGGAGCGGATTTTTGGAGTTGGATTTTACCAGTTAAGCACTACTTGTGAGGTGAGTGTTTATCACTGTACTTGTTAGGTCGAAGGCACCAAGGCTGACCCTTTTGGATTGTTATCCTGATTATTAGATGATTGAGTATTGTAGTGATCTGTTATACCTGTATCCTGGTAATAGGATGATGTTATGCTTAGTGATCTGTTAGATCTTCATGTTTGTCTGTTGACTGGTTATATGTTTAATTTTTATGTATATATTGACATGTTATGTGCGGTTGGGTTGAGGCGGACCTGCTTTGTGCTGAAGGCCAACAGACACAGGGCGTTCCGGATAGACTGAAGGCCAGTGGGCATACCAGTCAAGCCGAAGGCCCGAAGAACGTTCCAGATAGGCTGAAGGCCTGAGATGGCGTACCAATCAGGATGTAGGTTCTGTGTGCATACCAGATAGACTGTAGGCCGGTAAGAGGCTCTAAATGCATGTTGTTTGTGATATTATTCTGGTTTTTGTATTGTGTTGATATTTTGGGGAAACTCACCAAGCTTCGAGCTTACAGTTTTGGATTATGTTTAAGCTACCTTAGAGGATTGAGAGAAGGTGAAGCCGTGACCATGCACCTCTTTATATTTTGTTTCTTGCTTTCTAGGATCTCTCTGATGTCAAACTTATTTTGAAAACAATTTGTACACAATGATGGTTTTTTTATTTATGTAAAAGGTTTAACATTTTCAAAATTTTATGGTTGTTACAAGTTGGTATCAAAGCCGTGGTTTGAGTGAATTGGAGGAACACTCGTGTGAATTCGGTCTCAAATTAAGAAAAAGATTTTCAAATGGTTTTCAAAATACTCAAGGAGGATGCGACATGTATGATCAGCCGGAGCTAGTAAGTAGACCCCAAAATACCATATTGTTATTGTGATATGTTAGAATAACTTGCTAGTGATAGGCTAGGGATCTTCAAGAGTTGCATGATAGAATTGCATGATTATATGATGTCTGACAGCCTAGGGCCTTTCTTTTATGAAATTGACATCATTAGTGTAGTTGCTTAGTGCATGCATGTCACACCCCAAAACCGGAACGGCGGAAACGTTCTGGGGCGGAGGACGTCATGTAATGTATCATAACAATGCAAAGTAGTAAAGAAGCAACAACATCATCCATTGCATTAATAGTATTATTTTAGTTACAAGTGTGTCCTTTCATTGTATAAGACAACATAATGAACAATCAAAATAAAATAGGAGTCTTGATTTCTCCGTCTTCACAAACCTGGTCGTCGTACCTGTCTATTTGTGACCAGAGAATACAAGTGTTTTGAAAGCGAGTATCAGCAATAAAGCTGGTGAATTCATAAGTATTAATGTGTCTTAGATTTATAAAACTGGAAAGTAAAGACTTGTGAACATTTGGAAAAAGTTTGTATAAGTATGAACTGTTTGAAAATAGTTTGAAAACTTTTGAATACCCTAGCAAATCCCTATGATTTCTATTAGTATAAAAAGTAGTCTTCTACCAAGACTAGACTGTTTTGTAAGTAACGAAGATGGTTTTTCCCTTGTATGACTACTATTAACAATATATATAGTCTACCGCGTCGTTTATGTGAATGTATCACAAAATAAAAGTAATAGGAAAATATAGCCATGTAAGTGTTATCCTTTTGTATTAGGATCAAACCGACATCGCGACTGCCGAAATAGTATTAACCTTGAACGTCCATAGATGATCATTATCCTCTGTAGCTAACAGCAGGTTGTAGGAATGGTTAGTCCCGTATAGGTACCCTAGTATAAGTATTAACCGTAGGCATCCGTAGATGTTCATTACCTCTGTTTCTAACAGTTGGGTGCCAGAATGGTTAGTCCCGTCTTAGTAAGTAAGTAGTCTTCTCACGAGACCCGCTGTAAGTAAGTAATAATATAATTGGTAGTCCCTATTCTACATTTGGAACTAAAGGTGACTTCCGCAACGAATTGCTAGGTCGAAATCCATATTAATTACTAAATCATGTATAAGCCTAAACTATACCTATAATAGTTTACTAGGGATATATGAACGTATACCTTTGCTACCCAAAGGTACTGAACCGACTGATCAGAACTATTATGTCCGTATATGTACACATGATATATAACTATATATTTAAACGACCTTCGGACGGATACCCGATACCCTACCAGACCACATCCCAACGAGGAAAAGGAAATAAAGCGGGTTAGCCTTCCTATGTCCTTTAAACATTACTTATATAACTATACATATACATGCATGCTTTTAACAAGGTATCTATGTAAAGGTATCCATGTAAGTGTATTCAAGTAAGTGTATCCAAGTAAGTGTATCTCTTCATATAGCATTTAGTATAGACTCATGTATGAACTGACTCTGGTGAAATTCCTTGTAATAGGAATAGCAAGTAGTATCTCCTAACTATACCTATAATAGTTACTAGTAATGTACAAGTATCAACGAAGGTATACCTTTGCTAGCCAAAGGTACCGAACTAACTGAAGGCACTTTTATGTCTACATATGTATACATGATATATAACTAATATTTAGAGGACATTCGGACGGATAACCGATACCCCATAGTCACATCCCAACGAGGAAAGGGAAATAGAGTGAGTTAGCCTTCCTAAGTCCTTTAAACATTACTTATATAACTATACATATACAAGCATGCATTTGATAATATAAAAGCATAAAAGGAGTTTTGTAAAACCTTTGAAAAAGATTAATATCTTAAGAAAAGATTGACTTGATGTCAATTTAAAAAACGATTTGAAAGTATTTTTTTTTTTGAGTAAACAGTTTAAGTACAAAGAAAACCTTTGTTTGAATTACATTTGTAACAGAGTTTGAAAAGAAACATACAATGGATAAAGTAGTTTGATAAAGAGTTTTAAACATATAAAAACGTTTAAGAAAGTCATTTGAAGAAATCTATTTGGTAAAACAGTTAACGTATAGTAAATCCATTTTGTGACAACTCGTAAATTGTTTCGTCGCTGTAACCCATTCCTGTCGGTAAAACCCGTTTGTCTTTTAATTTTCCCGTTAACATTTTTGGATTAGGTTATTTAATTTAAGACTTTTATTATAACCTCGGAAGTATCCAAACCCATTAGAAACTCATGAAAGCATCCCAAATTATTATTTAGAAAATTTATAATTTCGACCACGTCGGGTTACAACAATTAAATCGGGTACGACCAAAAGCCCCGTGTAACGTCAGTATTGGGTAGATTTCCACTGTGTCTCAAAATCAAACTATATTTAAAGTTGAGTGAGCCTCATTTGAAGATTTTTCACACTCTCTCTACTCTCTCTCCTCAAATCCAAGTTCTTGATCCAAAAACCATCCAATTCAAGCTTCAAATTGGTAAGATAACTATCCTAGCTCATAGATTATCATGTTTAGCTTACAATTTCATGTCAAAATCATCCAAAAGGACCATAATCATGTGTTTACGGCCCTGGAACAACCCTAGGCCGCAAATACACACAAATGGGGTTTTTGAGCCTCAAAACCCTTCCAAACCACCTTTAGAGCTTAGATATGACTTAGGGGCTTTCAAGACTGGACTTAGAACACCAAAGACTTATCATTTGAGGGGTAAACATGAGTTTACGGCCCAAGAGCATGCTTGGACTGTAAACACCCTTTCATAGGCCGTAAACCCCTCTTTAGGTGTTAAAATGCCCCTTAAGCACCTCCTAAGCCTTGGAATAAAGTCTAGAACCATCCTCCAATGTGTTAGGGACCTTAAACTTTATAAAAACCATACCTTAGGAGTTCACGGCCGTAAACCCCCCAAGGAAAGGTTCCTGGGTCATAAACTCCTATAAATGGGTCAAATAGTGCCTTAAATTCATCCTATCACTTGTAAAATGAGTTAGAATCACATGTGATTAATCTTGGACCACTAAAACACATAAGGATTGGGTATGAGAGAGTTTACGATCGTAAACTCCTATTTTACAGCCGTAAACTCCATTAAATGGTCTCTTTGATTGTTAAATCACTTCCTATGCCCATGATTTGATCCTAGCATCACCCCACAAGTGTTATAAGACCATTAGGCACCCAAGAACACCTCACCCATGAGTTTACGGCCGTAAACTCATGGGGATATATTCTATGGGCCGTAATCTCCTTTAGGAGTTTACTCTTGAAGAGAAAACTCCATATCTAATCCTTATACCCTCGTAGATGCCACCCGGGTCACTCCAAACACTAGAATTGAAGTGTTTTCGCGTCTAGAAGTGTTTATTCTTATTTAATTAATTAATAGATCAAGGTCTAATTAGATACAAATTATGTATCTCTTCATATTACATAGGAACCTCGTGTGTTTTCAAGCCTCGAACTGACACTTAGCTTCCTAGCCGACACATTTCTCGATCGGTGAGTTCATACCCCTACGCCTTTTCCGAGTTTTTCAATGTTTTCAGGGGGGAATACAAGCAAAATATAAATGTTTTCGAAACTTAAAACTGATGTAATTCTATAAATATCTGGCAAACTTTTAGATATCTTTACCCCTTTTTTTATCATGCAGAGCATAAGGGATGTTTTTCTGAATATAACTACGTAGATTTCAATTACAGTGTAGGAAACAATCAAAAAAATCAAATTATTATGGGAATAATTTGGGATCTTCATTTCTTGTTTTACGAGTACAAATTTCATGCAAGGTTAATAGATAAACTATGTCTGATTTAGTTTATCTCTGTTTAATTTAGAGTATCATGCCAGATAATTTCTTTGTATTTAATTTTTTTTACTGTATGATGTTTCAAAACGATTACGATGTTTGATAACGACCGAGTACACCATGAATAATTTAATACTAGCTTGTGAGATTTGTCTTCATTAAACCCTTGGGGTTATCAGTAAATCCTCCCCGGAAGTATAACCAAAGTCTCCTGGAGGGAGAGCGTGGAATTTGTGAATAGATCTATTCGGGACTGACAATCCCACACCTTAACTGCTAGCTACAGTTAGGCGGGCATGCCTGGGGTGACAAATTCCGGATATCGCCCGACTCCTGAAGAACGTCAAGGAGGTCTCGTGTCACATTAGCATGGTTATCCGACTCACAATACGTATTAATATAAATTTTGTTCACGAATTTTATATCTTCCTTTAATCTATAGTTTTATGTATTAAAACTACATACTGTTGTACTGGATGGTATTCCAGGGTTTTCAATCTATAGTTTTACATATTAAACTATCTACTATTGTACCAAGTGGAATTCACATATTTTAACTTATGTTTTCTTAACATACTAGTAATAATCAAGGTTTATCTTATAGAAATCGACAAACGTGATAGAAAATATGGGATTTTCTTGGTTAACAATCTTTTTCAGAAAAGTAAAGGAAACTTGTTCTTTTTCATAAACAAACTTCTTATGAACTCACCAGCTTTATGCTGATTTTTAAACTTCTTGTATTCTCAGGTTCTCCTTAGACAGGAATTCCACGTTCTTTTGCAGAAGACGGAGCGTATGGAAGTCTCGTCTTACTTTTGTTTAGACTAATGTATCTATAAAACTTGTATTACTTTACTTTCAAACAAATGTAATGATTTTATGTAATGTAATGTTTTGTGTTTACTATGCTTACTATGTACATTGGTTGCGATACTACATGACGTCCTCCACCCCGGAACGTTTCCGCCTTCGGTTTCGGGGTGTGACACATTTGCATGCTAGTTATTAATCACATGTGATTGATATAATAACTAAACATGATTTAACTTGTATTCCCCCTATAAAGAATTTAAAAACATTTAGAAACATTTAAAAGGTTAATTTAAGGGGTATGGACTCACTTGTAGTTGGTGTTTTGGATGATCGGAAGATGTAGGATGCTAAGTGTCAAGTGAGGACTTGTACACACACAATGATCCTAGTTATCATATAATAAACATATATGTAATCTAATTAGTCAATTAATAACTAATTAATCAAGTTAAGACACCCTAGGTCATGGAAACACTTTGATTCAAGTGCTACAGGTACCAAAGGGTTACACCTAAGGGTTGTATGACATGGCATTGGAGTTTATGGCCCATGATGTAACATCCCAAAAACACAATCTGAAAATTTCGTTTTAAATTAGTAATAAAACCATATTCATCAATCGTCATATAAGAATCATAAAGAATGTATCTCAAAATATCTTAACAATTGTCAAATATATCATAGTATAAACATCCCAGGTTGAACAAATGGTGTGTGCACTGCAATCTTCCCGAGCTCCTCTTTTGAAAACTGATTACCTGAAACCAAAACTAAAAACCGTAAGCACGAATCTTAGTGAGCTCCCCCAAACTACCACATACCATACAATAACATATAAAGCATCTACTGGGCCTTGCGCACTGCATCGGACCAAAGTTTGGAAATTAACCAGGGCCTTGCCATCTGCATCAGACCAAAGTCCGGAAACTGCATCGGACCGGAGTCCGGAACTAACCAGGGCCTTGCCCTCTGCATCGGACCGAAGTCCAGAACTAACTGCATCGGACCGAAGTCCGGAACTGATTGGGACCTTGTCCCCTACATCGTACCGAAGTCCGAAATTGACTGAACATAACATAGCATAAACATATAAACTAACATGGGAACAGAGTCCGGAACACATAACACAAAACATGCTTGAATCACAAAGACATCAAGCACCCTAACTACTGTATCGGACCGAGGTCCGGAACTGACTGAACATAGCGTAACATAATCATAGCATATAACATGAACACATATACTGCATACTGCATCAGACCATAGTCCTGAACACATAACTCATACCATGTCTGTATCACAAAGACACCAAGCATACTGAACTACTGCATCGAACTGAAGTCCGAAACTACTGCTAGCTAAACGGGCCGGCATTGTGGCCGTAGACCCGTTCCTACTGGAAGGAAACTCACCTCACACTGTTGAAGTCTCGCAGACTCAATCCTACACTGTTGAAGTCCCGCAGACTCGACCCCAGCTGCTAGATGACAGATCCCCCATCTGTCAACATCAAAATAACACCCAATTAATAATTGGGTTCTAACATATAACTATAAATACATACTTTGGGTAATTAATACATTACCCCTAGCTTGGCTTACCCAAGCCCAAGGCCCAATCCATAGGCCTAAAGTCAACTAGGGATCAAAGTTGTTGGGGTGCAAAGTTCTTCATTCATGACTTTGTAAATGTTTGACTTTTGTAAAACCCACTTGTATGTGGTGCTTTAGCCTTTAGACCTATTTATTAGTGAGAGTGAGAGAGAGACATGTAAACACCTGTAACACCGTGAATTTCAAAATAATTTTTCACAATTTATAAAACATTTCTCATTAACTTTTCATAAAAACATTAAGTTTAAATCCCAATTCACTTTATAAAAAATCCCAAGATCATAAGCATATCAAAATCCCGTGCGTGTGTACAGATCAAGCCGGCGCCTTCCCATGGTCATCGCTAGTACCTGAAACAACAACACTAACACTGTAAGCACAAAGCTTAGTGAGTTTCCCAAAATACCACAAACATATCACATATATTTGCCACTCGAGGCTATAACTCTGTGGGTCCGTGCACCCAAGCTCTGTGAACCCTCAGGTTCTAACTCTAGGAACCTTCCGGTTCCAACTCTATAATCATGCACAACATAAATCACACAGACATCATGCAGTACAACACATAGCATACACATAACATACATACTCTAACACATAACTCTGATTACCTACTCAAGGTAAAGTATACTGAGAAGACTCACCTCGCGTATCTCGATGACTCACGAATCCTGAAATCCCTCGTGCTCGATCCTCCGAGCTATAATCCTCCTATAACATCATGTGTCTCTAATTAACACTTTTTATCACTAAGGTTGACTACCCCTAAGAAGTCAACACTGGTCAACTCTGGTCAACGGTCAACTTTGACCGGACTCGGTGAGTGCACTAAGGCGACTCGGCGAGTCTAGACGTTTTCACTAACTCTTTAGGATTCCCTTTTTGCACGTCGAGTATTCCCCCTGACTCGACAAGTTCCACCTGGCAGAATCGCGGGGCCACCCCGGCTCAACTCGCCGAGTCTCAAGAACAACTCGGCGAGTCCCAGCTCGATTCAGTCCACTTGCCCACCCTCTCTAACTCGCCCTAACTCACTGAGTCAACCCATGAATCGACTGGACCACTCACTGGCTGATCTAAGGGCAATCTTCAAGCTACTCGCCGAGTCTGCTCATCGGACTCGGCGAGTCCATGCCATGCAATCACTCAAACTCGCTTCTAAGGTCAGATCTGCTCCGACAATTCATAGATCTGGCCTTCCTAGACTGATTCATCACGTAAAGCCCCTATCTTGGTGTTCACAACTCGCCCCATGGCTCATAAATAGCATTTTGACCTAAGGCATAAGGATTCCAATCCAAAGCCTCCATTGATTAACAGAAAGCTTGGGCAAAGGGACACTCTGGACCTCCATGGGTCCAGATCTATGGTCTAAATCGCTTAAGGGGCCAAGGGGGCTCTAGATCTAGCCACAAAAGGGTTCAATAAACCCTAAATCAAAATAAACATCAACATAGAAGAGGATAGCTCGAAGATATTACCACAATAGTGATGCTCTGGACTCCAAACTCTCAGAAAATGGCTCCTCTTGCTTTCCCTTAGCTGATCCTCCCTTTCCCTTGCAAGATGACACCTCCAAGATCAATAATGGCCTCCTACTTTGCTCCAAACGCTCACACTCGATTAGGGTTTCACTCAAGGGACTAGTGAGCACAAATGACGGCCATAAGGCCCTTTAAATAGGTCCCAAACCCGAGACATTAGGGTTTCATTAAACAGCGCGGACTCGCCGAGTCCATGCCTTGGACTCGCCAAGTCCAGGCGCGAACCCGCGCCCAAATCGCGATCCTACTCGGCGAGTCTGAGCTCCAACTCGCCGAGTCCCCTCACAAAACATCAAAAATTGAAAGCATAAAAGATACTTGGAAATCCGGCTGTTACAACTCTCCCCCACTAGGACTAGACTTCGCCCTCGAAGTCTCGCTCTATAAATAGCTCCGGATGCTGCTCACACATCTCTCGCTCCGGCTCCCAGGTCATCTCTGATCCCTTCCGATGTTGCCACTGAACCAACACCAAGGGTACCTCCTTGTTCCTCAGAACCTTGATCTTCCGATCTCTGATGGCCACCGGCCTCTCGGCATAATTCACGCTCACATCCACCTGAATATCCTCTAATGGAACCACTGCCGACTCATCGGCTATACACTTTCTCAGCTGCGACGCATGAAAAGTGTCGTGAATCTGCCCCAACTCTGCTGGCAACTCCAAACGATAGGCTACCCGTCCTACCCTCGCAATCACACGAAATGGACCAATATACCGGGGCCCCAACTTGCCCCTCTTCCTGAATCGAATCACTCCTTTC
This sequence comes from Lactuca serriola, assembly GCF_051521515.1. NCBI lineage: Eukaryota > Viridiplantae > Streptophyta > Magnoliopsida > Asterales > Asteraceae > Lactuca > Lactuca serriola. The sequence continues at coordinate 126,232,028 of NC_136410.1, read as the reverse complement.
CAAGGAGAGACCTTCAGGAGAACGAAGTCGCCGACCTGAAACTCAAGCTCGGACCGGCGTCTGTCTGCATAACTCTTTTGTCAGCTCTGGGCGGTCAATAACCTCTGTCTGACCTGCTGAATCTGCTCTGTCGTCTGAAGCACGATCTCTATACTGCCCATCACTCGCTGCCCAAACTCTCCCCAACAAATGGGGGTCCGACACCTCCTCCCATACAACAGCTCAAAGGGTGGCATACCAATGCTTGAATGATGGCTTTTGTTGTAGGAAAACTCTGCCAAGGGTAAATACGCATCCCAGCTACCCCCAAAATCCAACACACATGCACGGAGCATGTCCTCAAGCGTCTGAATCGTTCGCTCACTCTGACCGTCTGTCTGGGGATGATATGCGGTACTAAAATGCAGTCTAGTACCCAACTCCTCATGAAATTTCTTCCAGAATCTGGAAGTGAAACGCACATCACGATCCGAGACAATCGAGATCGGCACCCCATGCCGAGATACCACTTCCCTCACATATATCTCTGCCAACTTTTCCGCTGAAGAACTCTCACTGATGGAAAGGAAGTGAGCGCTCTTCGTCAACCTGTCCACAATCACCCAAATTGCATCAACTCCTCTGGCAGTCCTCGGCAATTTGGTGATGAAATCCATGGTGATCTGTTCCCACTTCCACTCGGGAACCTCCAATGGCTGCAACTTGCCATGCGGTCTCTGGTGCTCGGCCTTAACCCTGCGGCAGGTCAAGCACCTCTCAACAAACCATGCGACGTCCCTCTTCATACAAGGCCACCAATACTCTTTCCTCAAATCCAAATACATCTTCGTAGCCCCCAGATGGATTGAAAATTTCGACCGATGAGCCTCTTCCATCAAAGTAGCACGCGTACCGCCCACAAACGGTACCCAAATCCGACCCTGAAAAGTCATAAGCCCTTGACCATCCGTAACGAACTCTGAACCCAAACCAACAACCCGTTCCCTCTTCTGCATCTCCGGTCGCACAGCCTCGGCCTGTGCCCCACGAATGGCATCCAGTACCAGAGCTATCACAGTCAATCTCAAACATACATCTCGCAGTGGAGTGCTCTCCGCCCTGCGGCTCAACGCATCAGCTACCACATTAGCCTTGCCTGGGTGGTACAAGATCTAACAATCATAATCCTTGACCACATCCAACCACCTCCTCTAACGCATATTTAGGTTGGGCTGATCCATCAAGTACCTCAAACTCTTATGGTCTGTGTATATCATACACCGAACCCCATACAAGTAGTGACGCCAAATCTTAAGGGCGAACACTACTGCCCCCAACTCTAGATCATGCGTGGGATATCTCGTCTCATGAGGCTTCAGCTGCCTCGATGCATATGCTATCACATGCCCCCTCTGCATCAGCACCGCACCCAGCCCCAAAATCAATGCATCACAATATACTACAAAATCCTCCATCCCTTCCAGGAGAGCTAATACCGGGGCTTCGCACAACCTTTGGCGAAGTGTCTCAAAGGAGGTCTGCTGCTCGGGACCCCATGAGAATGCAACACCCTTCCGGGTCAATCTGGTGAGTGGCTTGATAAATCTCCGATAATACCCTGCCAACCCAAGGAAACTCCTGATCTCAAAGGGTGACTTTGGCACCTCCCAACTCATCCCTGCCTCAACCTTGGCCGGATCGACCAATATCCCTTCCTGATTAACAAGATGCCCTAGGAACTGGACCTCCCGCAACCAGAAATCACACTTGGAGAACTTTGCATAAAGCTTCTCCGATCTCAAAACCCCAAAGACCTCCCTCAAATGCTCCTCATGCTGCTCTCTAGATCTCGAATACACCAGAATATCATCGATAAATACAATCACCGACCGATCCAACATCGGCCTGCATACCCTGTTCATGAGATCCATGAACACAGCCGGGGCATTGGTGAGCCCAAAAGGCATCACCACAAGCTCATAATGCCCATATCGCGTTCTGAACGCTGTCTTCTGGACGTCCTCATCCCGCACTCTCACCTGATGATATCCCGACCTCAAATCAATCTTGGAGAACCAAGATGCTCCCTGCAACTGGTCGAATAAATCGTCGATCCTTGGTAACGGGTAACGGTTCTTGACCGTCAGCTTGTTCAACTCCCGGTAGTCAATACACATCCGGTGTGAACCATCCTTCTTCTTGACGAACAAAATAGGTGCTCCCCACGGCGAGCTGCTCGGCCGAATAAACCCCTTCCCCAGCAACTCCTGGAGCTGCGAGGATAACTCTTGCATCTCTGGAGGTGCAAGGCGATAAGGCACCTTAGCGATAGGCGCAGCCCCCAGAACCAAATCGATACTGAACTCCACTTGCCTCACAGGAGGCACACCCGGCAACTCCTCGGGAAATACATCCGGGAACTCGCGCACTATCGGAACCTCCCCAACTGAACTCGGCCTCTCGGAAGTCACCCGCGTATCCATCACATACGCCACAAAACCCTTACAGCCCTGCTGTAGACACTGCCACGCCCTAGCGGCCGAACAAAACGTTGATCCTGAACGTGTACCCTCGCCGTATACCAAAAGAACTCCCCCACTAGGGTCTCGTATGGTCACCAGCTGACGCTCGCAGTCGATAACCGCACCGAATCTGCTCAACCAGTCCATGCCTACAATGACACAGACATCACCCATCGCAATAGGAACCAGATCAATCGGAAACTCAACGCCGAAAATCTCTAACACACATCCTTGGAGAACCTCCGCGACATAAATCACTCTCTCGTCAGCTATGGAAACTCTCAGAGGCCGACTCAACACCTCACGACTAACACTGATATGCTGACTAAAGGACAAGGATACAAAAGACCGACTCGCACCCGAGTCGAATAACACTAAAGCAGGTACAGAGTTCACAAGGAAAGTACCTACGCATAACATAATATAAGCATAATATCTCGACATCAAAATAAATACATGAAAGAAAACATACCAGCCACAACATCGGGCGCAGCGCGGACCTCCTCCGCAGTCAGCTAGAAGGCTCTCCCTCGAGCTCTCGGCGCCTCGGCCTTCACAGGCCGACTCTCTGTAGCTCTGATGGCAGCAGGAGCAGATCCCTGAGATGCTCCGCGCAACTGCGGACACTCCGCCTTCTGGTGTCCGGTCTGATTGCAGTGGAAGCACACTGCAAACCCCTTGGGGCAATCCTTGGCCATATGCCCCTCCTTGCCACATTTGTAGCAAGATCACGCTCTGCAGACTCTATCGTGACCCTTGCCACACTTCCCACAAGTGCGGCCCTTCTGGCTCCCTGGTTTGGGATCAGCGGGCTTGGCCCGCTTGGCTGCCGGCTGAGACTGTGCCGGTCGCCGATCCCTCCCCTGAGACTCCGCCTCCTCCCTGGCCTGAGTCTCAAGCTTAATCTCCCTCTTCCGGGCATTTTCCTGAAGCTCAGCAAATGTCCGGTACGAGGAGTTCGCAGCGAACTCCCGAATATCCCGCCTCAAAATGCTCAAGTAGCGGCTCATACGTGCCTGCTCAGTGGACACGTGCTCAAGGCAGAACATCGCCCTCTCATGGAACATCCTCGTGATCGCTGTAACTGACTCAGTACCCTGCTTGAGGGTCAGAAACTCCTGTGCCAAACGTTCCCTCTCCACCTGGGGAACGTACTCATCTCGGAACATGACAATGAACCTCTCCCAACTCACTGCCGCAAGCTCAGCAGGCGTATAATGCGCCGTCACAAACTTCCACCAGTCATTCGCTCCCAAGCGAAGCTGGTTCAGCGCGAAACGGACCTTCAAATGCTCAGGAGATGAGCAAGTGAAGAAGCACCCCTCAATATCAGATATCCACCTCATCGCTGCCACCGGGTCCTGGGTCCCATCAAACTCCGGTGGTTTTGTGTTGCTGAACTCTCGAAACAGCAACACATCACCACCTTGCGGCCTCGCAGCAGCAATCGCTGTGGTAGCCGCTGCAATAGCAGCCTCAGAAAGAGCGGCATAACGCTCATCAAACGACTCAATCAGCGTGGTCTTTATAGACCCAAACATCTCCGGTATCTCTGCCCTGATGGCCGCAGCCACCTCCTCATGAATGATCCGGCGGATCTCCTCATCACTGGTACCACTGCTCTCGGGCATCAAGCGTGTCCTCACCATGATCTACCTCTGAAATACAACATACGATAAATTAGAACCCTTATGAGCATACTCACACTCGTCAACTCTTTCCTCCTTGATTCTTGGTATTCCAAAGATTCTTACTTGGGCTGCACACCGCTCTGGTGCTTTTCAGTAGTACGGGCCCAATACTACTGTCCGGACCGCACCAGAATACACCCCAATTCCTCCTCTTCGGATCCCAAATCCCAAGTACTCTATCATGCGTAGACCACTCTCTAATAGATCTCTCATAAGCCCCTCGCTGCTACCTACTCACTCTCAAGCATCTCATAGCAGCTCACCTCTTCCTAGGCTAAGGCATCACAAATCAGGCCACTCTAGCCCTAATAGGAATACCTAGCCTACTCTAGCATGCGAATACATCATATCAGTATCAATATCACATAACATAAAGGTATTTTGGGAAATCACCGTTCGGGCGCGGACTGATCGTACACACAACTCTGCTCTGCATTTTCAAAATCTTTTATTCTTTTTGAAAATACTTCTCAAATCCTCAGTTTGAGTTCAAATACGCCCGAAGGTGTACTCGAATCCCTCAAACCAAGGCTCTGATACCAACTTGTAACACCGTGAATTTCAAAATAATTTTTCACAATTTATAAAACATTTCTCATTAACTTTTCATAAAAACATTAAGTTTAAATCCCAATTCACTGTATACAAAATCCTAAGATCATAAGCATATCAAAATCCCATGCGTGTGTACAGATCAAGCCAGCGCCTTCCCACGGTCATCGCTAGTACCTGAAACAACAACACTAACACTGTAAGCACAAAGCTTAGTGAGTTCCCCAAAATACCACAAACATATCACATATATTAGCCACTCAAGGCTATAACTCTGTGGGTCCGTGCACCCAAGCTCTGTGAACCCTCAGGTTCTAACTCTGGGAACCTTCCGGTTCCAACTCTATAATCATGCACAGCATAAATCACACAGACATCATGCAGTACAACACATAGCATACACATAACATACATACTCTAACACATAACTCTGATTACCTACTCAAGGTAAAGTATAGTGAGAAGACTCACCTCGCGTATCTCGATGACTCACGAATCCTGAAATCCCTCGTGCTCGATCCTCCGAGCTATAATCCTCCTATAACATCATATGTCTCTAATTAACACTTTTTATCACTAAGGTTGACTACCCCTAAGAAGTCAACACTGGTCAACTTTGACCGGACTCGGCGAGTGCACTAAGGCGACTCGGTGAGTCTAGACGTTTTCACCAACTCTTTAGGATTCCCTTTTTTCACGTCGAGTATTCCCCCTGACTCGACGAGTTCCACCTGGCAGAATCGCGGGGCCACCCCGACTCAACTCGCCGAGTCTCAAGAACAACTCGGCGAGTCCCAGCTCGACTCATTCCACTTGCCCACCCTCTCTAACTCGCCCTGACTCACTGAGTCAACCCATGAATCGACTGGACCACTCACTGGCCGATCTAAGGGCAATCTTCAAGCTACTCGCCGAGTCTGCTCATCGGACTCGGCGAGTCCATGCCATGCAATCACTCAAACTCGCTTCTAAGGTCAGATCTGCTCCGACAATTCATAGATCTGGCCTTCCTAGACCGATTCATCACGTAAAGCCCCTATCTTGGTGTTCACAACTCACCCCATGGCTCATAAATAGCATTTTGACCTAAGGCATAAGGATTCCAATCCAAAACCTCCATTGATTCACAGAAAGCTTGGGCAAAGGGACACTCTGGACCTCCATGGGTCCAGATCTATGGTCTAAATCGCTTAAGGGGCCAAGGGGGCTCTAGATCTAGCCACAAAAGGGTTCAATAAACCCTAAATCAAAATAAACATCAACATAGAAGAGGATAGCTCGAAGATATTACCACAATAGTGATGCTCTGGACTCCAAACTCTCAGAAAATGGCTCCTCTTGCTTTCCCTTAGCTGATCCTCCCTTTCCCTTGCAAGATGACACCTCCAAGATCAATAATGGCCTCCTACTTTGCTCCAAACGCTCACACTCGATTAGGGTTTCACTCAAGGGACTAGTGAGCACAAATGACGGCCATAAGACCCTTTAAATAGGTCCCAAACCCGAGAAATTAGGGTTTCATTAAACAGCACGGACTCGCCGAGTCCATGCCTTGGACTCGCCGAGTCCAGGCGCGAACCTGCGCCCAAATCGCGATCCTACTCGGCGAGTCTGAGCTCCAACTCGCCGAGTCCCCTCACAAAACATCAAAAATTGAAAGTATAAAAGATACATGGAAATCCAGCTGTTACAACACCTCTATATAAGGTGGGTTTGTCCACTTGTAGAGGTGTGCTTGAGAGATGTAGAAGTGAGTGTGTAAGTGTGTGTTAATTATGTAGATGTAGATCTATGTTCTTTTTTGTAACACCATATACATTCAATATATCTCTTAAACACCCAAATCACCATGTTCAATTGTGCAAGCTTTAATTCCGCATGCCAAACCATGTTCTTTGTCACAACAATTGGTATCAGAGCGGGTCTTCAAGAACAATGTGATATTTGTAGAACGATTCTCGGTTTGGTAATTTTTGTCGCAATTTGATCAATTTTGGTGAGTCTCTCTCTATGATCTCTCGTAAATTCGTTAAAATCGTGCGTTGTGTTCTTGATTTTTGATCGTTTGATTCGTTGGATCAAATTTTTCTTGAAAAACCCCATTTATGATCCAATAATTTTTTTTAAGATCAAGTCCAACTAAAAATCAAAAATCAAATTTGTTACTATTTACGTATTTTGAGCCCAAAATCAAATTTTGTGTACTGTTCATATCCAATTTCATGTTATTGAGCCCATAAATTTCTTTGATCCAATCTTCGAATCCTATATTGTTCATGATTATTATGAGCCTATATGTTTCACTTGAACCCAATAATATGGAGTCCACAATTTTTTTTTTCCCGTGATCTAATTTCTTTAAGAATTGGAGCCCAAGAAAGATTAAATCAATTTGATACTTTCACTGTGATCTTTCTTCATCTTGCGCATATTTTTGTTCGTCAAAATATTCTCGTTTCCAGATTGAGATCAGATGATATTCGAATCGACTGGTGTTGTTGGATTTTGTTTTGAATCACAATTGATTTTGCTTGCTGATTGATTGAAGTTAGAAGTCAAAATCGAAATTTGAAAATCAAATGTGTTTGACTTGGGGTCGATGTTCATTCTATTTTGACTCTGGAATCGATTTATGATTTGTTTGGACTTAACGATCTGAAATTTGTGTTCGATTGATTGCTGTTAACGAATCGTTAAAAACAAGGGTCGAACAAAAATCGATTGAGAAGTGAAATTGATTTGGGTCTGATTTCGAAGGTTTAAGATGATATCAATGGATTGTTTTGATATCGATTTTGGAATCAATGGATTGTATTTTTAACCAAATCAAGCTTTTATTGGCTGGATTGATTATGTTTTCGAAGGGTTCCTACATGGGGTTGATGTCACTGGAAACGAAATGGGAATGAGGACGATGAGAGTCGATTTTTTGGTTTCATTTGGATTTGACAGTCAAACATTCAAAATTGATTGGGAAGAAATTGATGTTGTATTTGGAATCGAATGGTCGAAATTTTTTTGACGAAGATTTGGAATCAAGATTCAAAGGGGTGTTTGTTTGATTATTGAACGAAGGGGTTCTAATTTTGATTTTGGAGTTGGGGCGTATGATCGATTTTGGAGTTGATGTTCGAAGTCTGTGATAAATTGATTATTTGGGAAGCACGATGAAGAAACGAAGAATTTTTGGCAAAGAACTAGGTTAAACATACGAAGAGTTACTGTTCATTACTGTTTATATATCAGACTTCGAATGCTTCGCGTTCGTGTGTTTGGAAAATTTTTTGGGAAGAGGAGAGAAAATAAAAAATTCGTGCGTTTGGGTGAAAAAAAAAAAATTTGGGAAGAATTTTCATACGAAGTGTTTATAAGAAAATGAACGAAGTGTTGAATTGGTGAAAATCTTCCTGCGAAGCGTTCACTTGGAGAAGTAAACTAATAGTTACAATTTTGGTCCCTAAAATTTTGAATGGTTGACAATTTGGAAAATGCTTCGAATGTTTGGCTAAATGGTTCGAATGTTTGATCACAGAATGTTTGGCTAAATGGTTCGAATGTTTGATCACAAAATGCTTCGCATTGAAAGGAAATGGCAAAGTTTTGAATTTGACCCCTGAACCTTCGAATATGTGACACTTCGCAAATTAACTCAAGTTTCGAATATTTGATACTTTTCACCTAAATTCGAAAATTTTTTGGTGCTTCGAATTTTGTGGACATGCTTCGTATGTTTGGAACATAAATGGCAGAATTTTCGAAAATAGTCCCTGAGGCTTCGAATGTTTGGCGGTTCATACCCAAATTCGAAAAAGGACTGTTTTTGCTGGAAATTGAAGAAAATGCATTTCAGGCCCCTGCAGTTTGTGCAAATTGACGCTTTCTACCCAGCTTTGGAAAAGGGGGAGAGTTTTGCATATTTTGCTGTTTTGGGCGCAACGGGTCACTGCATAATTTTGAAATTGACAGTTTCTACCCATTTTTGAGAAATTTTGTCAAAGGCGATCCGTGAACGAAGCTAAAAATTCAATATTTTTTGGGTTTTCCGGATTGAAGCACAAAGTTTATGCCACATGTCAAGGGGGAGTTTTGACACAAAAAATTCCGAATAGAGCACGTTCTTTTTCCTTTGGAGTTTTATAATCAAATTTCGATTATAAAAAGGGGGAGAAGTTTTATATGGAAATTCGAACTTGAATTTTTAATATTACGCGGATTTGAAGACCGAAGTGATCTTGAAGTTTTGAAGCCTACGAGATGATGCAATTGGAAGTTCGGAAATGATGTATTCGAAATGGGTTTGGTTTTATTGAAGATTTTTGGGGTGTGTTTTTATGCGCAACTTTTGGGTGATTATTTGGAGTTTGGAATACTCTTAATCATTCGTTGCTGCTCGGTTTGTAAGGTCTCACATCCTAGAGCCCAAATTGAAGAGTCATGGAAGAATTGAAGATTGAAGTTCGTTTCGACATGTGTCACCTTTGAGGCTCGAACCGCGTAGTGCTTGATTTTGGAAGATTTGAAGTGGGTCGTTCATTCCTAACTTTGAGGGGGAGAATGTTGGGGTGCAAAGTTCTTCATTCATGACTTTGTAAATGTTTGACTTTTGTAAAACCCACTTGCATGTGGTGCTTTAGCCTTTAGACCTATTTGTTAGTGAGAGTGAGAGAGAGACATGTAAACACCTCTATATAAGGTGGCTTTGTCCACTTGTAGAGGTGTGCTTGAGAGATGTAGAAGTGAGTGTGTAAGTGTGTGTTAATTGTGTAGATGTAGATCTATGTTCTTTTTTGTAACACTATATACATTCAATATATCTCTTAAACACCCAAATCACCATGTTCAATTGTGCAAGCTTTAATTCCGCATGCCAAACCATGTTCTTTGTCACAACAAAAGCCCAACATATGGCCCAATTTTCCAAATTAAGCCCAATCCTTCATATGGAGCTTACCCTAGAGCCCAATTAATTACTCTAGTCCAATTGATTATTCTTGGATGGCCCACACCAAGCCCATGTGAAATTAGGGTTTCACATAAAATGATAATTAGGGTTAAGTGTTTCTCACTTAACCCATTAAGGGCTTAACCCACTAAGGACTTAATCCATTAAGGACTTAATCCATTAAGTCCATTATTTCTTAGATTAATTTCTGCCAATGATTGTTATTTAATATTTCACTTACTAAATAAGTCTTGTGTGTGTCCTGATAAATTCTCAAATATTAGAATTTTCTCAATTAGCCCATTAAGGACTTAATCCATTAATTCCTTTACCCCACTAGATAAATGGCATGGAATAATTTGGGCTTAATTCACAATCGAATCCCAATGGCCCACAAGTGGGCCCAATTAGTCTAAGGCCCAATACTCATAATTAGGGTTTTCCACCCAAACATGGCCCAATAAGCCCAAAACTAATCTCTAGGCCCATTAGGGTTTTCTAGCGGGGCACCACCCACTACCACCTCGGGTAGTGGTGGTCGATGGCGGCTCACAGCGGCGGCCACCACCTTACGGTGGTGGTTATTATTATTTTTATTATTCAATTTGCTAATTACAATTACAGGGCTTTAATCCAAAATACACACGCTCACTAACACACACACACACTAACTAATACACACACACACCCAACCACACCATGGTGGCCGGCGGTGGCGCCTGGCGGCAGCCACCACCTCATGGTGGTGGTAGTGGCTTCCTTCTATTTCCGGCTAGACTAAACACCCAAACACCACTAAACTGCAATAAACACACACACATACGATTTCTGTTGCAACCGAACTCAGCCACCCCTTGGTGGCGCCCAACGTCGGCAGCAGCACTTGGAAAACACAGCATCGGCGATTGCGATGTTAGCCACCACCTGATGGTGGTGGCGGTGGTCTTCTTTGGTCCTCAGCCGAGCAAACGGACTCACACACTCACAAGCACGACCTGGACGCCGAACTACTCCCAACTCAACCACCTCAGGGACAGTCACCCACCCGGTGGTGCTCATCGAACGGCCGCAACGTTGCTCTAGACCAACAGCAGCGACGTGAGAGTTTCTAAGGTGGCATCTGAACAGAAGAAGAAGAGGGAATGGCGGCTATCGGAGGGAAGTCGATGAAACAGTGGCGGATGGAACGGTGGAAGGAGGTGACTCCTTGTCTTCGTCCACAACGACTAACCGTGGCCCAAAAAGATGACAGAAATGGATCGTAAGCGGCTTCCTTGGGCGGCAACGACGTTGGCATGAAGTTGGCGGTCGATTGGCAGCCATGAGTGACCGAAGGGTGGAGGAAACGGGTGGTGGCGACTGAAGAGGGGGGGGGGGGTGCTAACCGGCGGCTGCTACAACAAGCTGAGGTTAGGGTTCTCATATGACTTATATACCCGGCTCCACATACATCTTTCCCATATTTACAGTTCTAGTCCCTCCCCTTAGAATCTTTTCAAACCAAGGCCCCTAATTTACCATTTCTACCCCAGTTTCAGAATTTCCTTACAATTAAAATCCGGAATTTACCAATTAGTCCATGCCTTCATAAATCCTTACAAAACTAATCTAAAACTTACACTTTCAGCCCCTGACTTTTAAAATTCTTCACAATTTAGTCTGAGACTTTCATTTATTAATTTATTTAAATAAACGAGTGTTACAACTCTCCCCACTTAAATTAGATTTCGTCCTTGAAATCACTCTTTACTATTTCTTATATGCCAAACCGCTTCTAGTAACATGATCACCGTCTTGGACACACCCTAGCCTTCCCAGGGTATTCGTGATCAATCTCGTAAAGCCCCAAAAATCCGCAGGTGAAACGAATTCCTTGCAACATGATCACATCTACTCCGTCTGCATTTGCTGTCTCGAGATGGTCTGAATCCCCGACAGACCACTCATACTGAATCATTATCATTGAATCCAGTCCGTTCATTGTTCGACTGACCGCTCAACTCCTGATATCTCGCGGTTCCCACCGTAAAGCAGGATAACAAACCTAATTCTCTCTGCAGATCACTTGTACATGGCCAAGGTTCAGATACTTCTGCTGTGAGTGACTTGTGACTTCCCATTAAACTAGCTATCTTGTCTGTACTTGCAACTTAGGGCACAATTACTAATATTGCCCAAAAGCTGTAACTGCCTGAAACACTGAACTGTCTGAACACTGAACTACCTGAACACTGAACTGCCCGAAACACTGAACTGTCTGAACACTGAACTGCTCAAAGCACTGAACTGTCTGAACACTGAACTGCTCGAAACACTGAACTGTCTGAACACTAAAAACTGCCTGAATCACTGAATTGCCTGAAGCACTGAACTGTCTGAACACTGAACTGCTCGAAGCACTGAACTGTCTAAACACTGAACTGCTCGAAACACTGAACTGTCTGAACATTGAACTGCCTGAATCACTGAATTGCCTGAAACTGTATGCTGCCACGTGGCTTTTTCCTAACATCTACCGACACCTACTTGGTCTCAATTTTCCGCTAATCATCTAAAATATCGGGTTCCAGCCCAACTGCGGAGTCAAAGGACTCCCTACTTAGCTGCCTCGTACGACTTCTGAACGAAATCCTTCTATGGATCTAGCTGCTACTAGTTATCTTGTCACTGTGGCCCTAACGGCCTTCTGCTCTAACTGATTGGTTCCATGCGTCGAATCCTGACGTCACCAAACCCAAAGCTAAACGCGATTGCTACATCCCCAATTGTAGCCTTATGTCATAAATGACCTGAAGCAGTCCACTGCTTCCTTGCTCTCATCTCTATAGCGGTGCTTCTATAATCTTATCACTGGCTTAACCAGGTCTCATCCGTCTGGGAAATTCCGAAATCCAATCCGTGGATTTCCATTTCCTCACTGCTACACCCGAACTGGTGGGTACTACTATTCTTTCTGTGTCCTAACAACACACTCACGCTATCTACCAACCTAATGAAGGTTGCGGCTACACCTACAGACTCACATCACTCTAGTACTATCTGCTAATCTTGTGAATGCTATGGCTACACCCGCAGACTTACAACACTCTAATACTATCTGGCTACTAGTGAATGATACGGCTACACCCGCAGACTTACAACACTCTGATACTATCTGACTGCTAGTGAATGCTACGGCTACACCCGCAGACTTACAACACACTGATACTATCTGACTGCTAGTGAATGCTACGGCTACACCCGCAGGCTTACAACACTCTAATACTAGATCGAACACGGGCTTGCCCCGCACTCAGTTGAACTCGTGTCCTGACTGGAATCCCAAACCTGATTCCCTAAGGCTTGCTAGTAACATCACGGAAACGCGATCTCCTTATTGGCAAGCTTTTCCGAACTTCCATCTCACACTATCCTCAAACCATACAACCGCTTGGGCTATCTTCCTTCCCAATAAAGATGCGAAAATTATCCTAGTCTCAAAACTGCTCCTGCTTCTGAATCCTTGGGTGATTCTCCCCCACTTTGATTTAGATAATGCCCTACAACACACAAAACTGGAAGAATTCCCAATCCTTCACACCACCCATGACCAATCTGCTAGAAACCACACTTATCATTGCTAGTTTTTCAACACTTATCGGTAATAACCTACTAAACCGAGGAAGCTCCGAATCTCAATTGGAGACCTCAAAATCTCCCACTACATCACGACCTCTAACTTGGCTGGATCGACTAGAATACCCTTCTGATTTACAAGGTGCCCAAGAAATTGTACCCCGCGCAACCAGAACTCACAATTGGAGAACCTTGAGAAAATTCTCTCCCTTCTCAAAGTCTCTAGCACGTCCCTCAGGTGCTTCTCGTGCTGCTCCTCAGTCTTGGAATAAACCAAGATGATGTTGTACTTTCTCAATCCCGTAATCTGGGGAATTGCTCTTTCACTATTCGCAAATGCTTCTCGGTATGCAATTGGCATATGACATTGTTTAAAAATACAATTCAGACACAAACGGAGGATAAATCAGGGTTACACTTACTCAAATCCTTGAAACGAAAGGCTCCCTTGTGCAATTTCCTGCACATGTTGTACCGAATCTGACCCTGTTGGCCTCTCAAAAGTTGATCTGAAATCTACGGTCTCCTCCCGAGACCCTTCACTATAAGCAACTGATCTGGTTCCCTCTTCCTAGTGTGCTCTAAGTCCATACCTCGTTCTCAAGGTCCAGAAGTCATATCATTCAGGGTCTTGCACCCCGAGATACTCATGATCTCCTTGCTATCATTCTACAGTATGTCCGGATAACTTTCCTTCTTCATTTCCTCATCTGCTGCATACTGTGGTACCATATAAACTCTTTCCCGTGACTTGGCAGTGAGCTTTGCCACAGTCTCAGTCGTCTGGTGGATATCTAACAACTCTTGTGCCATTTGCTGCGCCTCAATTGCCTGAGCACACTCTGCCCATAATCTGGTCTAAAAGTCATTACATGACCTAGCATTAACCACATCATCACACACCTCACTACCGATCTCTTCCTATCAATCTCGTGCTCTATCCCTCGGGAGACAGGAAGTAAGTAAGATCTTGTCTCCTTTCGAGACAACGTCTGGTATGAAAACTGTTGGAAACATCTGCCAACCATCTGCTACTAAAAATGGGGTCCTTAACCCCCATGTCAATCTGAAGCCTCAAAACTCTAAATTCCTCAAACATCAACATACGGGTCTATATCATGACTGTTATCTCAGTGCAGAATGCACTCAGCCTCTCATCACAAATCTCTATAATGCTCTCCTTGATCACTGAGGATCACAGGAGTCTGGTCAATGATACTGCACGAAATTCTCGGATGGAATGAACTCTGTCATCTGATCATTAATCTGCCCGGCTCCAGAGTCCGAGCCTGATCCCTTGTCGACGCCAGAATTACCATCCGGTCTACCACGTAGCGTCACTATACTCGGTGATATACCACCACTAACATCACAATGCTCATCAAAACTCGAGGGATCTCACACACTACAAGTTTCATGGATTCATCTCAACCTTCTTTGATTCGAGTACGAATCCTCTGCTTTCAGTAGTACGGGCCCATACTACCTTCCACATCTATCCGTACTTTCCTCAAGTACTGCCTCGACTCCACCAAGTCACTTCTACTACTACTGATATTTGCTACTCTCATCCTAGGCTTGCCCTAGGGAAATATCGGACTCCACCAACTCACTCCCCGCCATCAACTGCATAAGAAGTTCCTGCTTTCTTCCCCTAACTAGCTCGCAAATACTATTACATATTACTCAGACTAGATAATTCTTCGAATGAGAGACCCTACCCTACAACGGTTGGACTGAGACAAGTGTTGCGAAATAGGGCTATACCTAACCTTCTGAAATTATTTAGTCCTTGCAATATGTAACTTATCATATTCGTTTACTAGTTAGTGAAAGACAACTAGAACTCCTAAGAGCACAAAGCAAGCAACATTCGGGCGTTGAGTACACATACTAAATCATATACTACTCTGGCTATCATACTGAGTACTTTGTACTAGCATGCATCTCTCAATAAGCTGGTACACATATAATAGGCACATAAGGCATCCTCCCTAGATCCTTAGCCTTAACTAGCATGTAGTTCTCATAAAGTTGATACACATATAATAGGCACATAAGGCATCCTTCCTAGATCCTTAGTCCTATTCTAGCATGCTGTTCTACTGAAACTGAAACTGATATTCATAACATAAACTTGTATGGGTAATTTGGGAGTACTTACTTGTGTAGGGTCCATTAGGTGTTGCGTCTTGGGTTCGGTTCATAGTACAAATTTTGTATACGGATTGGGCCTGTCCATACATGATTATGTTATTAAGGTTTAGTATTTACAGATGCTTGCATGCATCTTTGTACGTAAGATTTGAGAGTCGATTATTCACAACGAATATCTTTTATCGATTGTAACCCTAAACGGCCTCTACAGCGGAAGTTCTTTATCGAGCTCTGTTGAGGCGTGAATCTATTGAATCATTCAGCATATTTTGATTCATTCTCTTGTTTGATATTTTTATTTGCATTATTGTGATTAACCTGTTTAAGATCTAAACGATCAAAGAGTTTTTCAACTCATCAATTGGTATCAGTGCAGGAGACTGTGTAATTCATACACATCTCTTCAGTGAAAGAAGTGATTAGGGATCATTCCACATTCATTGATATTTATTGAGTCGTCACTCCATAATTGACGTATCTCATTATTTATTCATCTTGCCCTAATATTATGTATTACAAAGTTTGATCTTCTAACAGGTTAAACGATCAAGCATGGACGATTCTCAATCCAATCCCATCAACATCTCTAACAGCATCGGATCAACCACCAAGATTCCAATCCTCTACACTCAAGACTATGAAGTGTGGACGCACCACTTTGAATATTACGTTATTAGATCTGAAGATAATGGGTATCTGATATGGGAAGCTATCACATCTGGCCCTTTCGCTCATTCAAGCACTTCAAGAATCATTAAAACTCAAAAGGAGTATAATGATCTATTAAAAGATGTGAAAGACGTCGCTCAGGACGAAAAGGAGAATTTCCAATGCAACATTAAGGCATTGAGACTAATTCGATTCGCTCTTCAATCCGACACGTTTCGATTAGTAAGTTCTTGTGGTACAACAAAAGAAATTTGGGATCGGCTGAGAGAGCTGTACTCCACAGATGAAGATCTGGAGCACTCAATTCAGACCCTACTTCTCTCTGAATTTGGAGAGTTCAAGCAGAAGCCAGAGGAGGTTGTTACACAAACATTTGATCGGTTCAATAATCTTCTCATCAAGATGATCAAACATGACATTGAAAGAAAGCTCATCGAACAGAAGGTCACTTTCTTAAATGGCCTAAGACCCGAATAGAGGGAAGTTGTGTCAACGGTTAAAGCGCATGAGTAGTTCAAATCATATTCTTTGGCAAAACTGGTGGGGATTCTGAAATCGCAGGGAAAGATTGTGCTACAAGAGAAAAGCGTGGTTTCAAACTTGGGTTCTTTAGCTCTTCTATCCAAAGGTAAGAATGCAGCAGCAGAAGAAGAAGATTTGAATCTGGGAGACTACGATTTAACAGCTGAAGACTATGCTATGATGGTGTCAAATCCCAGAAGGTTCATCAAGAAGAAGTTTCCTACCAACAAGAACCGAAATTGGCAAGGAAGCTACAGTTCTGAAAAGATGAAAGAGGAGCCGATGGTTGAAGAATCAAAGAAAGAAGCGAAGGGTGAAGCTGACTCTGGTGTCAGTTGTTTTTACTGTGGTGGGAAAAATCACTACGCAAAAGATTGCGTGTTGAAAAAGATGGCAGAGAAAGATGTGGAGAAGGATGAAGAAGCAAGTCTCCTGAAAAGACTGGAGGAGATTAAGAGGAACAAAGCTGCTACTAATCCCTCTATGAATGCTCTTGTTGTGTAGGATTCGGTAGATGATGATGAGTTCAGTGGCGTACAGGTGTGGTCAACCGACTCAGAAGATGATGAAGTGAGAAAGCCTTCTCATGGAAGGGCTTATGTGGCGAAGAGTGGTGATGTTGGTGGAAGATGTCTGATGGTGACAGATGTATCGTAGATGAGAAGATACAAACACTGATGGTGGAAACGAAGTGGCTAAGGAACGAGAGGACGTGTGCTTTACAGCGAAGCCTCTTAGTGTGCAGATCAGTGAGCTGGATGAACTGATCAAGAAGGTACAATCCATTTTTGTTTCGTTTAAAATTCCACAAACATCATATGAAAAGGAATTAAATAACTGGAATTCAAGAACAAAGAATTCGAAGATTTCTTAGCAGAAAAAGGCACCAGTCACAATTTCTCAGCCCCTATACACCTCAACAGAATGGAATTGTCGAAAGGCGAAACCGATTCCTATGCGAGGCGGCCTGAACCATGTTGAGTTTTGCTTCTCTTCCTCTATATTTCTGGGCTGACGCCATTGCTGCAGCTTGTTTTACTCAAAACAAATTATATCTCAACAAGCGTTTCTCTCTCACCCCTTATGAGATAATTAACAACATGAAGCCAAATGTCAAGTTCTTTCACGTGTTCGGTTCAAGGTGCTTCATCTTCAACTCCAAAGAACATCGCAACAAGTTTGATGTCAAAGCTGATGAAGGTATCTTTATGGGATATTCTCTTACTTCAAAGGCATACAGGGTTTTGAATAAGCATTCTAAGAGAATTGAAGAAACCTATTATGTGACGCTCGATGACAATTACGTCAAGAAGTTGAGGTCTACTGAAGAAGCAATTGGAGAGATTTTCTCTCAAACAGGTCAAGTCATAGCATCGATCGACAATTTCTTTGACCAGTTCACGGATTTGTTTGATGAACCTGAGAAAGCCACTCATTCTGAAGCAACGGCATCAGACAATAAGATTGATCACCTTAAGAAGATTATCGAAGATGCAGCCAAACAAATGGGAGAAGAAGAACCAGTTCGAAACGAACCTCCCCTGAGCGGTACTTCGGTCGAGGGGGAGAATCACTTTTCTTTAAATCAACAGGTCTCACATATCCAGGGGAGAATCCAATCTTTGACGCACCCGAAAGTCCGGTAGCACCCGAAAGTCCGGTAGCACCTGAAAGTCCGGTAACACCCGAAAGTCCGGTAGCACCCGAAAGTCCAGATCAGCCCGAAAGCTCAGTCGAAGAAAAACTTCATGGTTCATCATCTGTCGAGGGGGAGAACTTCGATATGCTCTATGATGATGATATTCAATAAGAGTTGGAAGAAATAGTAAATGCTGAATTGGATCCATCCTATGATCCAAATTATCCTCCTCTCACCAAATGGACCAGAGATCATCCTGTATCTCAAATAGTGGGTGATGTATCTAAAAAGGTTCTAACTCGATCTCAACTGAAGGCGAAGCAAACTGCTTTATTCTCCAAAGTAGAATTCTGCATGTTTAATTCTTTCATATCCAAAATAGAGCTGGAGACCGTCAATATTGCTCTCGATCATTCTGATTGGGTTTAGGCAATGCAAGACGAACTCAATGAGTTTGAAAGAAATAAGGTCTTGAGACTCATTCCAACACCAAAAGATGCCTCGGTTGTCGGTCTCAAATGGGTGTTCAGAAATAAAATGGACAAGGAGGGAAATGTAATCCGGAATAAGGCTCGGCTAGTGGTGAAAGGATATTTCCAGGAAGAAGGAATTGATTACGAAGAGGCATTTGCTCCGGTTGCAAGGTTGGAATCCGTTCGTATATTTCTTGCCTATGCTGCACACAAGAACTTCAAGGTCTACCAGATGGATGTGAAGTGTGCCTTTCTGAATGGGGAACTTGAAGAAACTGTGTACGTGGAGCAACCTCCTGGTTTTGTAAATGAAAAGCATCCGGATTACTACTACATCTTAGATAAGGCTATTTATGGTCTGAAACACCTAGGGCATGGTATGAAACATTAACTAAGTTTTTAAAGATGTCTATATTTAAACAAGGTTTGGTTGACCCAACCTTCTTTCGTAAAAAGGAAGGTAACCACCTTATGATCGTTCAAATCTATATCGATGATATCATCTTTGGCTCAACGAATCCTAGCCTAACAGCTGAATTCAGAAAGTCGATGGAGACTAAATTTGAAATGAGCTCAATGGGTCCAATTAACTTTTTCCTTGGTTTAAATATTAGACAGGGACCCGAAGGCACCTTTATCAACCACGAAGCATATACGAAGACTCTCCTTGCCAAATTCGGCATGATGGGAGACTCAAAGGTCAAAGTCCCTATGGCGTTTGGTACCAAGCTCACACCATCTTTGGAAAAACCGGCAGTCGACTTAACGCTTTATCGCCAAATGATTGGTTCCCTGATGTACCTCACAACTAGCAGGCCCGATATAATGTTCTCAGTGTGATATTGTGCCAGGTTCCAAGCAAATCCTCGTGAACCACACATGCTGGCAGTAAAGAATATATTTCGGTATTTGAAGCAAACCACCTCTCTCGGTCTCTGGTATCCCTGAAACTCAGGTTTCTTCTTTCAAGCCTACTCAGATGCAGACCTAGGAGGATGTGGTCTAGACCGGAAAAGCACTACAGGAGGCTGTCAATTCCTCGACAGGAAGTTGGTAAGCTGGCAATCTAAGAAACAAACATGTGTTTCTCTGTCTACAGCCGAAGCAGAGTACATTGCATCCGCATCCTGCACATCTCAAGTGATTTGGATCCAAAGCCAACTCCGGGATTATGGACTCAATATGAAAAGGATCCCACTATATTGTGACTCAGAAAGTGCAATTAGGATCTGTCATAACCCAGTGCAACATTCCAAGACAAAGCATATAACATTGAGGTATCACTTCATTAAGGATCATGTGGAAGATGGAAATGTAGAAATTCACTTTGTTCGAACCAATGATCAACTGGCCGACATCTTCACCAAAGCCCTTCCAGAAGCAAGTTTCAATAAAATCCTACAAGGCCTAGGTATGATGGAATCAGAGTCAGTACCAACAACACCTTTTCAGAACTAAAAGTTGGAAGCGAAATGAACTGAACGCTCGGTCTATTTCGGGCTCGGTTCGCATGGGAACCGAAATGAACCGAACGCTCGGTCTATTTCGGGTTCGGTCCCACTGCACTTATTTTCGCTTATCTCAAAAAGGTGATATCGTTGGTTGTATACTTTTGTACAATTGTTTTCCAAAAATTCCAAAAATATTTTTTTAAGAAAACGAAATGAACCGAGCGTTCGGTCTATTTCGGGTTCGGTTAAATTTTTTTTTTCTCTCTTTCAATTTGGTTTGTTTTGTTTTTCTCTTTACAAAAATATCAAAAATTCCAAAAATATTTTCTTTGTTTTTGTCTCTACTTCTGACTATGTTAACAATTTATGGAATATCGATGGGGCAGGTATCATTCTCACACTCTTTCCTAGCTAAGTGTCTCTAGAAGCATGTTGCTGCATGTTGTCCAAAGCCTCTACTGATTTTGAATAAAGCCTTATTGACTCGGTATACACAAACCTTGTCTTCCCAATTAGGCTGATGCATTTATTCTAATCATGAGCTACCTTACTCTTTTCTCATATGAGTTAAGAGTTTTCTGCTTGGTCACTAATTTTATAGCAGAGGTACTTTGTTTTCCTTACACTACCTCGAATATTTTTCTCCATCATATTCACTTCATGCATGTAACCCTTGAGACTCTCAAAAATTACCACTGAGGTTTATGGTTACACAATCTCTGTGTTTGTGATCTTAGCTTCGTGTCACTATGTGCTAAGTGAAACCCACAATTCAATACCCAATATGCATTGATGGTGAACAATTAAATTTGCTCTAGCTTTCACTTATGAATTAACGAATCCACCCAAGTGGTTGTACCATGAAATCTCTATTTTCCTTTTGTGTGATTCTTATGAAATTGTTACATACCATAACATTTCTTCCCATAGAATCCAGTTTTAAATTTTCTTGAGATTTCACACCAAGCATTTCCAACAATTCACTAAAATACGATCCAAACCTACTTGTTCAACAGACCACATTGGTCTCACAAGTACTTCATTCGGTTTCTATCTTATGTCAAGATCTAGAATTCTGAACTGAAGTGAAAGCCACCCTTTAAGCCTCATTAAAAGATGCCTTTCAACACTTCTTAACAAGTGCTTGATTGTAATTCAACGGGAAACCACACAAACACTTTAAAGTCTCTCTTGACTTTGAAGGAAGAGATTCGTGCCCGGGATCCACTGTTTCGTGTCTATATTGACATCACAATTTCCCACATCTATGTTGCTTTATTTCTTTATCTTTGACACTCTATGCACGAAAATCTTTTTTTTTTTTTTCCAAAAGTCTGGTTTCGTTCACGACAAGCTATTTTTATAGTTCTGGTATTTAATGCTATACTCTCAATGGGATGCTGTGGTTTATTTACGTGGTTGCTTTTATTCAGTGAAGACAACTCATTTTAAGGATAAGATGATGACTCAGCCGGGAGACTAAAGGTTTCAGGAATTCAAAAAGGTATTTGATGGGAAGCATGCAAAATGGAAACATTTTTCTCTCTCATGCGTAATCATAGGAGCTGCTAACTGTCACGCGTCAATCAACTCAGGAACCGATTCGTTTTTCAAGAAGATTTGGGGGAGGATTTTTCTCTCACCTCTACACACGATATAAAGGGTAAACCCTAAGTTCTTTTACCTCTTTACTGCACCCGATTTTCTGAGAGCAAACAAAGACGCTTTTCTACCACTGTTCATCTCCTTCTTCAAAGAACTCATCAATGGCGGATTCCTCCTCTGTTCATGAAACCTCCCATATTCTCCCAATTCGACCCCAACAAAGCTTGGTCATTGATCTCACCCCATATTCATATGATGCCTTCATGTACCCTATAATGGAGTGTCTTAAACACTCTCCACTAGTTCTCGCACTAACCAAGGTCGAAATCGTACCTATGGAGTGTTTATCCCAGATTTTCTCTACTGCCCACTACGAGAAGTCTGTTGATCGCATTTTCTTCGACATTCTTGATACCAAAACCTCAATCTCAAAACAACGATTCTGTTCGCTTCTAGGGTTTGAACCTGATGAGTCGAGGGTTAACCCTGAGTCGATTTCTGTGGGACAGTTGTTCTCCATGTTTTACAACATGGGTTACAATGAAATCCTGACCACCGTCACGAAGTTCAAGAAATCGTGTCTTCCTCCTCAATGGAATGGCTACTTCACGATACTGTTCAAGGGTCTATCAGAGAGAAGTGCAGGTTCTGATGGGGCTAGTCGTCTGTTCATGACGATTCTCTATGGGTTGTACACTGGTGTCAACCTCGACTATCGATCAGTTTTATGGCAGCAGTTAATCTAAAGTCTTGCCTCTACTTCTCGCCATTCTGAAATTTCATATGCAAGGTTCTGGACGCTCGTCACCAAATGGGAAATGGACAAGTACCATGTCCCCATTGTGGCTACATCTCCACTCTCATCTATTGGCATCTTCCACACTACGAAAATCATTGTGACAGATCCTTCCAAGTTTCAGTTTGTTGGTTCTATTCTAGAATCAATGTATGCATGTGTTACAGGGGAGAGTCGCATCATCAAGACCTACAAAGAGTTTCTTCCGTCAGGTCCCAGAGAACTCACTCCAGAGATGATTCAGTCAATCCATGACGCTGACAAGCCTGCTCCCAGGGGCAAGAAACTAGAAAAGGGGAAAGATAAGAAGGTGGTCAAAGGGGCGAAAGGCCCTTCTCCTAAGAAGAGAAAACCCACGAAGGCAGCCCTATCACCTCCACCAAAGAAGAGGAAAACCCAGCCCAGGCGAAAACTCATTCTTGCCTCTTCATCCAATGAATCAGAGGATGAGGATTCAGACTCAGAGGAGTCGTTTCGTGGTGACACTCCTCCCCGTTCGCCTTCACCTGAGGTACCGGTTTCAACTAAGCCTATCTCTCCTCCCCAATCACTATCTCTATTTCCATTCCCCCCCCATAACCTCCACTACTCATATTCCACCCACTTCTATTCCTGTACCACCTCCTATTTTCTCAGACGCAACAACAATAACAACAACCACTGGAGTTCGAACCAACGTATCTGATACGGGGGCTCGTACTTCAGCACCCAAACCTACATCGGCAACCGAACATACTTCTACACCCGAACATACTACCACAACCGAACCTCCGCCTTCGCCTTCATCTCCAAATCACTCCGCAGATACCGAGACTTTTCTTGGAGGGGAGGACATGACCTTTGATTCTGTCTACTACAGTCCCTACCAGGTTCAAAGCGATGATGATGATGATGCTCCTGTCACCAAAAAGCATATCAAGGAACTTTATGAGAAAATTGATAATCTCATCGCTTCCTCCTCCTCCTCTCGGTCCAATATCTCAGATGCTGCCATTCAGGGGTTGGTTGATTCTTTCACCAAAGCACATGAAGCCTCTATCAACTCTGCCACTGTTGCTATCGAGGCATCCACAAACGCCTGTGCTGCTGCGACCGAAAAAGTCGAAAAACTATTTCACGATGCTAACATTCTTTTATAGTTTTTACAGGGGACTGCTGAATCTAATGCAGCGAAGGTCGATTCCACTATTGAGAAGCTGACCACTTCATTTGCATCAGAACAACAATTCTTTGCCGGTCTTCGTCAGTCTCTTGTAGCTGACAATAAATCTTTCCAGGCGACTCTGTGATGGATGCGATTGCACGCAAAGCAATTGCTCTAAAGGTGAAGACTCTTCAGCTTTCCCAATCAAAAAGGAGGTTGTGTCTCTTCGATCTGAGCGAGCGGTCATTTCAAGTTGTGTTTCGGATGTCCACGGAGCCCTCTCCAACATCATTGAAGCACACGATCCAATTCTCAACTACTCAGTGAGGCGAGCGCTTGCTGAAAAGCTTGCTCCTGCCCTTGCCTTGCTCAGCAAAATTGAGGGGCTTCCTGAGTTTGTGGCACATCCAAAACAAGGGGGAGAAGGACCTTCAAAGGGCGATTTTCAATCTCAACCACCTCCTTCTTCTACATCAGCTTCAACTAAAGCAACCGAACCACCAACAACTGGTCATGCTTCGGGTTCGGGTGCTCAAGATAAAGGGAAAAAGGCTATGGATGACAGTGATGGGGATGATGACAAAGAGACTATTGCTGATCTCTTGAAGAAACAGGCCAGAGATAAGGATTCAGACATGAGTGCTCGGATCGCTAGAGAGGCAGAAGCGAACGAAAGAAAGATGAAGGAGGCTCATGATCTCCTTGAAAGTCGAAAAACCTTATTTCCTCCATGGACTCTCGAGAAGCTAATCAAAGAAGCTATCGATACCCCCAGCATCCTCTGGCTTGAACCTGTTATCTCCTTGGACAGGGTTAATTCTGTCGACTCTCAGTTCGACATGCCCTTGACCCGAAAGGCCTTTGTATTTCACGCATTTTCTCATGTTGCTGAAGTCCCTCATCCTCACCCGAAGGTCGATAGGGAGCTTATTGACTTCTATCTGAGGTCTGCTCAACCTCAGTATCAGACATGGAGTGCACAGAAGATCGTCAACATTCGGGTCCTCAAACCCTTTCGGGAGGGTAACTTCACTAATGTCAGATTCAAAGTGTTGAGAGTGTCAGCTAAAACCGAACATGCCATTTCTCTAGCTGATCTTCCTAACCTGAATCCACATGATTGGATCATCCTGCATAACATCCTCCTCACCAATGAAGCTGAATATGAGCCGATCATAGATCACTTCAAGAGGATGTTGGTTTGCTACATCATGGAGGTTTCCAAGATGGATCAGGAGATTGCTAGTGTTTACAAGAAGAAGCCCACCATCTCCCCGGTTGGTTCTGCAAGTGATTTGAATATGATGCAGATGGAAAGAATCGATCCAAAGCAAAACTCAGTCATGTTCACCAGGAATAAAGGCCAAAAATGCCTGTTCGCCTTGGCTGACAAGCATCTATATACCACTTCATGCTTGGTACATGTTCTGGGGATCATTAATCGGTGCAAGCAGAATTCTGAAGATGACAAGAAGTATTTTGATGATATGATCCAGTGGTATATTCGTTTCAGACAAACCATTCTTGCCATCATTCCTCGTCTGTTCGATACCACGAAGAAAGTTCCTGCAACTGGACCCAACAAGCCTAAGTAGAGTCTCGCTCCAATTGATGCAAAGGGGGAGATTGTAGGGTCCATTAGGTGTTGCGTCTTGGGCTCGGTTCATAGTCCAAATTTTGTATCCGGATTGGGCTTGTCCATCCGTGATTATGTTATTAGGTGTAACATCCCGGAATATCAAGAGTAGAGTTGAAGGGCTAAAAGTGTAAATGGGAAAGGGCAACTCGGCGAGTCCATGAGTGGACTCGACGAGTAGGGTCGCGACTCTGGTCACGTGTTAAGTGGCCAACTCGGTGATTTGTCGGCTGGACTCGACGAGTTGGTGCTGAGTGGAGAAAACCCTAATTTCGAAGGATGAGCCCTATTTAAAGGACATTATACCCTCTCCCCAGCCTCTTTACCCTTCCTTGAAGTCCAGAAAACCCTTAGACGCGTTTGTGAGTGGATTAAGTCCATTTGAACCTTGGAAAAGAGATTTTGGAGGAGATCTTGGAGAGTTAGGAGGCTTGGAGCAAGGGGCTTTGCCAAGATTCAGATTTCTCTTCTGTTGGGGCTTCCTTTTGAGTTGTTACTTCCTTTCTTGGGCTGTTATTCATCTGAATCGTCATTTCGAAGTGTGTGGAAAGATTGGTTTGTGGTATTTCGAGTTTGAAGGTTAGATTTGAGGTTGCTACCTCAGATCTGGAATGGAGAAGGTCTAGATTGCATTAAAGTCCCTGTTCTTGAGTGTTTGGTGAAGCCATCTTGTCCCAAACCCTAGCCCTAAAGTGTTAATGCCTAGATCTCTTTGGATTCACGTAAAGTTTGCCACTTTACGTGATGGATGGGTTGTAGAAGGGTAGATCTACGTTTTGGATCAACTGCATGGCTTGGAAAGCCTCTGTATGGATTCAGATCTAGAGGTACTCGGCAAGTCACACGGGTGTCCTCGGCGAGTTGCTTGAAGATAGGCTGGAACTCGGCGAGTTGGAAGAACAACTCGGCGAGTTGGTTGAAGATAGCCTTGGACTCGGCGAGTCTGTTTTTGGACTCAGCGAGTCTGGTCGTGAGGTCCTAACCTTTCTTCTGGTTGAGCTGTGAATCGGTGAGTCAAGGGATGACTCGGTGAGTCGAGTGTGAAAGGACTCAGAGTTGTTGGACTCGGCGAGTCTCGGGGTCACTCGGCGAGTTGAGTCGCGGATTGGGGAAGTTCTATGCATGGGGACTCGGAGAGTCATCGGGTTGACTAGGCGAGTAGAGTCAGTCAGGGGTTGACTTTGACTTTGACTTTGACCAAGGGTTGACCAGTTGATTTACAGGAGCATTTTGGTAATTGTTGGCTTTTGTTTTGAGTTCAGAGTTTTGGTGTTGGCCAGTGTTGGAGATCGTATCAGTGGTCGGAGCAGCTTGGGTTTATCTGTTCAGTCGGCAGTTGCGAGGTGAGTTATCCTCACTATATCAACAGGGTCTACGGCACCAAGGCCGGCCCTTTATCGGATTGTGATCCGGGTATCATTATTATGTTATTGCTTTGCTATGTTGCATCATGGTAGTTAGGATGGTATATGTTAGAGACCTGGTTAGGGTCGGAATCTTGGTATGTAGGATGATGCTATGCTAGTGACCGGTTAGGTCGGTATCCTGGTTAGGATGATGTTATGCTATGTGATCTGATAGATCAGTTTGATTGGATGTGATATGTTATATGATCGAATGTTTATGTGCACATGGTTGTTGGACTGGGGTTGGGTTGAGGCAGGACCTGCTTTGTGCTATAGACCAACATACCCAGGGCAGACCGGTTATCCCGAACGCCCAACGAGCAGTCCGGATAGGCTGTAGGCCCCAAGAGGGCGGACCAGACGTGCCGAGGCTCAGAGAGTGGACCAGGTGGATTGAAGGCCCGGTGCGGGCGGACCAATCACACTGTAGACTCGATGTATATGGCTAGACTCGGAGAGTGGACCAGGTGGATTGAAGGCCCGGTGCGGGCGGACCAATCACACTGTAGACTCGATGTATATGGCTAGACTCGGAGGGTGGACCAGGTGGACTGTTGGCCGGTGCGGCGGACCAGTCACACAGTAGACCCGAAGTGCATGGTTGTTCTGTGTTCTATTATGATATGGCATGTTATGCGTGTATGGTATATGTGGTTGGTATTTTGGGGATATCTCACTAAGCTTTCGGGCTTATAGTTGTTGTTTAATGTTTTTCAGGTTTTCAGGAGACCGTGGCAAGGCAAAGGCGTGATCGTACCGCTCCTCATGATTGTGTTTTGTGATGTGATTCTAGGAATATTTTGAAATAATTGTATTGAAAACCTTTTTGCAATAATTTTATGAAATCGGGTTGTTTTTGAAAAGTTTAAATTGGTTGGAATTTTATGGTCGTTACATTAGGGTTTAGTATTTATAGATGCTTGCATGCATCCTTGTACGTAAGATTTGAGAGTCGATTATTCACAGCGAATATCTTTTATCAATTGTAACCCTAAACAGCCTCTACAGCGGAAGTTCTTTATCGAGCTCTGCTGAGGCGTGAATCTATTGAATCATTCAGCATATTTTGATTCATTCTCTTGTTTGATATTTTTATTTGCATTATTGTGATTAACCTGTTTAAGATCTAAACGATTAAAGAGTTTTTCAACTCATCAACTTGAGCTCGGTTGATTGCATGCACCACACCCTTTTCTCTTTTCAAAATTCTTTTCACTTTTTCTAAAACTCCTTTCCTTATACTTTTTCTAAAATTGTTTTCTTTTCTCAAAATTCTTTTGTAACCATGGTTTTTCTCTTGAAAACTTTATAGCACTTCCTTAGTTTGAGTTCAGACACACTCGGGAGTGCGCCCAAATCCCTCAAACAATGGCTCCAATACCAACTTGTAACATCTCAAAAACACAGTCTAAAATTTTTGTTTTAAATTAGTAATAAAACCATATTCATCAATCTTCATATAAGAATCATAAAGAATGTATCTCAAAATATCTTAACAACTGTCAAATATATCAGAGTATAAACATCCCAGGCTGAACAAATGGTGTGTGCACTGCAATCTTCCCGGGCTCCTCTTTTGAAAACTGAGTACCTGAAACCAAAACTGAAAACCGTAAGCACGAAGCTTAGTGAGCTCCCCCAAACTACCACATACCATACAATAACATATAAAGCATCTACTGTGCCTTGCCCACTGCGTCGGACCGAAGTCCGGAAACTAACCAGGGCCTTGCCCTCTGCATCGGATTGAAGTCCGAAAACTGCATCGGACCGGACTCCGGAACTAACCAGGGCCTTGCCCTCTGCATCAGACCGAAGTCCGGAACTAACTGCATCGGACCGAAGTCCGGAACTGATTGGGACCTTGTCCCCTGCATCAGACCGAAGTCCGGAACTGACTGAACATAACATAGCATAAACATATAAACTAACATGGGACCAGAGTCCGGAACACATAACACAAAACATGCTTGAATCACAAAGACATCAAGCACCCTAACTACTGCATCGGACCGAGGTCCGGAACTGACTGAACATAGCGTAACATAATCATAGCATATAACATGAACACATATACTGCATACTGCATCGGACCATAGTCCTGAACACATAACTCATACCATGTCTGTATCACAAAGACACCAAGCATACTAAACTACTGCATCAGACTGAAGTTTGAAACTACTGCTAGCTAAATGGGCCGAGATTATGGTCGTAGACCCGTTCCTACTGGAAGGAAACTCACCTCACACTGCCGAAGTCCCGCAGACTCAATCCTACACTGCTGAAGTCCCGCAGATTCGACCCTAGCTGCTAGATGACAGATCCCCCATCTGTCAACATCAAAATAACACCCAATTAATAATTGGGTTCTAACACATAACTATAAATACATACTTTGGGTAATTACTACATTACCCCTAGCTTGGCTTACCCAAGCCTAAGGCCCAATCCATAGGCCCAAAGTTAACTAGGGATCAAAGCCCAACATATGGCCCAATTTTCCAAATTGGGCCCAATCCTTCATATGGACCTTACCCCTAGAGCCCAACTAATTACTCTAGTCCAATTGATTATTCTTGGATGGCCCACACCAAGCCCATGTGAAATTAGAGTTTCATATAAAATGATAATTAGGGTTAAGTGTTTCTCACTTAACCCATTAAGGGCTTAACCCACTAAGGACTTAATCCATTAAGGACTTAGTCCATTAAGTCCATTATTGCTTAGATTAATTTCTGCCAGTGATTGTTATTTAATATTTCACTTATTAAATAAGTCTCGTGTGTGTCCTGGTAAATTCTAAAATATTAGAATTTTCTCAATTAGCCCATTAAGGACTTAATCCATTAATTCCTTTACCCCACTAGATAAATAACATTGAATAATTTGGGCTTAATTCACCATCGAATCCCAATGGCCCACAAGTGGGCCCTATACTCATAATTAGGGGTTTCCACCCAAACATGGCCCAATAAGCCCAAAACTAATCTCTAGGCCCATTAGGGTTTGCTAGCGGGGCACCACCCACTACCACCTCAGGTAGTGGTGGTCGATGGCGGCTCACGGCGGCGTCCACCACCTTACAGTGGTGGTTATTATTATTTTTATTATTCAATTTGCTAATTACAATTACAGGGCTTTAATCCAAAATACACACGCTCACTAACACACACACTAACTAATGCACACACACCCAACCACACCATGGTGGCCGGTGGTGGCACTTGGCGGCAGCCACCACCTCATGGTGGTGGTAGTGGCTTCCTTGCTATTTCCGGCTAGACTAAACACCTAAACACCACTAAATTGCAATAAAGACACACACATACGATTTCTGTTGCAACCGAACTCAACCACCCCTTGGTGGCGCCCAACGGCGGCAGTAGCACTAGGAAAACACAGCAGTGGCGGTTGCGATGTTAGCCACCACCTCATGGTGGTGGCGGTGGTCTTCTTTGGTCCTCAGCCAAGCAAACGGACTCATACACTCGCAAGCACGACCTGGACGCCGAACTACTCCCAACTCAACCACCTCAGCGACAGTCACCCACCCGGTGGTGCTCATCGAACGGCCGCAACGTTGCTCTAGACCAACAGCAGTGACGTGAGAGTTTCTAAGGTGGCATCTGAACAGAAGAAGAAAGAGGGAATGGCGGCTATCGGAGGGAAGTCGATGAAACAGTGGCGGATGGAAGGGTGGAAGGAGGTGACTGCTTGTCTTCGTCCACACCGACTCACCGTGGCCCAAAACGACGACGGAAATGGATCGTAAGCGGCTTCCTTGGGCGGCAACAACGTTGGCATGAAGTCGGCGGTCGATTGGCAGCCATGAGTGACCGGAGGGTGGAGGAAACGGGTGGTGGCGACTGAAGGGGGGGGTGCTAACTGGCGGCTGCTACAACAAGCTAGGGTTAGGGTTCTCATATGACTTATATACCCGACTCCACATACATCTTTCCCATATTTACAGTTCTAGTCCCTCCCCTTAGAATCTTTTCAAACCAAGGCCCTAATTTACCATTTCTACCCCAATTTCAGAATTTCCTCACAATTAAAATCCGGAATTTACCAATTAGTCCATGCCTTCATAAATACTTACAAAACTAATATGAAACTTACACTTTCAACCCCTGACTTTTAAAATTCTTCATAATTTAGTCCGAGACTTTCATTTATTAATTTATTTAAATAAACGAGTGTTACACATGAACCACCCCTTTATGGAGTTTACGGCCCATGACCATTTCCCCATGAGTTTAGGGCCGTAAACTCATGGTACTAAGTGCCAAATTGTGTTTTGAGGTCTTACAAGTCATGATTGGGCATCAAATGATCAAGTCCAAGCCTTAGGATAACATTAAGGGCACAATAATACTACCTAGTAGAGTTCACGGCCTAAGGACCCTTTCCTTAGGTGATTACGACCATAAAATCCTATGGGTAGTTGTTTTGATTGTTTTTTAAGGTCTTAAACACTTCTAGGAAGGATCAAGGTTGGCATCCAAGGCATAGGAAGGAGCTAAGGTCCAATTTACCACCTTGAAAGGGGTTTACGACCCAAGATCTTCCTTGGCCGTAAACTCCTTTTTTCTATGGTTTCTTGATGATTTTCAAGTGTTATAAGGGTCATACTAAGCATACAAGAAGCTATAGCAAGTGCACTTACAAGATCAGAGCTCGATTGGGTGTTTAAGGTCCATGAACACTAGTGTGTGTTCTTGGTGTTTTGAAGATCTAATGAAAATCAACAATTGAATGGATGAAATGATGTATAATGACTAGGAGATAGGTTATAACAACAAGTCAAGTCAAGTAATACTTACATTCTCGGAAAATCGGGTGAAGAACGGTATGCTACTTGAGAGAGAATGGCGTTGGTTCTTGAGTTTGGAAATGAGGAAATGAAAGAATGGAGAGTAAACTCATGCCTAAGGAATGAGTTTTCGGCCTGAAGAGAGTTCCTGGCCCAAACTCTCTTTTTTTGGCCGTGAACACCAATTCAAGGTGTTGATCGTTCCATTACATTCCCGATTAACTAGAAGTCACTTCCTTTTATCCGTCTGATTCATGAATAATTAATTAAAATTCTCAAACGGACTTTAAATTGGCTAAAAATTAGCAGAAAAGTATTTAACTTTTAATTGAAGTGTTGGATAGTAGAGTTCGTACGAATGAAAATTTCAGATTGTCACAATGCATCATGGATATATATAAACAAGATCTTACAGCTTGAGAATGTTTGGTTTGACCTTAGTTCCTGTTCTTGTTTGAAGAAGGGCTTAGGGTAGGATCAGATATTCGAATGGCTATATGGTCCAATGTTATGTATGTTGGATTAGGTGTCTAAGCCCATAACTATAATTGGTATGTACTTGACCCGATAGTAGCATGGTCCATTTGGGTTGCACTCACCAGAGCAATATGATAGGAAGGATATTTGAGAAAGAGGTTATTTGTGATTTATTAATATATTAATTGAGAAATCATATTATTTAATTGGTATTGATCAAGGATTAAT
The DNA here is from genome assembly GCF_051521515.1 of Lactuca serriola. Classification (NCBI taxonomy): domain Eukaryota; kingdom Viridiplantae; phylum Streptophyta; class Magnoliopsida; order Asterales; family Asteraceae; genus Lactuca; species Lactuca serriola. The sequence goes on along the minus strand of NC_136410.1, from coordinate 126,199,708 downwards.
TTGGTATTAATTTAGTGATCAAAAGAGATTGATTAAATTAACAGGGGCTAATTATGTAAATCAGTGATACATATAGTTTGGGCTAATGATCCATGATTGATTAGTGATGGACTAAACTTATGTGAGAGTCCATGAATTGTTAGTCCAAATGAATTATTGGATCAAAAGCCTAAGTGAATGGATTTGGGTTTACAAGTGACCTTTAGAATTCTAAACTATATATGTAACCCTAAGCCCCTAAAATCGACACAAGTCTTCTAAGAAGAGTATAAACGATTTTGGTGCCTCCTAAACCTCTCTCATTGTCCTCCATTTGTTCTTGGTGTTTTGTGACTTATTTGAGGCTTCACATTTGAGGTGCTAAGCTCTTGTAAGGCCAAGTTCTACAAGCTAAACAAAGAGGTAATCATCTAACTCGTTTTATGTTTTCAAATATCAATGTTGCATGCAAGTTAGGCTTCATGCTTTGGAAAATGAAAATTGCATGTATAACTAGGGAAAACTTAGATCCAAAGCATTAGGGTTGTATGTGCACCATAGGGATGTTATAGTACTCAAAACCCATCAGTGGTATCAGAGCCTAGGGTGTTTTTTGTTATATTGATGCATTTGTTAATTGTTCAAAGTTGAAGCAACTTGAAAACTGCACTCTCACTACTGGACTCGACGAGTCTTATGAAGAACTCGATGAGTCCATGATGAACTCGACGAGTCCATTGCCAGACTCGACGAGTTGGACAGTCTGTTGGCAGATTTTCGAAATTTTTGGCCTAAATTGGATTAGGATAATTACCAAAAACTGTTTTGTATCATAAAATCTGTTTTTTTATATGGTAGTGATTATCCTCATCCAATTAAAAGATAATTTTCAGATTTTAAGATAATTACTAGATTATATGATAAGCTAATTATTTGTATTATTTGATTTGAAATTATCTTTCTATATGAGTTGAATTAGATCAAATTTCTAAATCATAAAAATATGTGATTATTTTACTTGTTTAAAATTTGATCTAAATGGCTTTAAAGAGTTACAAAACTTGTCATCAAGTTTTGGAATTCAAAAGGTCTTGAAGAGTTACAAAACTTGCCATCAAGTTTTTGAATCCAAAAGGTTTTGAAGAGTTTCAAAAGTTGCCCTCAAGTTTTTGAATTTAAAAATTCTCATTTATGAAACATTAAATTTTAAAATTAAAGAGTTTTTGAAGTGTTTCAAAACTTGCCCTCAAGTTTTGGAATTAGAAAAGTCTCATTTGTGAAACATTAAATTCTAAACCCTAGAATTTTCAAAGGTTAAAATTAAACCCTTATACTATTTTAATATTAAAGGATTAATACTTATATATATATATATATATATATATATATATATATATATATATATATATATATATATATGTATAAGACAAGTCAGTCTTACCATTAGTAGGCCTCATTTATGAAGCTGGTCTATAAGGGGGTATAAGGAAATTGCCTTTAAAATGGCGATTGAATGGGTGCCCACTCTCATCCACCACTTCCTTGACTGATGGATGATCGTTAACTGAACGGGTAGGATAGGACATTAATACTGGTTAAAAAGTATAATGATAATTATAAAAGTAACTAAATGTTTTTATAAATTCCCGGTCTTAGTTACTCTAGGAAAAATGTGAAATTGGTGCTATTCCATGAAATTGCACTTTGCACCTTGCCAAGTCGTTAGTGGAGCGTGTGTGGTTAACCGACACACTAACTTGGAATAGAAAGGGTGGGAAAGGGTAGCTTGATGTTTGTCATAGATCAATGGAGCATGTGTGATTAACCGGCACATTGATTAGGTGATAAATGACATCAAGAGTACCAAGCACATTTGCATGGTTATTTACACCTTGTTTGTGATCCTCGGTATCCCGGTCACAAACTTGAAGGGCATAATCAAGATTTAAACATGCGATTGAAAAGTTCAATGAATCTCAAAGATCTAGGAATTTCAATTCATTTAAAACTTAATCGTAAATTTAGTTTTTCATGGTGGAAATTGGTAAATCGTCATTTACCTACCTTCAAATATTTTACAATTGGATTACGTCATCCCTCTTTCGAATTGTGAAATATTGTGTTTGGTCCTAGCCTTAATATTTATTTGGTGTTATATTAAAGATTCTTATCTAATGTAAACTTTATCTTTCTTTTCAGATGTCTACCCCAAAAGTTGCTGGCTCCAACCCTTTCGACTCTTTCTCCCTCATGAACTTATGTGGGAGGGTGATTTTCGATGGGTCAAATTTCAATGAATGGATTGGAAACATACGGATGGTTACTCGTTACAAGGATAAGGAATATATCCTTGATAAGGAGCTAAAGGAGGTTGATGAAGTGACTGCTACTCCTGAAGAAATTGTTAAATATAGGGCTCATGAGAAGGACGTGACAAAAATGTCATGTGTCATGCTTGCCACTATGACAACTTGATGAGTTTATAAAACTCTTGATCGATTAGATCTTATAACAGGCAAATCAAGAAAGTAATAACAGTAAGACAAAAACACAAGAATGGATCTGAATGAGTCGAATGATTTGATTAACTCAATCCTCAGCAGAGCTCGATGAAGAACTTCCGTTGTAGAGGATTCTAGGGTTACAAAAGATAAGAACGTAAATGCTTATAAAAATCTCTATCAAATCTTACGTTAAAGAATGCATGCAAGCATCTATATATAATAACCCTACAAAGAACTCATGGATGGACAGGCCCATACCGGAGACAAAACTGGACTAGCTGACGAGCCCAAAGATGCAACACTAACTGGACCTAATAATCTCCCCCTTTGTGTCAATTGGAGCGAGACTATCACTTCTTCTTGCTGGGTCCATCTGCCGGAACCTTCTTGGTGGCATCAAACAGACGAGGGATAAGAGCAAGGATTGTCTGTCTAAAGCGAATGTACCACTGGATCATATCATCAAAGTACTTCTTGTCATCAGCTAAGTTTTGCTTGCAACGATGAATAATCCCTAAGACATGTTCCAGGCATGCAGTGGTGTAGAGATGTTTGTCTGCCAAAGCGAACAGGCATTTTTGGCCTTCGTTTCTGGTAAACATAACAGAATTTCTCTTCGGGTCTATCTTCCCCATCTGCATCATGTTCAGATCACTTGCTGAGCCAACAGGAGAAATAGTAGGCTTTTTCTTGAAGACACTAGCTATCTCCTGATCCATCTTGGCAACTTCCATGATGTAGCAGACAAGCATCCTCTTGAAGTGGTCAATGATCGGACCATATTCTGCTTCATTTGTAAGAAGGATGTTGTGCAAAATTATCTAGTCGTGTGGATTCAAGTTGGGAAGATCGGCAAGCGAAATTGCATGTTCGGTGTTGGCAGAACCTCTCGGCACCTTAAACCGGACGTTGGTGAAGTTTCCTTCCTGATACGACTTGAGGACTCGAACATTGATTATCTTCTGAGCGCTCCATGTTTGATACTGTGGTTGAGCGGCCCTCAGATAGAATTCGACCAAATCCCTGTCAACCTTTGGATGAGGATGAGGGAACTCGGCAATGTTGTCAAAGGCATGCAATATGAAGGCCTTTCGGGTCAGTGGCATGTCGAACTGAGAATCGACAGAATTAATGTGATCTAGAGAGATCACTGGTTCGAGCCACAAGATGCTTGGTGTTTCAATTGCTTCTTTCAACAACTTCTCAAGAGTCCAAGGAGGAAAAAGAGTTTTCCTACTCTCAAGAAGGTCGTGAGCTTCTTTCTGTTTTCTTTTAGCTTCTTCAGCCTCTCTAGCAACCCGAGCGCTGATGTCAACATCCTTGTCTCGACCTTGCTTTTTCAAGAGGTCAGAAATCGTCTCTTTGTCGTCATCACTATCTTCAACAATTTGTTTCCCTTGTCTTTTACACCCGAACCTGAGGCTTGGCCTGTTGGAGGAGGTTCGGTTGTTTTTGTTGCTGTAGAAGTGGGAGGCGGTTTAGATACATTCTCTCCCCTTGTTTCGGAATGGACACGAACTCAAGGAGCCCTTCAAGTTTGCTCAGGAGAGAAAGAGCAGGAGCAAGCTTTTCTGCGAGAGTACGCCTCACAGAGTAGTTTAGTATCGGGTCATGTGCTTCCAGGATGTTGGAAATGGCTGCGTGGACATCCGAAACACATGAAGACACAATCTCTCGTTCATATCGAAGAGATTCAATCTCCTTTTAAGAATTGGAGAGTTGAAGACTCTTGACCTTAAGAGCAGTGGTCTTTCTAGAAAGAGCGTCCATGAGAGAGTTCTCGGCAGCGAGATCTTCTTGAAGCTTGGTGAGTCGCTCCTCAATGGTCGCCTTAAAAACGGAGTTGTCGTCGGTGAGAGTTTGACAAAGAGTGGCAAAGGACTTAAGTTCAGAGGCAACTGAGGTAGCCAGCTTGTTGACGATGGGGTCAAGCTTCGTTTTAGAGGCTTCGACAATTTCCTGTAAAGACTGCAACAGAGAGGAAGCATCAGTAAATAGTTTTTTGACTTTTTCGGTCGCAGCCGCACATGCTTTGGTGGATGCATCAATTGCGGCAGTAGCTGAGCTCAGAGAAACTTTATGAACTTTGGAAAAAGCATCAACAATCTTCTGAATGACAGCTTCAGAAATGGTAGATTGTGATGAAGAAGAGGAGGCAATGAGCGAATCAATCTTCTCATGAAGCTCCTTTAGATGCTTCTTGGTGATGGGAGCATCATCATCGTCATCACTTTGCACCTGATAAGGACTGTAATAGACTGAATCAAATGTCATGTCCTCCCCACCAAGAAATGGTTCCTCGTCCTCTGCTGGCTGAGGTGAGGGTGGAGGCTCGGTAGTAGGAGTGGTTTCGGGTTGTGAAGTAGGTTCGGTGGTGGGAGTGGGTTCGGGTGCTTTAGTAGGAGCCCCCGTATCATATACGTTGGTTCTTACTTCAGTTGTTGTTGTGGTAGCTTCAGTAAAAATGGGAGGGGGTACTGGGATGGAAGTTGGTGGTATGTGAGTGGTGGAGGTTATGGGGGGAATGGAAATATGAATGGTAACAGGTGGAGAAGAGATAGGTGAACTGGAAAAATGTACTTCTGGGGTAGGTGATCGTGGAGGAGTGTTACCACGAGGGGACTTGTCAGAGTCTGAATGTTCTTCCTCAGATTCACTTGAGGAGGAAGCTAACATCAGCTTTCACATGGGTTAGGTTTTTCTCTTCTTCAATGGAGGGGATTGAGCAGCCTTGGTGGTTTTATGTTTCTTGGGAGAAGGGCATTTCGCTCCCTTGCCAACCTGTTTGTCTTTTCCCTTTTCAGTCTTCTTTCCCCTTGGAGCAGGCTTATCAGCTTCGTGAATGGATTTGATCATCTCAGGAGTGAGCTCTCTAGGACCAGAGCGACGAAACTCCTTGTAGGTTCGGATGATACGGCTTTCAGCAGGAACGTCTCCAAACATCGACTCAGGGATGGAGCCAATAAACTGAAATTTAGATGCATCGGAGACTATGATCTTCGTGGTATGGAAAGTACCAATCGAAGATAGTGGAGAACCTGCAACAATGGGGACGTGATACTTGTCCATCACCCATTTTGTGACCAACGTCCAGAATCGAGCGTAGGAGATCTCTGAATGTCGAGATGTGGATTCAAGGCTCTGGATCAGTTGCTGCCATAAAACCGACCCATAATCCAGGTTGATACCGTTGTAAACCCCATATAGAATCGTGATGAACAGACGACTCGCTCCATCCAACCCGACACTGCGTTCAGATAACCCTTTGAACAGCACAGTAAATAAACCGTTCCACTGAGGAGGCAGGCATGATTTCTTGAACTTGGTGACCGTTGTCAACACCTCAGTATATCCCATATTGTAGAACATAGAAAACAGGTGCCCCACTGGAATGGATTCAGGGTTAACCCTAGATGAATCAGGTTCAAACCCTAAAAGTGAGCAGAATCGCTGCTTGGAGATTGACGCCTTGTGATCAAGAATGTCGAAGAAGATCCTATCGACATACTTGACGTAATGAGCAGTGGCAAAAATTTGGGATAAACTCTCCATAGGAACAACTTCAGCTTTGGTGAGAGCAGGAGCAAGCGGCGAGTATTTGAGGCATTCGATGATCGGGAACATGAAGGCGTCGTAAACATGTGGAGTAAGATCGATGATCAGACTCTGTTGAGGACGAATCGACAGGATGTGGGAAGTGGCATGAACAGATGATGAATCAGCCATTGAAGTGAAGAAGATGGGAGAGATGATGAACAGTAGAATACGTGATGCTTTTCTTGCTCTCTGAATTTTGGGTGTAGTAAAGAGGTAAACAATGGTTGAAGTTACCTTTTATACTATGGGGAGAGGAGAGAGAAGAATCTGTTCCTAAATCTTCGAAGGAAATACAAAGGGTTTTTCGGAGGTGATTGATGCGTGACAATTGGTATCCCCGATGATTACGCAGGAGAGAGAAAACTGTCCCAATTCACATGCCTTCCCATCAATGCGCCGTTTTAAACGAATCGGTTCCACTTCGCACGCCTGTCATTCAAGCGCTGTTTGAAAATCAAATTGATTGGACTCCCGCCTGAGTCAGCATTTTGGTCTGTCAGAGCGAACGTCATGGAAAACTAAAGGAAGATATGTACCAGAGCCGCTAAATATGCCTGACAACTTTGACGTGCCAAACACTAGTGGCACAAAAGAAATACCTGTAGAAGAAGTCACTTCCACAAGCGAAACATCATTTGTGAAAAGTGAACCGGCTGACAAGAAGCTGAAACAAAAGGCTAACATCCACAGACAGCCGAAACAAGTGAAAAATCAAAAGCAACAAAGAAACCTAAGATACAAAAAGAATCTCTCTGAGCGAAAGCAGTTTTGGCGCACTCAAAACACTCATTTCTCTTATCATGATAGAAATTCAAAGTCAGAGAAAAAGGCTTTCGGGCCACATGAGGAACAAAACCGAAAGGTTAGGTTCGGTCATGAGAGCAACAACAACCGAAAGGATAGGTTCAGTTCAGAAAGCAACAACAACCAAAAGGATAGGTTCGTTTCAGAAAGCAACAACAACCGAAAAGACAGGTTCGGTCCCGAAAGCAACAGCTACTGAACGTCCAGGTTCGGTCCCTCCAATGACCATAAACAAAAGGGTCATTTCGAACAACAAGTCAGAAGAAATTCCCATTCTAATTCTTCTCATTCTCAATTCTCTTTTAAACCCAATTCCGTTCCTACACAGAATTCAAAATCATCAACGAACTTGAAAGGAAAATCGAAGATTTCCTCAATCTAGGAAAACCGAAAGCAGTCTAAAGCCCAAACACCAAAACCTGAAACCAAACCAACTGTTGCTAACCCTAACAAAATCAAAGTGTTTACCATTAAAAGAAAAGATGAAACAACATTAATAAAAAGAACATATATTGTTGATGTTTCTCTTACTATTCCTGTTCATGTGAAAGGCTCACATGGACCCAAGAAACTTTGGGTTCCTAAATCTGCTTAATTTTTGCAGGTTATAAGTGACGAGCAGTTCGACGAAGAATGGTACATTGACAGTGGCTGCTCACGTCACATGACAGGAAGGAAGGAAGAGCTAAGGGAGTTTCGATCTCTTCAGAATGGTGGGAATGTCAAGTTCGGCAACAATTCTTATGGAACGATAAAGGGTTATGGGATGATAACCAATGGAGACTTCACAATAAGAAAGGTGGCGTACGTTGAAGGGCTACAACATAATCTCATTAGTGTGTCTCAATTGGTAGGAGGTACCGGTCTTAAAGTTTCATTTGACGATGAAGGTTCAGAAATCATAGAGAAGAAATAAAAAAGGGTGATTCTCAAATCAGAACGAAAAGGCGAAATGTTTCCTCTCAATCTCAAACCAATCAAAGGAAATCCAGCTATATGTCTTCTATCCAAAGCTCATTCTGACGAAAGCTGGTTGTGGCACCGAAGGCTCTCCCATCTCAACTTCAAAGACATCAACAAGCTTGTCACAGGAGGTCATGTTAGGGGTCTCCCATTTCTCAAGTTTGATAGAACATTTGTGTGCTGCGTGTGAAATGGAGAAGCAAAGTCGTCAAAGTCACCCATCCATTATAAACACAAAAGTTGTTGAACCACTTGAGTTGCTTCACATTGACTTGTGTGGTCCATCATCAATCGAAAGCATTGGCGGTAGCAAGTATATTCTTGTTATTGTTGATGATTTCTCACGTTTTACATGGGTGTTCTTTCTGAAGCACAAATCTGAAGCTACTCTTAAGCTAAAGATGTTTATCAAGCAGGTTGAAGTGCAACTGAGAAAAGTCGTTCGCAACATCAGGAGCGACAATGGACTGGAGTTCAAGAACAAAGAATTTGAAGACTTTTTGGCAAAAAAAGGAACTAGTCACAACTTCTCAGCCCCCTACACGCCTCAACAGAACGGAATTGTCGAAAGACGAAACCGATCCTTGTGTGCGGCGGCCCGAACGATGCTAAGTTTCGCTTCTCTTCCTTTATATTTCTGGGCTGATGCTATTGCTGCAACATGTTTTACGCAGAACAGGTATGATCTCAATAAACGTTTCTCTCTTACTCCTTATGAGATCATCAATAACAGGAAGCCGAACGTAAAATTCTTCCATGTATTCGGTTCACGATGCTTCATCTTCAACTCCAAAGAACATCGTAACAAGTTTGACGTTAAAGCTGATCAAGGAATTTTTCTGGGATACTCTCTTACTTCAAAAGCATACCAGGTCTTAAATAAGTGTTCTAGGAAGATCGAAGAAACATATTATGTGACTTTCGATGATACCTACGTCAAAAAGCTAAAGGCTACTGAAGAAGCAATTGGAGAGATTTTCTCTCAAACAGGTCAATTCACGGCCTCGATTGCTAACCTGTTCGATTAGTTTGTGGAATTATTCGATGAACTTGAGAAAGCTACTCTCTTGGAAGCCAAGGCAGCAGACAACAAAGTTGACCATCTGAAGCAAATTTTCAAAGATGCCGCCAAACGAATGGGTGAAGGAGAACAAGTTCCAAACGAACCTCCTCAGCAAGACGCTTCAGTTGAGGGGGAGAATCCACTTTCTTCAAAACAACCGAGCTCACTCTTTCAGGGGGAGAATTCTATTCCAGTTCCACCCGAAAGCTCAATAGCACCCGAAAGACCTGTAGCACCCGAAAGCTCAACAACACCCGAAAGCTCAACAGCACCCGAAAGCTCAACTACACCCGAAAGTCCTGTATCACCAGAAAGTCCAGCTACACCTGAAGGCTCATCAGTCGAGGGGGAGTACTCCGATATGTTCTACGATGACGATAGTCAATCTGAATTGGAAGAAATGGTTAATGCTGAATTGGATCCATCCTATGATCCAAATTACCCTCCTCTTGTTAAATGGACCAGACAGACCAACTGTTTCGTCGACATTATCTATAGGAGCAGACCAGAAGAACTCATCACAGCCATCTGCGTTATCTTCGTTCACAATGGCAGTGAGTTCGGCTGTTTGATGTTCAGTTACTCATGTGACTTTATACACCTGATTTGGAGTAGTTCTCACTTTTTGGTACACAACAGCCTTTTCTTCAAGAACCGGGGACTTATTTTGGGACAAGTGAGCAAACTCCACAGAATTTTCAGAAATCATATTTTTGTGGTTTTCGGGTTCGCTCTTGACAAACTCAGAACAGTCAACTACATCCTCTACAGAAATTTCACTCATATCATCGTCCTCATTAAGTTCAGATGCGTTTTCAACATCAATTTTATTTTCTGAACTTAAATTGGCACTCAATGAGTCGAATTTTTGTATGGTTTCGGTCCTTAGTTTCAGTTTATTGTTTTCATCCAAAAGATTTTTCAGCATGTCCTTATGGTCTTTGGACTTTATAAAATATTCTATTTTGTCCAGACCGTACATATAAGTAGGATTCACATCATCAGACGAAACAAAACTTTCACAGTTGTATGCTTCAGCATCAATTTCATCCTCCTTAAACTCAAGGAAGGGTAAAATCATGCGATGTATTTTCTGCCCTATTTCACAATTCAGATGCAGTTGAGTAATGTTAGCATAAAGTCTTTTAGTAATCAAACAAAAAACATTTGTTTGTTTTAAAAGTTTCAAATTGTCTCTTTGTAAATAAATGTTTTCATCCTTAGACTTAATCAGCTCCGACTCCTTTTGCTCAATCCACATCCGTCGCTCCTCACTCTTGGATGACACCCTGCTTATTTGGTCAGTTAGGTTAGAATTGGTGACCCGTGTTTGAGTTAAACAACTATCCATATTTGAGATTCTTGAATTTAAGTTATTTAATTCCTTTTCATATGATTTTTGTGGAACTTTGAACGAGATAAAAAAATATTGTACCTTCTTGATCAATTCATCAAGTTCATAGATCTGCACACTGAGAGGTTTTGTTGTGAAGCATAAGTCCTCTCGCTCCTTGGCGTCCTCATTTCCACCATCAGTATTATGACATACTGCTTTCACCACCTCTTGCGACATACGCCTTTCCATGTGAAGGTTTCCTCACCTCATCATCTTCTGAGTCGGTCGACCACACCTGTACGCCACCGAACTCGTCATCCTCTGTCGAACCCTGTACAATAAGAGCATTCATAGAAGGATTAGTAGCAGCTTTCTCCCTCTTAATCTCTTCCAGCTTTTTCATCAGGATTGCCTCTTCAGAACACAATCTTTGGCATAGTGATTCTTTCCTCCACAGTAATAGCAGCTGACACCAGAATCTCCTTCAACCTTCGCCTCTTTCTTTTGTTCCTCGGTCTTCGGCTCCTCCCTTACTTTTTCTGAACTGTAGCTTCCTTGCCAATTTCGGTTCTTATTGGTAGGAAACCTCTTCTTGATGAACCTTTTTGGATTGGACACCATCATAGCATAATCTTCTGAAGTAAGATCGTAGTCCTCCAGGTTCAGATCTTCATCTTCTACTACATTCTTGCTTTTGGACAGGAGGGCTAAGGACCCTAAGTTTGAGACCACACTCTTCTCTTGCATCACAATCTTTTCTTGGGATTTCAGAATTGCCACCAGTTTCGCCAACGAATATGACTTGAACTGCTCATGAGCTTTAACTGTAGACACAACAGCTCTCCATTCGGATCTTAAGCCATTCAAAAAGGTGACCTTCTGTTCAATAAACTTCCTTTCGATATCATGTTTGATCATCTTGCTAATAAGATGATTGAAGCGATCAAATGTCTGAGTGACGGGCTCATCGGAATTTTGCTTAAATTCTCCAAACTCAGACAAAAGCAAAGTCTGAATAAAGTGCTCCAAATCTTCATCTGTAGAATACAGCTCTCGCAGTCGATCCCAGATTTCTTTAGCTGTACTGCAGGAACTCACCAACCTAAACGTGTCAGACTAAAGAGCGAATCGGATCAGTCTCAATGCTTTGATGTTGCACTGAAACTTCTCCTTTTCGTCTTGAGCCACGTCTTTCACATCTTTTAACAGATCATTATACTCTTTCTGAGTTTTAATGATTCTGGATGTTCCTTAATGAGCAAATTATCCAGACACAATAGCTTCCCATATAAGATACCCATTATCTTCAGATCTGATGACATAGTCTTCAAAATGATGCGCCCAAACTTCATAATCCTGGGTGTAAAGAATAGGAATCTTTGTTGTTGATCCAATACTGTTTGAGATGTTGATAGGATTAGATTGAGAATCGTCCATGCTTGATCGTTTTACCTGTTTGAAAGATCAGACTTGTAATATGTAATATTAGGGAAAAACGAATAAATACTGAGATACGTCAATTATGGAGTGACGGCTCAATAAATATCAGTTAATGCAGAATAAACCCTAATCACTTCTTTCATAGAAGAGATGTGTATGAATTACACAGCCTTTTGCTCTGATACCAATTGATGAGTTTATAAAACTCTCGATCGATTAGATCTTATAACAGGCAAATCAATAAAGTAATAACAATAAGACAAAAACACAAGAATGGATCTGAATGAGTCGAATGATTTGATTAACTCAATCCTCAGCAGAGCTCGATGAAGAACTTCCGCTGTAGAGGATTCTAGGGTTACAAAAGATAAGAACGTAAACGCTTATAAAAATCTCTATCAAATCTTACGTTAAAGAATGCATGCAAGCATCTATATATAATAACCCTACAAAGAACTCACGGATGGACAGGCCCATACCGGAGACAAAACTGGACTAGCTGACGAGCCCAAAGACGCAACACTAACTGGACCTAACACAACTGAACTCCAAATGTCCTATGAGGACTACTATCCTTTCGAGATGCACCAAGACTTGATGGAAACATACCATCAAAGTGCTCGACAGGAAAGGTATGAAATAATTTCCTCCATGAGAACAACCAAAATGAAGGATGGAGAGTCCATCACGGCCCACCTACAGAAGATGCCAAGATATGTGGACCGCTTGCTGAAGTTGAATGTAAATTTTGATGAAGAGTTGACTATCAACATTATCCTACACTCTTTACCTTATTGTTATGATCAGTTCAGAATGACTTATCATATGAACATGGAGGAAGTCACTCTAAGCAAGCTTCAAGGCCTTCTCAGAATTGCTGAAAGTTGTTTGAAAGGAAAATCTGTTGTACCTACTCCTACTGCTGCTGCCCAAGCCCTGGCAATTGGACATGGTAAAGGGAAGAAAAGGAAAGCTCCTACAAACAATCACAAGGGAAAGTATCGTGATGGAGCCTCTTCTAGTGGGTCCAAAGGCGGTAATGCTGCTCCCTCTTCCAATCCAAAGGAAGCAGAGTGTTTCCATTGTCATGAAAAAGGGCACTGGAAATAAAGTCGCCCTAAGTACTTGCAGGACATTAAGGATGGGAAGATAAAGCTAACCTTCGTAGGTATTTATACTATTCATTCTAATAACTCATCACATGATAATTCTTGGGTCCTTGATACAGGATGTGGTTTTGACATTTGTTCTAATTTGCAGGGTCTAAAAAGAAGTAGGGATGTGGAGCACGGGAAGATGAACTTGATCATGGGGAATAGGAAAGCATCGCATGTCACCAAGATTCGAGTTTATTCTTTATTGCTTAGTAATGGGTTAGAATTAGACTTGAATAATTGGTGCTACTCGTCATATATGGCAAGAAACATTATTTCTTTTCATGGTTTGTATAAACAAGGTGTTAGATTTTCATTTAATAATGAAATTGGTTCTATTAATGCTTTTTATAATGGTAAGTTTTATTTTGAAGCATTGCCTTGTAATGGTGTATATGAAATTGTGATGGTTGTAGACAACTTAGGAAATAATTTATTGCATATTGATTCATCCAATGGTTTAGGCAAGGCATGCTTGTGTCATTGCCGTATTAGACATATGTCAACAAGAAGAGCCAAGCCCAACTCCAAAGGATAGAGTGTTGGAGTCATTTGACTTAAAGTCGGATGACACATGCGAATCGTGTTTTATTGGAAAGATAACCAAGTCACCTTTCACTGGTACTTGTGAAAGAGGTGAGGGTTTGTTGGATCTCATACACATCGATGTGTGTGGACCCTTCAGATTTGGCACAAGGGATGCTAACCGCTTCTATGTAACATTTATCGATGATTATAGTAGATATGGATATGTCTACATAATCAAGCATAAGTCAGAAACCTTTGAAAAGTTCAACGAGTTTAAGCAAGAAGTGGAGAATCAATTGGGCAGGAAGATAAAGATGCTCCAATCCGATCGTGGTGGTGAGTATCTTAGTATCGAGTTCCACGACTATCTTATGGAATGTGGAATTGTTTCACAATTGAGGCTGCCTAGGACACCGTAGCTGAATGGTGTTGTTGAGAGACGCAATAGAACCTTGTTGGACATGGTTCGTTCCATGATGAGTCGAGCTTCGTTACCTATCTCATTTTGGAGGGTATGACTTAGAGACTGTCGCCCATATGCTTCATCTAGTTCCAACTAAGAAGGCTACCAAAACACCTCACGGAATGTGGAAAGGGAAGGTTCCCTCGTTGGCACATATCAAGGTTTGGGGTTGTGAGGCTTTCGTAAGACGAGAGACTCACGAAAAGCTCAAACCTAGTAGTGCATTGTATTTTCATTGGCTACCCACATAAATCCTTTGGATATCTCTTCTATAGACTGAGTGACAATGTTGTCTTCGTTGCAAGGAGAAGGGTTTTCCACGAAAAAGAACTCATATGTCAAGAGGACAGTGGGAGGAAAATTGACCTTGAAGAGCTTCAAGACTTAAGTGATGAAGGAACCTCAAACACTAGCACTTAACCTGAGGAGGAAACTCCTGTTGAACTAGTTGATGAGTCTTTACCTATGAAATGTTCCAGTAGAGTTAGAATGACACCTGAGTTTTATGGTATCCATATTACTACAGCTGGTGATAATAGTACACTGGTAAATTTGGATGAGCCTAATAACTACAAGGAAGCCATGGTGGGCCCCGACTCCGCAAAATGGAAAGATGCTATGGACAGTGAGATTCAGTCCATGTATGACAATCAAGTTTGGAACTTGGTTGACAATGTACCTGGTCGTAAGACAGTCGGGTGCAAATGGATCTTCAAGAAGAAGACCAACATCGATGGGAAAGTACACACATGTAAGGCACGATTGGTTGTGAAGGGCTTTACTCAAACTCCTGGAGTTGACTATGACGAGACCTTCTCACCAGTGGCCAAAATCAAGTCTATAAGGGTTATGTTATCCATAGCTGCGTTTCATGATTATGAAATATGGCAAATGGATGTCAAAATGGCTTTCCTAAATGGGAAGTTGGCTGAAGATGTTTACATGAGTCAGCTAGAGGGCTTTGTCGATGTGAAGTACCCTAATAGAGTATGTAAGCTTGAGAAAACCATTTAAGGATTGAAACAAGTATGTCGTATATGGAATCTTTGTTTCGATGAGAAGTCAAAGAATTTGGATTTTCGAGAAGCGAGGATGAGTCCTGAGTATATGTCAAAGCTAGTGGGAGTATATTTAGCTTTCTGGTATTGTATGTAGACGACATAGTTCTCATAGGAAACGACGTTCCAACCTTGCAGTAGGTTAAGTCCTGGCTTGGAAAGTGTTATGCTATGAAGGACCTTGGAGAAGCTGCTTACATTCTAGGGATAAGGATATTGAGAACTTGGAGTAAAAGACTAATAGGACTTAGTCAGAGTACCTACTTGGACAGGGAGTTGAAACGTTTCAACATGGTGAACTCCAAGAAAGGGGAATTACCTATCCAGAGCAATATGAAACTGAGTAAAAATCAAAGCCCGGGTACTGATGCCGAGATGGCAGAGATATAGCTGAGTACCATATGCTTCTGCAGTTGGCTCGATCATATATGTTATGACATGTACTCGCCCTGATGTGGCCTTTTCTTTGAGCATGGTCAACAGATATCAAGGGAAACCTGGTAGAGCTCACTAGACTACGGTAAAGAACATTCTCAAGTACCTCTGAAGGACAAAGGACTGGGTCCTTACCCTTGGTAGGAGTAATGACTTGAGAGTGACAGGGTATAGTGACGTCAGCTTTCAGACCAACAGAGATAATTTACGCTCTCAATCGGGCAGGGTATTTACCCTAAATGGAGGAGCAATAACTTGGAAAAGTTCCAAACGAGAGACTGTAGCCGATTCAACGTGTGAATCAGAGTACATAGCAACAAGTAAAGCGTTGAAGGAGGCAATATGGCTAAAGAACTTCATCGGAGACCTTGTAGTTGTACCAGTTGTAAAAGAGCCTATGGAGATTTTCTATGATAGCAAGAGTGTGGTCGCCGTAACCAAAGAACCAAGGGACCATGGCAGATGCAGGCACATCGACAGAAAATATCACTTCATAAGACATCAGATAGAAGAAGGAATCCTAGTAGTAAAGAGGGTATCGTCAAAAGAGAACCCATCAGATCCCCTTACAAAGGGACTGACTAAGGTTAAGCACTTGCAGCATGCTAGGAGTATTGGGCTGAAGGATGATATTAATTTTAGTGATTAGATAGTTGTTTAGAAACTTATAATAGATAAAATGTAATTGACATTTGATGATAGAATAAAAGGAGTTTTATTTATGAGTAAAGTTACTATCTCGTGTCAATTGTTTACTATTGTTTCAATTTGCATGTTTTGACTTCCAGAATAATAAGATTATTCAAACCATTCATAGTCGATCATACTTTGGAAGTAGGCTATGCGGTTAGATTGTCATGAATTGGCTTGTAGATTTTCTAAGGTGTTTAGACATATAAAAATTTTGCTACAACGTTCATGAGTGCTCTTGAAATAAGATTTGATTATTAGATTAAACCCACGCTCACATGAATCACTTCATGGAATTTTATCACGAGTGATTGTGAGACGATAATATCATATAATCTTTAAACCAAGATATATGAGTTGTTGATTACGATTTGGTTGTATATTGATAGTGCGTAAACGCATCAGTAACTTGATGTCATAAAATGTGTTGTTGTGTATAATTTAACAAGTAGTTAGTACAAGCATGTAATTCGAATTTGTTCCTCTACTAAAAGTGATATCTTTGGCCCCTCGATGATTTTGTTTTGACGTATGTGTCGGGCATGATTAGGACTCAATCGATGTGTTCAATTAAGTTCTATGTCAAACAAATCAGAAATTAGGAAACAAACTGTTGGACAATAAGTATGACTTCATTCAATGTCTTTATCCACACGATATCTTGAAGAATAGAGGATTATATGATCCCTTATCTTTTCTTTTTGAAACGGCAAATCTAACCAACTCCTAAACTACACCTTAAATCCACCTATGTCCACAACGTGACTTGAACCCTTAACCTCAAGGAGGGAGGACAACACCAGATACCGCTGGGCTAGAAGCCCTTTGGTGATCCCTTATCTATAGGACGTGTTATTGATCGAAGTTGACAGCGGATTTTGAGAGCTATGATTGCTAGTCGATTGTTGAAGTCATACTTGCAGTTATAGTTATTAGACTTATCCAACTGGGAGACTGTTGGATTAGGTGTCTAAGCCCATAACTATACTTGGTATGTACTTGACCCGATAGTAACATGGTCCGTTTGGGTTGCATTCACCAGAGCAATTTGATAGGAACGATATTTGAGAAAGAGGTGATTTGTGATTTATTAATATATTATAAGAATAATATATTAATTGGGAAATCATATTATTTAATTGGTATTGATCAAGAATTAATTTGGAATTAACTTAGTGATCAAAAGTGACTGATTAAATTAATAGGGGTTGATTATGTAAATCAGTAATACATATAGTTTGGGCTAATGATCCATGATTGACTAGTGATGGACTAAGCTTATGTGAGAGTCCATGAGATGTTAGTCCAAATGAATTATTGGATCAAAAGCGTAAGTGAATGGATTAGGGTTTACAAGTGACCCTTGGAATTATACACTATATATGTAACCCTTAAGCCCCTAAAATCAACAAAAGTATTCTAAGAAGCGTATAGACGATTTTGGTGCCTCCTAAACCTCTCTCATAATCCTCCATTTGTTCTTGGTGTTTTGTGACTTATTTGAGGCATCACATTTGAGGGTCTAAGCTCTTTTAAGGCTAAGTTCTACAAGCTACAACAAAGAGGTAATCATCTAACTCGTTTTATGTTTCAAATATCAATGTTGTATGCTAGTTAGGATTCATGCTTTGGAAAATGAAAACTGCATGTATAACTAGAGAAAATTTAGATCCAAAGCATTAGGGTTGTATGTGCACCATAGGGTTGTTATAGTGCTCAAAACCCATCAATGTATGGCTAGCATACATGAGTGCTACAGGGTTGGTGGAAGTTTCATGGATCAGTCGTGAGGGGTCAGTCGGCTAGTTGTGAGATGTTTAGCCTTTCCTTTAAGGAGTGAGGACTGAGTGGTCATCTATGCTTCTGAGTACTGTTAAGGCAAGGTGATGATCCTTGACATAAATACAGGTAGGTGTGGAAGGTAGTATGGGCTCGTACTATTGGAAGCATAGGACCCGTATGCATAGCAAGGAGGTCACAACCTCTAGGGCCTTGTTGGGAGTTAGTTCCCGATTATTTATGTGGATTATCTAATATCTTCCTAGTATATTTTTAGTATGGTGACTATGAGGCGAGTTGAGATTTGATTTGGATCGGGATCAGGGACTGATAGTTAGATTAGATCATATGAGTTGGATGCCAAGATCAGGAGTATCCTCCATGAGGAGGTCGTGGCCATCGCCCGTGATCAGATTTCGGAGATGTTCGGGTCTATCAAGACCACGATGATGGAGTTCTTTGATGATCACTACACATGGATTGCTGAGACGGCTGCTGCTGCAGCCTCCGCAGCCATGGCGGCTCCAGGTGTTGGGACAGTGCGGGTTTTTTAGTATCGGGATTTCAATAATACGAAGCCCCCGAGTTTCAATGGAGTCTAGGTCCCGATCGTAGCCATGTGGTGGCTATCTGATGTGTAGGGGTGTTTATTCACTTGTTCATGCCCTACTAACCAGAAGGTCTGTTGCACTCTAAACCTTCTGAGGTCTAGAGCGAAAGATTAGTGGAGAATTGTTACAGGATCGTACTCTGATGAGCAGAGGGTTGCAGTATCTTGGGATCAGTTCAGAGAGATGTTTCGTTCTCGATAAAATCCTTTGGTCGAGCGGGAGAGGATGGCTCAAGAGTTTTTTTGACCTGAAGCAGGGCTCAGAGTCAGTGACGAAGATCACCCGGATTTTTACGGAGTGGGCGATGTTTTACCCTAAGTTGTTTCAGAGTAGGCTCAGATGACCCGTTATCTGAGTATGCTCAAGCGGACATCAGGCAGTTTTTATCTACTCAGCGGTGTGATACTTTTCTGGAGTTACAGGAGGCCGTCAAGCGGCATGAGCTTGAGATACAACTTCATTTAAGAGATCAGAGGTAGGCCCTGACAAAATTGCAGCCGACGTAGAAGCGGTTTAAAGCCGCTGATTCTAGGTCTGGAGGTCAGCAAAGCCGCACTTGTGGGAAGTGCGGGAAGGTTCATGTCGAAGCTCGTCGATTTGCTGGTGTGTGCCACAAATATTGCAAGGAGGGGCATTATATGAGAGACTTCCGCCAGTCCTCCCCGGTTCAGAGTATGAGGATTCGCTATCATTGTGATCAGGTTGGCCATGTGAAGGTCAATTATTCGTTGCTCGCCGTCAAGCCGACACAGGTTCCCATGCCAGCTACATTGAGGATCACTGATGGGAGTTAGGGCAGGGTGGAGCCCCCGAGGGCTTGTGGTCGCGCTTTCCCGCTCACTTCCAAGGAGGGCAGGGCAACACCATATGTTATGACTGGTATGTTTCTATCTCTTATCTTATTGATTGTGGTACATTCCTAGTGAACTCCTTGCCTGCTTTAGTGTTGTTTGACTCGGGTGCAAGTCGGTGTTTTGTTTTTCGGTCCTTCAGTAAGGAGCTTGTTTTTCCCATAGGGTGTTGGAGTGTCTGTTGCGAGTTTCTACTGCCAACGAACACGGGGTTTCTGCTTCTTTGGTTGATCAGGGTTGCATTCTAGAGATCTTCGAGGTATCCTTTCCGATCGATGTGATTTTGATTCCCATGGGGGATGTCTGTGTGATTATGGGTATGGACTGGCTGATCCGTTTTGATGCCATGATCGACTGCGAGGTCCAACGTGTGGTAGTTTGAACCCTAAGTAGGAGGGAACTAGTTATTTAGGAGAGGGAACATTTTGGACTCGTTATGGGTATTACGAGTTCGTGGTGATGTCGTTTGGGCTTACCAATACGCCGACAATATTTACAGATTTGATGAATCGGGTATGCAGGCCAATGCTTGATCGCTCAATCATCGTGTTTCTTGATGATATCTTGGTGTATTCCAAGACCAAGGAGCACTGTGAGGAGTATCTTTGTTAGCTTATAGGGGTTTTGAAGTGAGAGCGGCTTTATGCCAAGTTCTTGAAATGCAAGTTTTAGTTGCAAGAGGTTCAGTTCCATGGACACCTCATTAACCAGGATGGGATTTTGGTAGATCCAGCCAAAATCGAGGTGGTGATGCAGTGGGAGGTTCCAAAATCTCCCTCAGATATCAGGAGTTTCTTGTGTTTGGTAGGGCACTACCGGGGATTAATTCAGGATTTCTCCAGGATTGTAGTACCCCTCACTCGTCTGATGAGGAATGGGGTGGATATCTGGTAGGGCCCTGAGCAACAATCAACATTCGAGACCCTTCGGTAGAGACTTTGCGAGGCCCCAATTTTGACCCTCCCCGAGGGAATCAAGGATTTTTTGGTTTTCTGTGATGTGCCCATCACTGGGTTGGGAGCGGTCCTCATGTAGAGAGGACGAGTGATAGCTTATGTTTCATGACAGTTGAAGCCGCATGAGACGAGATATCCCACGCATGATCTTGAGCTGGGAGCGGTGGTTGTCACTCTCAAGATTCGGAGGCATTACCTTTATGGGGTTTGTTGTACTATCTACACTGATCACAAGAGTTTGAGGCATATTATGGATCAGCCGAACCTGAACATGAGGCAGCGCAAGAGGCTGGACATAGTCAAGGATTATGATTGCGAGATCCTTTACCATTCGAGTAAAGCGAACGTGGTGGCGGATGCCCTGAGCTGCAAGTCGGTTGGATCTTCTGTTCCGGTGTCATGTATGAGGATATCTGTGGATTCTACACTTGTGGGTTTGATTAAGGAGGCTCAAACTGAGGGTCTTCGAGAGGAGAATTGGAAGATTGAGAGGATTAGGGGTGAGATCACTAGATTTGTGCCGGACAATCGTGGTTTGTTGACTTGTTGCGGATGGGTGTGGGTTCCTGTGTCCAGAGGGGTCAGGCAGATTATGTTGGAGGAGGCTCATAAGTCATGTTTCTCTATCCATTTGGGGGCCACCAAGATGTATCGGGATCTGAGGTTGAGTTATTGGTGGTCATGCATGAAGAGGGAGATCGCCTGGTACGTTGAGAGGTGTTTGACCTGTAGGATGGTCAAAGCTGAGCATCAGAGTCCGCATGGCAAGCTGCAGCCTATGGAGGTTCCCATGTGGAAATAGGAGCAGATATCAATGGACTTCATTACCAAGTTGCCGAAGACAGCAAAGGGTTTTGATGTTATTTGGGTCATCGTGGATCGACTGACCAAGAGTGCCCATTTTCTGGCAATTCGGGAGAGCTCGTCGGCCGATAAGTTGGTTGATGTGCATATTCATGAGATCGTTGCTCGCCATGGGGTTCCGGTCTCTATTGTTTAAGACCATAATGTTCGGTTCACCTCCTGTCTTTGGCAGAAGTTCCTTGAGGAACTAGGCACAAGGCTGCATTTCAACACAACTTATCATCCACAGACAGACAACCATAGTTAGCGAACCATTCAAACTCTTGAGGATATGTTGCGAGCATGCGTCATTGATTTTGATAGGAGCTAGAACTCCTACCTACCTCTTGTAGAGTTCTCCTACAACAACAGTTTCCACTCCAGTATTGGTGCCCCGCCTTTTAAGCTTTTGTACGGGTGGAGATGTCGCACCCCGGTCTGTTGGGAGAGGTTGGTCACAGGGTCATGGGTTGGACTGAGGTGGTTCTGTAGACTACAAAGATGATTCAGCAGATTAGGCAGAGATTGCAGACTGCTCAGAGTCGGCAGAAGATTTATGCCAACCGACGTCGTTCTGAGTTGGAGTTTCAGGATGGTGACATGGTGTTATTGAAGGTCTCACCTTGAAAAGGTGTGATTCGCTTTAGTAAGAGGGAGAAGTTGGGTCCCCAATTTATTAGACAATTCTGGGTTATTGTCAGGGTTAGCAAGGTTGCTTATAGATTGGGTCTTCCGGAGGAGCTCAGTTAGATATATAGCACTTTCCATGTATCGCAGTTGTGGAAATGCATTTTTGGACATGGATGCAGTGGTACCATTGGATGATATCCAGGTTGATCAATGCCTGAACTATGTCGAGAGGCCAATTGGTAAGGTACAATGGCATCATCAGAGGGGATCCGAGTGAACCTGGGAGCCGGAGGCTGAGATGCGAGAGCATTATCCAGGTTTGTTCACCGCATCAGGCTTCGAGGATGAAGCCTAGTTCAAGTTGGGGAGAGTTGTAGCATCCTGGTTTACAGGTATGAGATTTATTATTTTTAAAAGTCATGTTTTCCTTGGAACTCGTCGAGTTGATGGATTCAAATTGATGTGTTGAAGATATTTGGGCCACAAATCTTTTTGGACCAACTCAACGAGTTGGAGAGGCAAACTCAACGAGTTTGTGGCTGATTAAGAAACCCTAATTTTTAGGGTATTGCACCCTATTTAAAGGCCTTATACCCATTGGTGGCCTCCTTACCAGTTTCATCTGTCCAGAAACCCTAGTCCGTGCATCCTCTCCCATATTTGTGTATGTGTGTGTGATCTTGAAGAGTGATTTCTTGGTGTTCTTTTGAAGGAACTTAAAGTTTGAGGTGGCTTGATTGAAAGGAAGGCTATAGATCCAAAACCTACTCTTTTGTTGCAGTCATTTTGAGGTATAAATTCGACACCTTGATTATCTATTGCTTAGATCTCTTCCTTGGAAGTCTATTGTTATATCTGGCTCATTTTTGGATTGTTCTTTGGTTGAGTATTTCATAAAGTTATCACTTCAGATCTGAACGTTTTATGGTCTCATTGGACTTAAAGTTTCAATGTTTATCAAGTTCTAGGCCTCCTTCATGCTTTAGGTCCCTTATTAAGCCTTCCTTGAGTTTTAAAGCCTCTTTGTGACATGCATGGACGTAAAGTTAGCAATTTTACATGGTTTTCCAGCTCTTGGGTATCAGATCTATATTTTAAAGTGTTAGACTTGATGAAAAAGGACTGAATGTGTTAAGCTGGGAAAACTTGGCGACTTGGCTAGGGTTTTCCCGATTCTCTGAATACTGTAGGAATTCGGCGAGTTGGTAGGTGCACTCAACGAGTTGGGTCAATATGGATTGTTGACTTTCACTTTGATCATGGTTGACCAATTTTAACTCTTGAGTGCATTTTGGGTATTTCAGGGTTTTGATGGGGTTGGTCACATGATGGTTGTAGGCATTTGAGTCCGGAGCTGAGTTTTGGAGTTGGATTTTACCATTTCAGCACTACTTGTGAGGTGAGTGTTCCTCACTGTACTTTTTGGGTCGAAGGCACCAGGGCCGGACCTTTTGGATTGTTATCCTAATTATTGCATGATTGAGTATTGTAGTGAATTGTTAGATCTGTATCCTAGTAATAGGATGATGCTATGCTTAGTGCTCTGTAAGATATGCATGTTTATCTGTTGACTAGTGGTATGTTTAATTGTTATGTATATGTCAACATGTTATCTACAGTTGGGTTGAGGCAGACATGCTTTATGCTGAAGGCCTACAGACCCAGGGCGTCCCGAATAGACTGAAGGCCGGAGAACGTTCCACATAGGTTGAAGGCCCCAAGTGGCGTACCAGTCATGTTTTAGGTTCTGTGAGCATACCAGAGAGACTGTAGGCCGGTGGGGGCATTCCAGTCAGAATGAAGACTCTGAATGCATGTTGTTTATGATATTATTCTGGTTTTGTATTGTGTTGGTATTTCGGGGAAACTCACTAACCTTCGGGCTTACAGTTTTGGATTATGTTTCAGGTACCCCAGAGGAGCACGGGAAGGCGAAGGCGTGCTCGTGCACCTCCTCATATTTTGTTTCATGCTTTCTAGGATTTCTATGATGTCGAACTTATTTTGAAAACAATTTTTACACAATGATGGTTTTTGGATTTATATAAAAGTTTTAAAATATTCAAAATTTTATGGATATTAAATTTGTAACCTATAAATTTATCAGCTTCAACATGATCCTCGAAAAGGCCCTAAACGTACCACAATAGATTGACAGTGGAGATGATTATGGTGTGTTTTTGTGATGGTTCCTGGTGATCTTGATCATCGAGAAATTGTATTTTATAGAGGGTAAATACAGTCCATGGGCTATGTTATATTGTAAACGACTGACATAAATGTTTTGGGGTAGAAGGATAAAGACCATTTGAACATTGTAATATTACTTAAAACAAATCGCTTAAGCTTCTGTATTTATTAGTTTTTTTGTTGATTTTTAGATTCTAGTTTAATTTTAGATGTTATAAAAAAAAATCCTTATACAAAAAGAAAAAGAAAAAAGGCAACACAAAACACATTTTACACATTAAAAAAATCTATTGCAGAACAAGTGTCCGGAATCCTACTATGGTATTTCGGAGAACTCTCAAAAATGAAATATTTTGGACAAAATGGTTATTTAACAAAAAAAAATCTATTTTGGAATTCTACTCCGGTGTTCCGGAGAATTCTCCGGAATGATATATTCCGAACAAAGTGGTCATTTTACAAAAAGTGTCTTTTTTTCAAATAGTTCATTTATATGGGTTACATTACTTAATTTCCAATATAATATTCCTTCCTTAATGATAAAAGATTGAAATTGATTTGCATAAGCTTCCTATTCAATTATCTAACTCAAATATCAAAAATACGTTTATAAAAACAACAAAAATGTCATTTTAGGTCCCTAAACAGTCCCAAGTGGATGAAAAACACCATACATCATGGAAAATATGTTGCTTTTGTTAATTGGTCCTTTTCGCATAACATGTGTGAATTTTGTTTGGTTCCGAGATTATAGCATCACTTCGAGATATTTGATGAAGATTTCAGCACACTTCCATTCCACTAGTGTTGACATCATCAGACCATGCGTTAACACTTTTAGTCCATGCATCATCCTCCTACTTTTGAAAATTACTCATCCTCTAGTGTTCTTCGTCACCAAAATCTCCAACAAAAGGTAATAAATCAACAAAATTGAATGTGACTGGCACATTGTAAATATATGGCAACTTAATATTGGAAGTATTATTGTTAATCTTCTTCAAACACGAAATAGGCTATCATCCTTGGTTGGATCTTGCTAAAACATTTATTAGGAAACCTTCATTGCATCAAATGAATCCATACATGATCACATTTTGTGATAAATAACTCGCTTACGATGTTTATTGTTGTGGTCTACATATTGTTTATTATGGTTATGACTTTGTTGGAAAACTTGTTGGTGTAGCTCATGAATTTTCTTGGATAATTCTTCACCCTTGACACTAAACTGATTAGAAATGGGTATAGGAGCTAAGTCAAGTTGTTTGATTGGTTTTTTTATATACATAATCTGAAATGGACTCTTATCCGTAGTACGGTTAATCTAGCCTTTGTAAGCAAATTATATATGTGGAAGAATGAGATCCCATTGCTTGGGACTGTTACTAACTAAATTTCTCAATAAAATTCACAAATTGTGGTTTTCAGCTTCAGTTTGACCATCAATTTGTTGACCGTTTCTAAAAGGATGCTAAAAGTGGCCGGCTAATTTGACATCTTGATCGGAAGTATCTTTGGAATACCGTATAGCTTAAAAATCTCAAGAAAGTATAAAATAGCAACTTGACTTGCATCATAAGTCTTAGAACTAGGCACAAAATGATCCATTTTGGAGAAGTACAGTCAACCACCACTATGACTGGAACCTCCTATCCTTGAGTACAAGATAAGCGTAAAATAAAATCCAAACCCATATTCATAAAGAGGAGTAGGTAAGGAATAAGTGTTTATAAGTCATCATTAGTGTCCATATATTTTGGCCAAATGACCCACCCGACACGTTGCCATTATCGGGCGATATCTTTCTTTGTACTACGCCAATAAAACTAGCCACATCTTAGTTCGAAAATCAAGACCAAAATATCTAATGAGTCCACCACCATGACTTCCGAATATGATAACCTCATGAAGCGAGCTTATAGGAATAAACAAGCGTGTCCATTTAAAAAGGTATCCATCATAGGTACAAAAGTCGTTGAAGGTTACTGAACAATAACTCCCTCAATCTGTAACATCTAATCAATAAGAATTATCAAAAATAAATTATTTATAAATGCAGAAATCTACTCACATTTAAAACTTTTACACCCCAGGTTAAATCAATTAAGCACAATAAAATCTATCTATGAGTATAAAATGGAGAATACATAAAAATAGCATCCTACTTTTAAGTCTTGCTCAAGTGCTCGTGTCTTCTCCGCCGGTACCACAACTGCCAAAACTCACACCTACAAAGACATAAATGTCCACCACATCACACATTAGGTCTGGTGAGTTATTTTCTTATGTTTTATTACTTTCTTTCTCAGACTTCATACTCGTCCTCACAATTATTTCTCCAAATCATCTCATACACTTCGCATCTCTTAACTCTATCTCTAACTCTATATCTTCTCTACTCTGTCTCTCTTACTCTTTTCAATCTCATCTATACTCAGACTAATATACTCTGTTATATCTCATTTTTGTTAAGTCTCATTCACTCTATGTATCTCTACTTAATCTCATATATTCTATAAATCTCATCTAGTACATCTCATCTCAACTTAGCCTTGTATACTCTCTCTTTCTCTCAATCTCTCTCTCTCTTTCTTTGTGTATATATATATATATATATATATATATATATACATACATATATATATATATATATATATATATATATATATATATATATATATATATATATATATATATATCAACTCATACTTAGTCCCATATATGTCTCATCTCAATTAGGTATCATATACTATACATATATATCTCATCTCATACGTAATATCATCTACTCCATATAACTAATTTCATACTTAGTCTCATATACTCTCTCTCTCTCTCTCTCTCTCTATATATATATATATATATATATATATATATATCATACTTCATCTCATGTACTCTGTATTTCTAATCTCCACTCTATCTTGTATACTCTATTATATCCCATTTCTGTTCAATCTCATACACTATGTATCTCATATCTCTACCCAATCTCACATTCTCATATATCAGTCTCATTCCTGAAGGAAATATACTCATATCTCATTCTCATTCCCACAAGAAAGATACTTATGTATCAATCTCATTCCTAAAGGAAATATACTTATATCTAAGTCTTATTCCTAAAGAAAAGATGCTCATATCTCAATCTCATTCCTGAAGGAAATATACTCATACGTCATTCTCATTACCGAAGGAAAGATACTCATATCTCAATCTTATTCGCAAAGGAAATATACACATATCTCATTCTCATTCCCAAAGGAAGGATACTCATATCTCGATCTCATTCCTGAATGAAATATACTCATCACATTCTCTGCTACATGTCTCTATATATATCTCATACATATACTCAAATCATATACATACATGCTCAGATACATGTTTTCTATGTATATTCATGATCTATTTTCGTCTCATAACTTCCTCAACGTTCTTATACATACATGTATAAATATATAATTTAAACATATAACAATCATAAAGAAACAGTGAGAGTGATAACTCACCTTATCGGTTAGTGAACAGTTACTGTCCCACTTAAGCTTCTTTTGCCAACTACTATATCTTGATCCATCATTTGCTCTTATACCTATCCATAGACATTCACAAGTATCTTAATGCTTGTCTTACCCTATTAAGAGCTTAATTACTTGTAAGATCAAAATAACCACTTAATGGGATAAAACTCTATCTTTCCGTTCTCTATCTCAACATCTTATTCAATTAATGAAGTAAGCATTTCCCATTACCTAATTCATTATAATCTCTCTCTAAAACATCAATCACTCAAAATCACTAGTTAGGGTTTCAAACCCTAACTCTCATTGAATTGTTTTCACCATGTAAATCACTTCCTAAGATTGTCAAAAGCTTACATACACTATCAATATCATCATAATTGAGTTATAATTTTATTAACTTAAGTAATCTAACCAAAGTAAAGATTCCACTATTGAATTTCAAAGCTTCATAGAAGGAAGAAATCATTACCTCAAAGGGAAAAGAATGTTAATCCTGGAAATCTACCATCTCTAACTCATCTTGGCACCATTTTTGCATCATAATCGCCACATCTCAGCTCCCAATTGATCTCCCATCAAGAATGATCAAAATGAGCTCATAAAACAAATTATAATGTGTTGTCTATGCATCGTCATATCGTGAAAAAGTTTGGTCACGTAGTGACAAGTATGGGTCATGTCGTGACAAGCATACAATCAGGTCGTGGTTTCTAGAAATCAGCAAAGTACATTGTTGATTCCATTCCTGCTTTGGGAATTTTTGACCAAACTTCAAACATGCATATCTTCTTTATTTCTTATCCGTTTTCGATGATGTTTATATCCACATGAAGTTGGGAACATACTATAATGTTTTCTTAAGTCATATATCATTAATTAATACGGGTATTATTCTATTATGTCACGAAGTTGGCATAAAAACATAAAAATACCAATTTTAACCTTAAGACCAAAAATGAATTTCTCAAGCCTTCGTTCTCTAGAACTTACTCATATAACCTCTTATAGTGACTTAAAATTGTCTTGGCCATCTTCATGAAGTTACAACTTCATATTCTCATCTTTTTCTCATAAATAACTAAATTGCCCTTTTGGTAAATATTTGACTAAAAGTCAAATGTTTAACCACAACTACTACATATGTAACGAAAACTGGATCGGGGGGGGGGGGGGGGTATAAACAACGAAAGACTCAAATCCATGCACTCTCAGCTGCATGGATGTAACCAATCAGTGGTGCCAACTCAAAAAGGAAAAAGTATTCCACCCACTTAGCATGCCTTACACTTAACTTGTATTGCCCGTTAGTATACTTCAAAGCTTCATGATGAAAAAGACAATATGAACTCGTTTGTGAGAACTTTCCAAACATTAGGTCTAACACCTCCTTTAGTATACTGAGAGACTAAGGATGTATGTGTAGCTTTAACTAATTAGATTTCCCTTGCTTATGCTATCAGTTTTTTCTTCATGATGTTTTATCCACAAAACCGTAGGTTTTTGTCAAATTAGTGGTTTTAGACTCATCTGAAGTATGGCCAGAAGCTTGGGTAGGTCTCCTCGATTTTGAGGGGATCATAGTTGCTCATTGAGGCGAAGAATTTATGTAATTTGCCAATATGATCAAAATAGTAAAGATTTGACAGAATTCTAATTTGTCTGGTAACTTGTACTTAGAAGTAGTACCAATAATAAAATATACCTTGCCCTTGGTCGCTATTAATGGAAGTCCAATTTTGTTGTAGAGATTTTTAATATAAAGTGCCAAAAACCTAGAACAACAAATTTCTCCCAAGTGATATGTAAAGACTTTGACATCATTCCAAAGTGTTAAACCAATGCCTAATATTTGTCCAAAATAAAGACCACAGACAACCTTTAACCATGATTTTCTTATAATGTTAATACCTTTGGTATTTCCGACTAGGAACTGAAGGAAAAGTCAACTCAAGAGTTTCGATAAACTATGTAGATTTCCCTTTTGAATTCGATGATGCTCTTAGTAGACGTAGTTTGTAGCTGATTTCTTCAAGGAGTTTAAAAATATCCTCAAAAGAGGGTTCATACCATATAACGTCTTCCTAAGGGTTTGCATAAACCCCAATCAATTTGATAAATATACCTTCTGTGATGACTCCATAGTTTCTATACTCCATTACAAACTCAATGTTCTTATTTTCTTGATCCTATCTTCCAGTTTCTTGAGCGAATGAGATGAGATAAAGTGTACAGTCTTTGATCGTGTTCATCAAAGTGTGTGTCTATAATGACTTGTGCATGCTTGTCGTATGAAATAGGATCCAAAATTTCTTGGAATTTGAAGGGATTTTAATTTAAAAAACTCTTAAAGAAACCCCCTTCTAAGTAGTTGTTGATTTCGATGTTCCTTTCACCAATTTTTTATTCAAGTAAATGATTTTTAAGAGTGTAAATAGTTTCAAATGTACGTACAGGAAAAGTAGTTGGAGGCTTTTAGAGAGAAAGAAAACTTGAAGATGGTAAAATAGATGAATATTGTGAAGAAAAGTAATTAAAGGGTTTAAATCTTTAGGTAGGTTTTGATTTGAAATGATTGAACCCATATCCAGTTGCCTTTTGCATTGAATCTTAGAAATAGAGGATGAACAGATTGCTTGGATTCTCTGAAAGTCGTGATTCACTATCAAATTGAAGTATTTCGATGGTACAGATCGAACAGTCAATTGGATGAAATTCAGAGATATGAAAATTAGAGAATGTTGTGAAAATGCTCTTCAAGATGTACCAGAAAAATGACCAGAAATGGATTTATGATCTCTGTCTGAAAACTATCATATGACAGTTTCAAACTGTCATAAAACCATAAAAACTAACATAAAACGAATATTTGGATAAGGGTCAAACCAATGGTCAATGGTCGACCCCAGCCAGGGGCTCTGCCCCTTGGACCCCGCCCGGGGCTGCCACCCCTTGGAGACCGCTCCCAGGGGCGCTACCCCCGGACCCCAATTTATTTAGGGTCTTCGCCCCTAAATAACAGTGTACTTTAAATCTTGAAAAACTTGAACAAGTGTGCACTCCTACATCATCCTAACTTGTTCAATATTCATCAAGATCACTTTTGGTCAACAAATTTAATCCTATTACACTTAAATAATATTAATGATATTAAATCACCAACAAACCTCCCCTATTTAAGTGCAATCCTGATTAAACTTAAACCAAAACATAAAAAACAACAAACTGATACATAAATGAAATGTCGTGACGATTAAATTTCACATTAGTATATTACTCAATCCAAATATTCGAATACCTGGGTGTCACTAAGGATTGAACCCTTTCTATTCAAAGTGAATACATGAAGATAATACACACCAATTTACATTCTCATAATTTATAACTTGACACTATATTTTACTAGCTTGTGTCCCATC
Organism: Lactuca serriola; assembly: GCF_051521515.1. NCBI lineage: Eukaryota > Viridiplantae > Streptophyta > Magnoliopsida > Asterales > Asteraceae > Lactuca > Lactuca serriola. Next base: position 126,168,888 of record NC_136410.1, on the reverse strand, counting down.
CTTCAATAAGCATATCAAAATCAAGTCCCAACTTCTTGATGCAGCTAAACTTCATGCTTATATAGGTAGTTCTTTTGTTCTTGCACTTGCAAATGCAATTTTCAAAGAACTATTATTAAATAAAATTTCAACCTCCTTAACTTGCAGTACTGAACACATACCTTGGGATAATGATTGTAATGTGTTCCAATCTTCAAATATTAAGCTTCCACATTGAATTCAGTATCTAATATTCCATTAGATGGGAATTGGGTATCTCAATATAAAAGATTGTAAGTGGACTTTAAATCCATCCCTACAGCCGCCTTGTGCACAAGATCTCTTGCTAGCCCTTTAGTTAGATGATCGGCTAAATTAAACTGAGCTCTTACATGCTCCAAAGATATCACACCAGTCATGATGAGCTCATGAATCATGCTATGTCTAACACCTAAATGTCTAGACTTTCCATTGTACACTTGACTATATGCTTTAGCCAAGGTTGCAGCGCTATCACATCTGATAGAAATGGTAGATATCGGTTTGGGAGATAATGGAATTTTATAAATCAAATTCCTTAGCCACTCAGCTTCTTTACCAGCAGCAGACAATGCAACAAACTTAAAATCCATCGTTGAGTTAGTAATACAAGTCTGTTTCTTAGATGCCCAAGAAATGACACCTCCTCCAAGAAGAAACACCCAACCACTTGTAGAGGAGTGATCCTCTAAGTTGTTAATCCAACTGGCATTCGAATAACCTTCGAAAACAAAAGTATATCAACTATAAGTTAATCAATAATTCATGGTCCCTTTCAAGTACTTGAATACTCTACTCACAGCTTGCCAATGATGTGAACTAGGCTTATTAGTATATCTACTAAGCCTTACCACAACATATGCTATATCAGGCCTAGTACTAATCATGGCATACATTATACAACCAATAGCCCTAGAATATTCAAGTTGAGACACTAGAGATCCTTTATTAGGTAGAAGCTTGAGACTAGGATCTATAGGAGTGCTAACAGGAGAACAAGTCTCAAAGTAAAACTTTTTCAATATCTTCTCAATGTAATGAGATTGAGAAATTAAAATCCGATTGTTTCCTTGTTTAATTCTTATACCAAGAATTACCTCAGCCTCCCCCAGGTCTTTCATTTCAAAACTAGATGACAAGAATTTCTTGGTTTTATTCTTCTAAATCATTACCAAAAATCAACATATCATCTACATATAAACAAATCATGACTCCTTTACCAGAAGTATCAAATTTGCTATATACACACTTGTCAGCTTGGTTTAATGCAAAACCATTAGACAAGACAACATCATCAAACTTTTGATGCCATTGTTTTGGTGCTTGTTTGACTTCTTTAACTTTCACACTTTGTGTTCATTTACAGGCATCACAAACCCTTCAGGCTGTTTCATGTATATTTCCTCATCCAATTCACCATTCAAAAATGCAGTATTCACATCCATTTGGTGAATCACAAGATTATGTATAGTTGTAGGAGCTAATAATAATCTAATAGTAGAAATTATGGAAACATGAGCATAAGTATCAAAGTAATCAATTCCTTCCTTTTGTCTAAAGCCTTGGATAACCAATCTGGCTTTATGCTTATCAATTGTGCCATCCACCTTCATTTTTCTTTTGAGGATCCATTTACATCCTAATGCCTTGCAACCAGGAGGTAAATCAGACAATACCCAAGTATTGTTATGCATGATATAATCAATCTCATCCTGAATTACCTCTTTCTAGAAATAAACATCCCTAGAAGCCATAGCTTTATTGAAGTTCGGTGGATCCTCCTCAATATTAAAACAATATTGATGTTGAGACAAAGTCTCATTTCTTGTTCCTTTAACTAAATATAGTTGAAAATCATATCCAAAAGATTTAGCTTTTCTAGCTCTAGTACTCTTTCTAAGTTCAGACACAGAACTTGTACCAGCAGAAGCATCTTCAACTTGAGTTGTGTTCTTGCTGAAAGATTGTTGAATCATGTCCCTTGATCTAGGTATAGATGTAAATCCTTCTTCATCAAAGATAGCATTTCTTGATTCAATAATAGTGTTCACAGACACAGAGTCATTAGATTCTAAAACATAGAATCTATAAGCTTTGGAGTGCTCATCATATCCAATAAAGATACAATCTATACCTCTTGCACCCAATGTCTTCCTTTTGGGTTCAGTGAGCCTCACAACTGCTCGACAACCCTAAACTTTGAGATTACTCAAATTTGGTACCTTTTTACACCGAAGTTCAAAAGAAGTATTCTTACTCCTTTTGTTTAGAGTTCTATTCAAAATATAACATGCAATTAACATAGCCTCACCCCAAAAACCTTCGCTTAAACTTGAATAGGACAACATGGTATTAACCATTTCTTTTAAAGTCCTATTTTTCCTTTTAGCTACACCATTTTGTTGTGGTGTATAAGGAGTTGTGGTTTGATGTATTATTCCAGTTGATTCAAAATAAACCGAATCATAATGCTCACCACCTCTATCAGTACGTAAAACTTTTATTAATTCATTCTTATGAAGTTCAACCTTTTGTTTATAAATCTTAAATTTATCAAGAGCTTCATCTTTGGAATGTACCAAATAGACATAACAATATCCAGATGCATCATCAATAAAAGTAACAACATACTTTTTGTTTCCAAGGGAAGTTGTTGCATTGAAATCACATAAATCACTATATATAAGTTCCACCACCTTGCTTTCCCTAACAACATCTTTGAAAGGCTGTCTAGTGATTTTAGTTAGCATGCATACTTTATATTTTCATTATTTTTCATATCAAAAGCAGGAATTAAACTCATTTTAGACATGTCTTTTAATCTCTTGTATTGAATGTGTCCTAGTCTAGCATGCCATAATTCATATTTATTAAAATTATTGCTAGTACTAGTAGAAGTCAAACAAACATAATTATTAATATTAAGCCTAATCATTCCATTACATATATATATATATATATATATATATATATATATATATATATATATATATATATATATATCCAAATCCCATAAAAGAACCATGTTTTCACAAGATATACTTGTCACTTTCTAATACTTGCTTGTAACCATAATTATTTATTACAATTTCAGACACAAGATTCTTACAAATCGTTGGAACATATAAAACATTGTTCAAACACAAACATTTCCCAGAAGTAAAGGTAAGTAAAACATATCCTAGTCCCTTGATTGGATCAATTGCAACATTTCCCATCTTCACAATAGATCCATCTTGAATTGGTTGAAAGTCTTTGAACCAATATAGTTCTTTGCAAACATGACTTGTTGCTCCCGAATCAACCCACCATGCAACATTATCATCCTGAACATAAAATGCTTTAGAAATCAAAGAAATATAATTCTGAATATATTTAGAATTCTGCATGCAAACAGAAATATGACCTTGTTATTTTTCTGGATCCTTAGATCCACTTGGTCCAGCACCATCCTTGTTCACTTTGCGAAGACGACAATCTTTCTTAAAGTGACCCGGTTTCTTACAATTCCTACAAACCAACTTAGCCTTCTTGTTGTAAGACTTGTCATCCTTTCCTTTAAACTTCCTTTTTCCATTAGACTTCTTAGGATTCTTTGAACTTTCTCCTTCCACCATGTTCACAGAAGAGGAACCAACTTGGTTCTTGCCTTTAGGATTGTTATCAAGTTCTTGAGTCCTTAAGGACTCTTCAATCCGTAAATGGCTTCCAAGTTGAATCAAAGTCAATTCCTCTTTGTTATGTTTCAGATTGTGTTTAAAATCCTTCCAGGAAGGGAGCTGTTGTCAATGATCACAACCACATAAATGGTTTCATCCATTTTCAGATTGTGTTGAGCAAACTGTCCCAAAATACTTAACATTTCATGGAATTGTTACATAACAGGACTGGAGTCAATCATCTTGTAACCCATAAAGTTACTAACAAGAAACTCCTTGCTAGAAGCATTTTCAGCCATGTACTTGGATTCAAGAGAATCCCACAATTCTTTTGCAGATTCAAAATTTTGATAGATATCAAACAAAGAGTCAGACATACCATTAAGAATACGACCACGACATATGTAATCATCATTTTCCCACTTTGATCTCCTTCGTGTTGCCTCCAAAGGTTCATCTTCAACAGATTCTAGTAAGACTGGCATGGGTGTACTTAGAACATACAACACTTTCAGAGTGGTAAGGAAAAAGTGCATCTTCTTCTGCCACCTACGAAAATCTTATCCTTCAAACTTGTTCAATTTGTTAAACTTGCTTGTCATATGCTTCACATAATCACCACTTGCCATGATCACATAATACTTCAATTTTTGTTAGAAATAGGGGATGAACAGATTGCTTGGATTCTCTGAAAGTCGTGATTTGCTATCAAATTGAAGTATTTCGATGGTACGGATCGAACACTCAATTGGATGAAATTCAGAGATATGAAAATTAGATAATGTTTGTGAAAATGTTCTTCAAGATGTACCAGAAAAATGACCAAAAACGGATTTATGATCTCTGTTTGAAAACTGTCATATGACAGTTTCAAACTATCATAAAACCATAAAAACTAACATAAAACGGGTATTTGGATAAGGGTCAAACCAATGGTAAATTATCGACCCCAGCCAGGGGCTCTGCCCCTTGGACCCCGCTCCTAGGGGTGCTGCCTCCGGACCCCCGTTCGTTTAGGGGCTTCGCCCTTAAATAACAGTGTACTTTGAATCTTGAAAAACTTAAACGAGTTTGCACTCCTACACTATCCTAACTTGTTCAATATTCATCAATATCACCTTTGGTCAACAAATTTAATCCTATTACACTTAAATAATATTAATGATATTAAATCACCAACATTGAATGAAGACAATCGAATAAGAATCATTAGAGACAAAAAAATGCTTGTATTTTGACATAATTTCCAAGAAATAGAATATGACGATTCCACTTGTTTGGTTCGATGGGGTTGTGCCATGAGGTACCACTCATGATGAAAGAAAGTTTTATATATATCAGGTAAGAATTTAATGAAAGAACATTCCTCTAGATTATTTTATGGAAAAAAATAATAAAATTGGAAACAAAGCATTCAAGTTTATTATCATTATGAATATCAGACTTATATCAAATAATGCAAGCTTCAGTTGAGAGCATAATAAATACTTCTCATTACTGATAGGGGCTTAGATTGGGAGATCTTTCGAGGCGTTGGTGGAAAGATCATCGAGATGTAACTGTAGATATCATTTGAGGCATCGATGAAATTCATAGAAAAATTTTCCTTTCCTAACTCTTGAAGGTTTGGTTAACGCAGTTTAAAAATTTTTGGTTACATCAAGAAGGGCTATAAACGTTAAATATATGAACATATTGTATTTCTTATATACCTGATGGTTTTGACGGTGTAAAGCAGTGAAAAACAACTTGAATTAAGAAGGAAAAAGATTAGACTACAAAGAAAGTAAATGATACTCCATAAAAAAAGATTGACGGTCCCTGATCTACGAAGTTGGGCATCCTCGATTAAGCATATCGCATATCATGATATCAACAATTGAAGAACATCAAATCTCTAAATCAAGGGTCTTAACTTTTCAGTCCTAGAGTCACTTATTCATGAAGAACTGGGGATCATGAAGCATCATGCCAAGCATGTTTACGAAATGAACAAAATTCGTTTTCTCATAGAGCTTTTTCTATATCAATCGACTATTACTTCCTTTAAGAGGACAAAAAAAAAAGTTTTCTATAATTCCTTGATGTTATCCTTTATGAAGTGATATAAAATTACTATATGTTAGGACGTTGAGTGTCGTATTGGATTATGTGAGATGAAAATTACACTATGAACCATAATAGCTTGGAACACGAAGCATTCAGTAAATGTAGTCAGGGAGTGGAGATGTTATTCATAAGACTTAGGAACAACAACTAAGTACTCTACTTCGGCCCTAGACATAGAAACAACAACTAAGTACTCTACTTCGGCCCTAGACATAGAAACACAATTTTGTTTACTAGATAACCAACTTACTAATCTTCCTACAAGAAATTTGCAACCTCCATAGTTGATTTTCGATCAATCATACATATACCATGATTTATGTTAGTAAAAGCTTGCAAATTGAATTCATTGTTGGCAGGACATCAGATTCCTAATCCTTTTGTTTCATGGTGATTTCGTAGAATTTTCTTGAATTAAGTAAAGTGGGATACCTAGGGTTTTTTTAGAATCTTGGATAAAGACATGTTGATAATATTATATCTAGACAACTAGCAGAACGATACAGAAGTTGTCCACTCATGCAATGATTTTTCTTTTGATCAAAAAGTTCATGATCACAATCGTTGATACCTCAAAAATAAACCTTAAAATCTACCTGTAATTTAGGAAATTGTATGACTGAATCTCTTATTAACTCCAATATAATACATTGACTATCAAATAAAAATTAAAAAGACAATACAATCACGAGGGAAGACCTTTTCGGTATATATATTCCTTGGGAAATCAAACAACCATGTCAATATGACTATTTTAGATGTCGTTCTTATAAGAAGAATTACTAGTATTATATTTAGAGCTAATAATTAATTAGATTATACAAATGAAAAATTAGCAACAGCAAGAAATATTGGAAATAAACCAACGACGATATAAAAATATAAATGGATCATCGCAGCTAGATTCTAGAAATGGATTTTGCTAAAATCGTTGACGTCGGCAATCGTTGACGGCTATCATGTGACACTCCGGCTTCCGATTCCACGCGTTGTCATTCCTCAGCGGTCTTGACACATTACGAGGCAGAGGAAGGAAAAAGCATGCCAAGAAAATTAAAATGTACAAATCGTAATCTAATATAAATATTTTGAAAATTGAAAATATTACAAGACAAAAACATATGATAAACAGCCAAAAAAATTGAAATGTACAAACTTTAATCTTTTGTAAATACTTTTAAATTAAATTATTAAAACACAAATTATTTGGGCAAAACGACATTTAATTCTACTCAAAAACCAATTTTGATGATAACATTGTTTTCATATACATGTATAAAAACAATTATGTTGGTATTTCAAAAAAAAAAAACATCAACATATCAAAATGAGGATTCCTAAATTTCCTATTCAGAATAGGTTTGCGAATATATTCCAAAATTAAGGGCACAATATGCTTTTCTTAATTTCGTCAGATGCTTATAGCTAACCATTATTTTTTTTTTTTTACTCTGGAGCATCCCTTCTCTTTAATGATCTTTAAGCTGTAATGATCTTTATTCCTTAAAAAGTGTAAGTGTGTGTATATATATATATATATATATATATATATATATATATATATATATATATATATATATATATATATATATGGAAAAGTGAATATACCCTTAAGGGTATATAAGCTTAGGTACCCGAACACACCATAATACGTCGTTTTGTTTGATATATTTATTATAATGTTCATAAACTTCAATCTTAAGTTGATTTACTTTCAAGATATTCGAAATTTCCGTATAATCTTTCTCTTACATCACATCTTTTTGCCGAACACTTATTAGGCTATATATTAGATGAAAATGAAAATTATGTAAGACAAAGATAAATGTGTAATTTATAAAAATCTTGGAAGTAAATCAAGTTAGAAGTTAAATTATAAGAACATTAGACAATTAGAATGTATTATATGATACAAAACAACGTATTATGATGAGTTTGGGTACCTAAGCTTATATACCCTTAAGGGTATATTCACTTTTCCCATATATATATATATATATATATATATATATATATATATATATATATATATATATATATATATATATATAGAGAGAGAGAGAGAGAGAGAGAGAGAGAGAGAGGTGGGTTCAATTGAAAAAATAAAAAAGGTTGAGAATGGGGAATCATTCTCAGCCACTCATTTTATTCAAGCATAAAAAGATATGGTGGCAAACTTGTAAATATGAGAACAACCTTCGATCTCAAATACGTATCTATAGTTCAAACCCATTCATCGTTCATCATCCAAATTTCTTCTCCAACTTTCAACAATCATCCAGATTTCTTCAATTAAACCATCATCAACATCATCCAGTACTAATCAATCATCGATATTCGTCAATAATCAACACGATTCAACAGTTAACAACAAAAATTCGTTTTTGGTTCTTTTAATTCAACCTTCAATTGTGCTTGAATACGATCAGATCTTCAACATCTATGATTAATTATACTCTCAGCGTTATTAGATCAATATCATCGATAATCAACAAAAATCCACTTCATATCATTCATTCAACATCGATTATCAAATAAAACTTGAAAATTGAGGTTAGAAAAATATCAAATGGTTTTTTTTTTTGAAAAATTTCATATAATTCTCTATCAATCTACTCTTTTGTAAGATTTAAATAGTCAAAATATCATGTTTTTAACAATTTTAAAAAAAGTTAAATTGTATGTACTCCAACTGTTTGATGAAATGCATGAACTAAATTACCACGTTATATTCATATATGAATATGTTTTCTCAGTATATGATTATTAAAACAAAAAAACAAATATGCAAGTCTGTATGTTATTTATATGTGAATAACATATAAAAATTATATATATATTTGTGAAAATACATTGTAATATTCATATGTGAATATACTTTGTAATATTCATATGTGAATATACTGTGTAATATTCATATGTGAATATACTGTGTAGTATTCATAAGTGAATATATCATCTAATATTCACATATGAATATACTATGTAATATTCACATGTGATATACCATGTAATACTATGTAATATTCAGATATGAAAATATTATCTAATATTCATAAGTGAATATACCATCTAATATTCACAAGTGAATATACTATGTAATATTCATAAGTGAATGGATCGTCTAATACTTAAATATGAATATACTATGTTTATTATATGCTATATTCATATATGAATGATACTTCAATTGTAAAAAAAATTAATCATAGTTTTTATTCATAACTGAATAACGAATGTACTGTAGTCAAAACCTGATTCATTTTTATTTACTTATGAATAACGATAGCTGAAAATATAAAAAAAATAAATTTTTTATTTTATCTTAAAACTATATCAATATGGATGTATATTTGTAGAGAATAAAAAATCATGAATTTTGGTATATTTAAAATCATTTTTCGATAAAAATAGCTTCTTAAAAATTAAAAAAAAAAAACGAAAAAACCATGTTTTTGTATATATTAAGCTAATGATTAGCATAATTTAAGAAAACATGTTTTGTTGGAAAACACATGTCTATTCCTTTCCCATTTCTGCTGGTACGACGGAGGCTTTTGCGGCAAAAATAAATGAGTGACTGAGAATGATTCCCCCATTCTCAACCTTTTTTTTCTCAATTGAACCCTTCTCTCTCTCTCTCTCTCTCTCTCTCTCTCTCTTTCTCTCTCTCTCTCTCTCTCTCTCTCTCTCTCTCTCCTCTCTCTCTCTATATATATATATATATATATATATATATATATATATATATATATATATATATATATATGGGTAAAATGAATATATCTAACAACCTTATATAAGCTTAGGTACCTAACTCCATAATACTACATCGGTTTGTATCATATTTACATTGTAATTGCCTAAGATTCTTAAACTTCAACCCCATAACTTGATTACTTCCAAAATCTTTGGACTTTCAACAATATCTTTCTTTTACATCACGTCTTTCTATCGAATACCACCTATGGGCTTCATATCCTACCGCTACAAATGAAAGGATGTAGGAGAAATATAATGATGAATTTCCAAATTTTTTTGAAGTAAATCAAGTTTAAGGATGAAGTTTAAGAACCTTGGATGATTGCAATGAAAATTTAATGTAAAATGACGTAGTTTGATGAGGTTAGGTACCTAAGCTTATATAAGGTTGTTAGGTATATTCACTTTACCATATATATATATATATATATATATATATATATATATATATATATATATATATATATACACACACACACACACACCAAATGCCTTCAAGTCCAGCGGTATCCGGTATTGCCCTCCCTCCTTGAAGGAGAGAGAGAGAGAGAGAGAGAGAGAGAGAGAGAGAGACGTCCCAACAATATGACCCAAAATTTTCATTTCTAATTTAAATAAAACAATATTTCAAAAAAATCATCAATACAATACAAGTGAAACTAAGTGTATCCACATCATATCCATTAGAGTAAATCACAAAAAGCAGAACTATGTGGTGTGTGCGATGCAGTCATCTCGAGCTCTTCCCTCTGGAACCAGAAATACCTAAAACATAAACTAAAAATTGTAGACACAAAGCTTAGTGAGTTCCCCAAACTACCCATACCATACATAATAAGTCACATACTGGGCCTCCGCACGGCATCGAACCCGCTCGGTATACAAATCTATTATTCTTAGGCCACGACTGACATCAGGCCCCCCCACTATACACATATGATATGCACAAAAGTACCCACTAATTTTAATATTTATAACCTAACAAACTTAAACTAACTATGCACTTATAGGCAGTGTACCTAGTCGGATTACAGTATAGCTTGGGTAAGTCGGGTGTCATTCACAGGGAACGGTGTTACTAATTAATCTATTTGCTATCAAATTAACCTAATTATTAACAAGTTTAGAAAAGGGTTTTATCTGATTTTACAAGATCAGACGAACTTAAATCAAATTCAATAAGTAAAAACACACTCTTGTCTAGTTCGAATCCACTTCTTCGTTATGGCTAGCTAATGATTATGGATTATTAAGTTGGTTTAGTTGTATTAGTACTTTAGTTCTAACTTTACAAATAGTTAATTAATTCATGTCAAACTATGTATGGTCACACACAATTAAACACAAAGTCAATTATGAATATGCTATGTAAACGCAATTATAGTCACAATACACGTTCTCTAGCACAGCTAAGTTTATTTACTCTAATTGCTAATTAAGATTGGTCAATCCTAGCTCTAACAATTAAATGTTCACTAAATCATTAGGTAGACAAGTTCATGCAGTTAATGGTCACTAAGCTACACAGAACATGTAATCAAACAATTAGAGAAACAAACACAAGCATGCTAGGTAACTATAATTCAACCACAAGCTATTTACCAACTAAATAATTCCATAAAAATTAAGCTATTCATAAGTTGGAAGCTTCATCTAGCTAAACAAGAGTAGCTAGATTCAGCTGCTCATAATAGCAACTAACACACTAACACAAATCAAAGTAATATGAAACATGTTCTAGTTAACAAATAAATAAACTAAATTGTGGACCTTCACTCTTTTGGTGTTGAAAGCCTCTTCCCAGAACTTTTCTTCTGCTTAAATTCGCCTTCTGGAACTCCTCTCTTCAGCTAAAAGTCCCTTCTATTCGTAATGGTTAAGGGTTTATATAGTTGCTGATTTTCACAAATTCACGTCGTGAATAATAAGATATTCACGTCGTGAGTTTCAGATAACCGTGCCCGTCAAGGATTCCTTCACCCGCGTACATATATTCTAGAACCAACTCTCACGTCGTGAATCTTCAAGTTCCCACGACGTGAGAACACTTTTTCCAGATTTTCTTCCCTTTTAATCTTTTAATTCTCAAAGTTTCTTTCTTTAACGCTTTTAGTCCCTTTTCTTCAAAATGTCTTCTTTTTGGCTGCAAATAACATTTAAACTCATAAGTACCATTATTCTAAACAAATTACCAACTTATTAATAAAAATGTACTTAAATATTGCCTAAAAATAGGTATAAATATGACAATATCAAAATACGATATATATTACATAATCATGCTAACACATACAATGATCATAAAACAATAACATACGTTTCATTCGTTGGGCCTCGCCCGACATCGAACCCCACCCGGTATACATAGCAGTACATAACACATGCAAGGGTCACACAGACTCCTAACATCCTAACATAAACAATAAGGGCCGACATTGGTCCCTTATACCCACCAAACCCAGTAAGGAAACTTACATCAACTGCTGAATCTCAATGAAATTCCCTGGCTGCTAGTCCGATGAATCCCTGAGCTATCAATACAAAATTACACCCAATTAACATTTTGGGTTCCAATCTAAATCCAACAATCCATACTTAGGGTAAAAAGACCATTTTACCTCTCACCTAGTTTGGTCCTAGACTAAGGCCCAAACTTACAATCTAAAAGGCCAAAAAATCAATTAATCATCCAAGGCCCATTTATGGCCCAATTTTCCAAATTGGACACAAACCCCTACATGGGCCTTACCTTAAAGCCCAACAGTTTTTCCTAGTCCAAAACACTTGCACTTATATGGCCCAATAAGAACTCAAACACCCAAGCCCAAAAGAAAGCCCAAAAGAAAGCCCAAACTCGAAGTCTAAAATGCAAAAACCCATCTAACTGAGTACATGGGATGTACTCAACTGTACGCTAAGCGTACACGCTATATGGCATGTACGTTGTGCGTACAGACTTGTACGCCCAACGTACCCACCCATTAAGCCATAATCCTCCTTAAGCACTTAATGCTTAAGTCCAAAAGTCCAAACCATATATCTGAATCCTAATAAGTGTCTAGAACCATAAAGTCACTGACTTTGTGACTTTCTATGCCCCAAAAGAACCCAACTTCAAGATATAGCACTTTACTTTCACTAAATGGACATAATGTCATGCATGGGTGATTCTAATCCCTAAATTTGCGAACTTTATGGACCTTGAACCTTAGAAACAGCAAGAGTGGCAACTCATAGCTCCTGGAGTGGTATTAAACCACTAGATCTCATTCATGGGACCAAAATGGGTCCAAAACTCATATAAACTAGATCTAAACTTCTAATGAGCAAGGTCATAGTTTTTTTTACCTCAAACAAGCTGGAAATGAAGTAGAGAATCAGCATCCACAAGCTCTTCCTTGATCAATAATCTTGCACCAAGCTTCTATTTCTTGATTATGGACCAAAACACACCAAAATGGACATAATGAGCTCAAAACACAAAGGAGAGGTTTAGGGTTTCAAGTATGAGGCTATGAGGTCAGAGGAGGCTGAGAAAAGAGGGTTTCAGGAGCCATAAATGTGTTTATATAGTGTCCAACCCCAAAATTAGGGTTTTCATTAAATCACACGTACGCACCGTGTACATGGATGTACGCCTCGCATACGTGTCCAAAATCCCGTCATGGCCTCGCATGAGTACACTAAGCGTACTATGTGGTATGACCTGTGTACTCTCTTCATAGCTTGTACGTTAAGCGTACCATGTTGTATGCCCCGTGTACAACACAAGGACCAAAATGCAACTTATAAATACAAAAGGGGCAATAGTAAAACATACCAGGATTTAAGTGTGACAATTATTCCGCACTTGAATCACTCTTCATCCTCGAAGTCTGCTGCCTCAAACAAATCCGGATAGTGCTCCCTCATCTCAACCTTTGGCTCCCAAGTCCACTCCGAACCCTTGCGGTGCTGTCATTGCACCTTCACTAGCTCGACAACCTTCTTCCTTAAGGCTTTAGTCTTCCGATACAGAATCGCCACCGATCTCTCAATATAATTTACGCAGTCATCCACCTAAATATCCTCCAATGACACCACTACATAATCATCCAATAAGTACTTCCACAGCTGAGAGACGTGGAATGTGATATGAAACTTACTAAGCTCATCGGGAAGATCCAGGTGATAAGAAACCTGCCCCACCTGAGCCAAAACCCTGAAAGGACCAATATACCTGGGGCCCAGCTTGCCTCGCTTCCTGAACCGGATGATACCTTTCCAAGGTGACACCTTTAGGAAAACCATATCTCCCATTTGGAACTCTAAGTCTGACCATCGCCTGTCGGCATAAATCTTCTACCGACTCTGAGATGTATGGAGCCTGCTCCGAACCTACTAAATCAGCTCAGTGGTCTTGAGTACCACCTTGGTACTCCCCGTAACTTGCTGACCGACCTTGCCCCAACAAATCAGGGTCCTGCATTTCTTCCCGTAGAGCATCTCAAAAGGAGGTCGATCAATGCTAGCGTGATAACTGTTGTTATACAAAAATTCCGCTAACGGAAGATATGCATCCCAACTCCCTCCAAAGTCCAACACACACGCTCGCAACATATTCTCAAGAGTCTGAATAGTCTGCTCACTCTGACCATTAGTCTGCGGATGAAATGTTGTGCTAAAAAGGAGACGAGTTCCCAACTCGTCGTGAAACCTCTTCCAAAACCTAGAAGTAAATCGGACATCTTTGTCAGAAAGCACTGATACCAGCACTCCATGACATGCCACCACCTCCTTGATAGAAACCTTGGCCAACTTCTCTGCTGAAATACTCTCCTGAACCAGAATAAAATGCGCGCTCTTGGTCAAACGATCCATGATGACCCATATTGAATCCACTCCACGCGCAGTCCTGGGAAGCTTCGTGACAAAATCTATGGTGATGTCTTCCCATTTGCATATAAGAATCTCTAACAGGTGCATCTTGTCGTGAGGTCGTTGCTGCTCGGCCTTGATTTTCCTGTAAGTCAAGCACCAGTCCACGTACTAGGCCACATCCCACTTCGTGCAAGGCCACCAATAATCGCGACGAAGATCCCTATATTATGAGCCTCCTCCATCAGAATCTGGTATACACCACCCCAATATTAAACCCAAACTCGCCGATGCAAAGTCAAAAATCTACGGCTATTATAATCGAAGGAAGCCACCTGACCCACAACATGCTCGCTCTTACGGTGCTCTTCCTTCATAGCCTTGACCTGTGCCTCACTAATCTGCTCCATCAATAGAGTAATCACAATCATCCTCAAACATATGTCTTTGATCGGAACCGCGACCACCTTGCGGTTGATAGCATCAGCCACCGCATTGGCCTTCCCCGTGTGATAAAGGATCTCGCAATCATAATCCTTCACCACATCCAACCATCGATGTTGCCTCATATTCAGATTCGGCTGGTCCATCAAATACCTCAAGTTCTTGTGATCCGTGTAAATAGTACAACGAACCCCATAGAGGTAATGCTGCCAAATATTAAGGGCAAAAACCACGACCCCCAACTCCAAATCATGTGTTGAATAATTCTCCTCATGAGGCTTGAGCTGCCTTAAAGCGTAAGCGGTCACACGATCCCTCTGCATCAACACTTCCCCCCCCCCCCAAAACTTTGATCGAAGTATCATATTAAACCACGAAATCATCAACACCCTCTAGCAGGCTCAGAATCGACACATCACACAACTGGTGTCTCAGAGTCTCAAAAGTTTCCTGTTGTTCAAGCCCCCAGCGAAATGTAACCGTCTTCTTGGTCATTCGAGTCAAAGGAGAAAATATCTTGGAGAAATTCTAGATGAATCTCCGAAAATAACCAGCCATACCAAGAAAACTCCGAATCTCAGATGCAGACCTCGGAACCTCCCACTGCATCCTGGCCTCAACCTTGACCGGATTGACCAGAATACGCTTCTGGTTGATAAGACGCCTCATAAATTGCACCTAGTGCAACCAGAACTCACACTTTGAGAACTTTGCGAAATGTCTCTCCCTCCTCAATATCTACAACACTTCCCTCAAGTGCTCCTCATGATGCCCCTGAGTCTTGGAATAAAGCAAGAATCATCAATAAATACAATCATATACCAATCCAACAATGGATACACATGCGGTTCTTGAGATCCATGAATGCGGCTGGAGCATCGGTGAGCATAAAAGGCATCACCACAAACTCGTAATGACCATAATGAGTCCAAAAAGTTGTCTTCTGCACATCCTCATCCCTGAACCGCATCTGATGATAACTCGATCGCAAATCAATCTTGGAGAACCAAGATGCACCCTGAAGCTAGTCAAAAAGATCATTAATCATAAAAAGTGGATAATGGTTCTTCACCGTTACCTTAGTCAACTCCTGGTAGTCAATGCACATACGATGAGACTCGTCCTTCTTCTTCACATACAGAATCGGTGCTCCCCAATTCGAACTACTCGGTTGAATAAACCCCTTGTCTAATAGCTCCTGCAGCTGTGTAGACAACTCATGTAGCTGTGTAGACAACTAATGCATCGCAGGAGGAGCCAACTGATACGGTGCTTTGGCTATCAGAGCCGTACCTGGAACCAGATCAATCCTGAACTCCACTGCCTCTCCGGAGCCACCCAAGGCAAATCCTATGGAACACATCCAGGTAATCCCGCACAATCGGCACATCATCAACGATCGCCTTACCCTTATCTCGGGTATCCATGATGTAGGCGACATAACCAGACCAAATTTGCTAAATATAGTGTCTGGCCCTCGCTGCAGAATAGAAAACCAGCCCACGCTGCGGTCTCTCCCCATGAATTACCAACTCTCCCATAGTTGGGGCCCGAACCCGAACTAGCTATTGCTCATAGTCGATCACTGCCCCATTAGGGCTCGACCAATCCATGCCCATGTTGACCTTGTTCCCACGCATCAAAATGGGAACCAAATCCACCAAATACTGCTCACCGAACAACTGAAGAGTACAACCCCGATGAACTCTCGTAACTTGAACAAACCTATCATTAGTAATCTGAACATCAAGAGGACAATCCTGCTCCCCCGGAGCTCCAACAAAAATCTTGCTAAGCGCAAGCGATACAAAGGATCGGGTAGCCCATAAATCAAACAATACCAATCCAGATATACCGTTCACTAGGAACGATCCTAAAATGAAACATATACACATAAGCAAGCAATTCAATATAAATAAAGAGATAAGGTGAAGATACATACCTGTAACCACATCGGGAGTTGCACGCGCCTTCCTTTCCGTTAACCAGAAAACCATGCTCTTCGCCACAGGCACGTCTTCCGGGCCCTGGCGGCCGTCAGTAATCCGAAGAGTTGTAGGAGTAGGTGCTGGCGTCGTTCCTGTTGCATCCAAACTCGGATAATGAGCCTTCTTGTGACCCCTTTGACTGCAATGAAAACAAATCAGATCAGATCCCTGGGTGGTGGTAGCAGTACAATCTCTACTATAATGACTCGTCCGATCGCACTTGAAGCAACCAGAACCACCAACCATGCACGGTCCCTCGTGTGCCTTGCCGCACTTGCCACAACGGCTCTGGACCTGATGGCCACTCGATCTAGACTTAGATACTTGGTCCTCTTACCCGAACCCTCAACACTTAACACAAAATCTGGCTTCCTCTTCCTCTCCAGCTCCAGATCAATCTCCCTCTCCCAAGATCGCACTATCATATCCTCCAGCATCTTACAGGTGGACCGGCTCATAAAATACCAAATGTCACTCATCAACGTCTTATGATATAAGTCCTTCTTCATCTAGTCATCTTCCACATACTGCGGAACCAGAAGCGCCCTCTCCCAGAACATCGCGGTGATCTCAACCGTCGTCTCCATAGTCTGGCGGAGATCCTGAAACTCTCACGCCAACTGCTGCATCTCAATCACCGGTGCAAACTCAGCTCGAAACCTGGTCGAGAAATCATCCCATGACATGACATCAACAACATCATCATTGACGTCATGTCCTACCTCCGCCCACAAGGCTCGTGTCCTGTCCTTCAAAAGGTAGGAGGCTAGTCCGACCTTATCCTCCGGGGGAAAACTACTGGTGTGGAAGGCATTAGCAACGTCCGCTAACCATCTCCTGCTCACTATCGGGTCCTTCTCCCAGTGATAGTCCAGAGCTCCATATGCTCAAAACTCCCTGAATGTTAAAGAACATGCTCCCGCAAGCGCCATTATCTCAGATCAAAACGAGCTCAACTGCTCATCCAGAACCTCTAGAATACCCTCCTTGACCGTGTCGAACATCACATAAGTCTGATCAAGAATGTAATGAGTAATCTCTGACGAGATGAACTCCCTAGTCTGCTCCTCGAGCTGCCTGACTCTAGATCCTAAGCTTGAACCCTCACCGGCCCCAAAACTCCTAATAGGTCTGCCTCTCAGTGTCACCATACTGAAAATAGACCATATAAACCATCAAAATATTCATCGATATATATATATATATATATATATATATATATATATATATATATATATATATATATCGGGAAATCACAAACTCCACAAGCTCCATGATTTTATCATAGCTCTCCTTAAATCGAGTACGGATCCTTTGCTTCCAATAGTACAGACCCATACTACCTTCCATATATATATCCATACTTTCCTCAAGAATTGCCTTGACTCAATCCAAGTTACTTTATATTCATACAACTTTCCCATCACAGATAAGGCTCCCAACACTAGATCTCATCCTAGGTTTTCCTAAGTCAAACTCCATACCACTCTTTGCCATCAGCTGCAGAAGGAACTCTTGCTAACTCCCTCTAACTAGCTCACGGATAAAATTACATACCACTAAAACCAGATAATTCTTCGAATGAAAGGTCTCATGCTACAACGGGTGGACTCAAACAAGAGATACACAATAGAGTTAAAAGCTAACCTTCTAATATTATTTAGTTCCCATAATATGTAACTTACAACATTCACTTGCTAGTTAGCTAAAGTTGGTAAGAACTCCTAAAAAGCACAAAGCAATCTACATTCGAGCATCAAGTGACCAGAACAAGCATCACCTAACCAGACCATCCTATCACTGACTAATCAGTGCTAGCATGCAATTCTACAAGCTCATACAACAAGCATACAAGGCATCTCTCTTATCATGCAAAAAAAAAACTGGTCAGATCCTTAGCCATAACTAGCATGCAATTCACAGATTCACAAATCAAAACATATCAGATAACATGTATGGCTATTTTTGGGAAACTTACTTGAACTCGGCTGATTGCATGCACCACACCCTTTCTTATTTAAGAAAAACTCTTTTCTTAGAAATATATTTCTGTTTAAAAAAAACTTGACCAAATCCTCAGTTTGAGTTTAGACACATCCGAGAGTGTGCCCGAATCCCTCAAACCAAGGCTCTGATACCAACTTGTAACATCCCAAAAGGATGACCCAAAATTTTCATTTTTAATTTAAATAAAACGTTATTTCAAAACCATCATTAAAATAATCCAAGTGAAACTAAGTGTATCATCATCATATCAATCAGAGTAAATCACAAAAGCAGAAGTATGTGGTGTGTGCATTGCAATCATCACGAGCTCTTCCCCTTGGAATCAGATATACCTTAAAGATAAAATAAAAACCATAAGCACAAAGATTAGTTAGTTCCTGAAACTATCCCATACTATACATAATAAATCACATACTGGAACGCCACCCTACATCGAGCCCCGCTAGGAGAGATGCCTTTGTATGCCTATTATATGAGCTTGTAGACTTGCATGCTAGTACTGATCAATCAGTGATAAGATGTCCTGATTAGGTTATGTTTGGTTCTGATTACTCGATGCTTGAATGCTGGTTGCTTTGTGCTTTCTAGGAGTTATCACTAGTTTCATCTAACTAGTAAGTGAATATGTTAAGTTACATATTAATGAGACTAGATAATTTTATAAGGTTAGGTTCTAACTTTATTGCACATCTCTTGTTTGAGTCCAACCGTTGTGGTTGATACCTCTCATTCGACGAATTATCTAGTTTTGGTGATATGTAATATTATTTGTGAGCTAGTTACAGGAAGTTAACCAGAGTTCCTTCTGCAGCTCATAGTGGAGAGTGTTGTTGATTTTGTGCTAGGAAAACCTAGGAAGAGATTTAGTGCTCGAAGCCTTATCTTGATGAAGGTTAATTGTATGGATATAAAGTTACTTGGCAGATTCAAGGCAATCCTTAGGAAAGTAAGGATAAATGTGGAACGTAGTATGGGACCATTGTACTGGAAGTAGAGGATCCATACTCCAGTTAAGGAGAGTTGCGATGAAACCAGGAAGCTTGTAGAGTTTGTGATCCCTCGATATATTTTGATGCGTATTCTGAAGGTATATGTGGTCTATTTTCAGTATGGTGACTCTTTGAGGCATACTGATTGGTAGTTCTGGTGCTGGTGAGGGCTTTGGCTCAGGTTCTGGAGTTGGGCAGTTGGATGATTAGACAAGGGAGTTCATTTTGTCTAAGATTATGTGTTGCATTCTAGAGCAGACTTTTGTGATCTTTTATACGATCAAGGAGGGTATTGCGGAGCTGTTGGAGGAGCGTTTGGGCTCTTTCAATTATGGGACAGTGGCCATGGTTGGGGGGTTCTCATTAACCTTCAAGGAGTTACGGGCATATGGAGCTCCATACTCTCACGGGGCGATGGACCCAATAGCGAGTAGGAGGTTGTTAATGGATGTTGCTAACGCCTTTCGCACCAGCAGTTGTCCCGAGGGGGCAAAGGTAAAACTTGCTTCATGTCTTCCGAAAGATAGAGCACGAGACTGGTGGAAGGAGGTTAGCTGTGTAGTTGATGATTATGCTATTGATTCGATGACATAGGATGATTTTATGAATAGATTCAGGGCTAAGTTTGCACTGGTGATCGAGGTGCAACAGTTGACGCGAGACTTTGAGGACCTCCGCCATACTACTGAGACGATGAATGAGATCACCATGATGTTTTGTGATGGGGAACCGTTGATTCCATGGTATGTGGTGGATGTGGAGATGAAGAAGGTGAGGTGCCATGAGATGCGGAGGAGTGATATTCGACAGTTTTTGAACCGATCCAGTTGTTCAGCGAGAAGTATCTGGTTGATTTGGTTCCCATTCATTCACGTGGGAACAAGGTTATCATGTACATGGATTGGTTGACCCCTAATGGGGCAGTGATTGATGGTGAGTAGCAATTAGTTCAGATTCGAACCCCAAGTAGGGGAGACTTAGTCGTTCAGGGAGAGAGAGCTCAGTGTGGGCCGAGTTTATGTTCAGCAGCGAGGGCCATATGTTATATTCAACAGGGTTGTTCTGGATTTGTCGCCTATGCTATGGATACCTGTGATAAGGGTAAGGTGACTATGGACGATGTGCCTATTATGCGGGAGTATCCAAATGTGTTTCCAAAGGATTTTCCTGGTTGCCTCCAGAGAGGCAGGGTGAGTTCAAGATTGATCTGGTTCCAGGTGCGGCTCCGATAGCCAAAGCACCATATCGATTGGCTCCTCCAGAGATGCAGGGGTTGTCTACATAGTTGTAGGAGCTGTTAGACAATGGATTCAATCGACTAAACAGTTCGACATGGGGAGAACCGATCTTATTTTTGATGAAGATGGATGGGTCTCATCTTATGTACATTGACTATCAGGAACTGAATAAGGTAACGATGAAGAACCGTTATCCACTCTCGAGTATTGATGATCTGTTTGACCAGCTTCAAGGTGCATCTTGTTTTTTGAAGATTGATTTGCGTTCGGGTTATCATCAGATGAGGGTTATAGATAAGGATGTGCAGATGACAACTTTTCAGACTTGTTATGGTCTTTACTTGTTCGTGATGATGTTGTTTTGGCTCACTAATGCTCCAGTCGTGTTCATTGATCTCATGAACCGCGTGTGCAGGCCGATGTTGGATCAGTCTATGATTGTATTCATTGATGAGATCTTGGTCTATTCCAAGACCTAGGAGCAGCACGAGGACGACTTGAGGGAGGTGCTTGAGACTTTGAGGAGGGAGAGACTTTACGCAAACTTCTCCATGTGTGAATTTGGTTGCGCGAGGTGCAGTTTTTGGGGTACTATGTCGACCGGAATGGTATTCTGGTAGATCCGGCCAAGTTCGAGGCTGTGATGTGGTGGGAGGTTCTGAGGTCTCCATCTGAGATTCATAGTTTCCTTGGTCTATCAGGTAATTATCAGAGATTCATCTAGGATTTCTCCAAGATAGATGTTTCTTTGACTCGGTTGACAAAGAAGACAGTCACATTTCACTAGGGGCCTAAGCAGCAGGAAACTTTTGAGACCTTGAGACAACGGTTGTGTGAGACACGTATTTTGACCCTGCCGGGGGGTGTTGAGGATTTTTTGGTTTATTGTGATGTGTCGATCATGGTTTTGGGGGCAGTGTTGATGCAGTGGTGTTACATGAGCGCTTACGCTTCGAGGCAGCTGAAGCTTCATGAAGCGAATCATATGACGCATGATTTGGAGCTGGGGGCTGTGGTTTTCTCCCTCAAGATTTGGAGACATTATCTCTATGGGGTCTGTTGTGCTATTTACATGGACCTCAAAAGCCTGAATTATCTGATGGACCAGCCAAATCTGAATATGAGGTAGCACCGATGGTTGGATGTGGTGAAGGATTATGATTGTGAGATCCTATATCACCCAGGGAAGGCCAATGTGGTGGCCGATGCTCTCAGCCTCAAGGCGGCTGTAGCTCCGATCAGGGATATATGTTTGAGGATGACCGTGATTACTCCACTATTGGAGCGGATTCGGGAGGCTCAAATCAAGGTTGTGAAGGAAAAGCACCGGAAGAGTGAGTGTATTGTACGTAAGGTGGCTTCCTTCGATTATGATAGTCGTGGATTTTTGAATCTTCATCAGAGAGTATGGGTTCCGTATTAGGGATGGTGTGCATCAGGTTCTGATGGAGTAGGCGCACAAGTCTAGGTTCTCCATTCATCCCGGAGCGAAGAAGATGTATAGAGATCTTCGTCCTGATTATTGGTGGCCCTACATGAAGCGAGATGTGGCTTGGTATGTGGAGTGGTGCTTAACATGCAGGAAAGTCAAGGCTGAGCATCAGCGACCTCACGACAAGATGCAACCGCTGGATATTCATGTATGCAAATGAGATGAATTACCATGGATTTGATCATGAAATTACCTTGGACTGCATGCGGAGTGAATTCGATTTGGTTCATCATGAATCAATTGACCAAGAGCAGACATTTTATCCCGATCCTAGAGAGTATCTATGTGGAATAGTTGGCAGAGGTTTACAGCAAGGAGCTTGTGGCACGGCACGGGGTACCAATTTTTGTGATTTCGAACATGGATGTTAGGTTTACTTCTAGGTTTTGGAACAGGTACCATGACAAGTTGGGTTCTTGTCTCCATTTCAACATGACCTTCCATCTATAAACCGAGGGTCAGAGTGAGCGGACCATTCAGACTCTAGAGGATATGTTACAGGCATGTATTTTGGACTTTGGTGAGAGTTGGGATACGTATCTTCCGTTAGTGGAATTTTCATATAACAACATTTATCATGCCATCATTGATCGACCTCCTTTTGAGAGGCTTTATGAGAGGAAATGTATGACACCAATATGTTGGGGTGAGGTCAGTCAGCAAGTTATGGGGAGTAATGAGGTGGTACTCAAGACAACCGAGTTGATTCGGTAGGTTTGGAGTAGGCTCCAGACAACTCAGAGTCGGCAGTAAAGTTATGTAGACAGACACTGATTAGACTTAGAGTTCTAGGTGAGGGATATGGTTCTCTGGAAGGTTTCACCTTGGAAAGGTGTCATCCAATTCAGGAAGATGGGTATGCTGGGCCCTAGTTATATCGGTCCTTTCAGGGTTTTGGCCAGGGTGGGCCAGGTTGCATATTGCTTGGAACTTCCAGACGAGCTCAACCAAATCCATAGCACGTTTCATGTCTCTCAGCTGTAGAATTGTTTAGTGGATGATTCCGCAGTTGTTCCATTTGAGGATATTCAGGTGGATGATCGCCTAAATTATATTGAGGGACCAATGTCGATTCTTGAACGGAAGACGAAAACCTTGAGGAACAAGGTTTTTGAGTTGGTGAAGGTTCAATGACAGCAACACAAGGGTTCTGAATGGACGTGGGAGCCGGAGGATGAGATGAAGGAGCACTATCCGGAGTTATTGGGAGCAACGGACTTCGAGGACGAAGTCTGATTCGAGTAGGGGAGAATTGTAACACTCGGACCTTGTAACCTTCCTTTAACCATTGCTTAATAAAATAAATGCATTATTGGTCCTCTGGCTAGTACTCGGGGCATACTCTATGAGTACGCTTAGCGTACTAGCTAGATCTTGATCGTGGGCATCCACTACCTACGCTGGGCTGTAAGGTTTGAAAGTACTCCATGGATGATGACAATGGCCCCCCTTGGTGAAGTGTAGGTTAAAAGCCCAAGACTTGTCTTTTCCCTATAAATAGTCATGTATTATTTATAATTAGGGTTAAGAGTGAGGCAAAATGTAGCCGCCATGTTGTGAGGTTTCTTATGTAGAGTTAGATTCTTTAGTCTATTCTGAAAGTGTAATTTATTCCTCATGTTTTGAATAAATCGAGTGATCATTCCACATATCTTCTTTATTGTGTTTGTTCTTATTTTCCGCATCTTGTTCATCAAATCACAATTAGGGTTTTAATCCCAACAAGTGGTATCAGAGCGGATATTTGATGATCTATTGATTTTTGAAGTATCAGTTCTTGATTTGATGATTTTCTGCATTAATTAGTGAAGATTATTGGTGTTTTGGCGTCTTGGAATCAAAATTCTGTTCAAGCTACTGTTGATGGAAATTTATGGTGTTTTTTCACTGTTCATCTGGTATTTTTTTTAATGTGATTTATTTTTCTGTTCATGTTCATATTGGATCAGATCGTTTGCTGAATCACAAATCAATTGATTTTATTCCTTTGTTTTAAGCCAAACGGATCAGTTCGTATTCACTTTTGCTTTTGCCCAATAATTCAATCCGTCACTGTTCATGAGGCGTGATAATCCAATTTTTATTCTTTGGCCCTAAGATTATATTCGAGTTCTTGTGTGCGTCATTTGCTTTGTGTATCGTTTCTAAATTCTAATTGTTCAGTTTCATCATCTACCTCTGTCGTTGCTTAGCATTGTTAAAATCGATTTCATTAAATTCTGATTACAATCGATTGGTTTCTCAATTTAATTGTTTGAATTCAATTTCACTTTCTCATCATTCATGTTTATTTGAAAATCCTTACCGATTGAATGAATGATTGGAGATTTTGATGAGATTTCTTGTTTATGATCATCGATGAATTTGGTATATGCTATTCAGCATCTCAATTTAATTTGAAAATCGATTTGAGAAAAATAATCATTGTTTGTCAATTATTGGTTTCGATCTGTGAAAGTCAAAATCACATTGATGGGTTAGAAAGTAAAAATCCAAACGATTATCCATTGATTGATCAAATCCAATATTTGCGTAGCCTTCACAATCAGTGTTTGAGCTAAAGATCAAAACGAAGGCAATGTTGGCATATGGGTTTGCATCGATTGGATTGAGAAAAATCAATATTGCAAAGGAAATTGATGAGACTACGAGATTAAATGGAGTAAATGTTTTAGCTCCTCAGGCCATTAGAACGAATGAAATTGGAACTGGATTTGAATGACTTGTTCTGAATATTGATACCAAGTGAATGTTGGTTTCAGGAACAATGGTAAAATTAAACGGTCAGAACGAAGGAATGAGGTGTGACGATAAATTTCGCAATCGGGATTGAATCTTGACTGTAATGATCTAAGGACGAACTGTTTTGTATAGTCAAACAAGGAAAAGGCAAAATTTGGTATTGTGAACTTATTGGTGCGAACGGACTCACTGCGAACGAATGAAATTGGAATTGGAAATCAATTGGGAAGAACCAATGTTTTAAAAACCGGTTTGAACCGGCCGGTCGAACCGGTTGGACCGGGAGAGGGAACGGTTCAACTATCACCGATTTTACATTGATTTCAAAACCGGATTGAACCGGCCGGTTTTAGAAAAAACCCGGTTGAACCGGTCTAAATAAACAGGTTGAACCGGTTAAACCGAATAAAAGAAAACATTAAAAACAACCATTTACATAATAAACATTGGTGATTTTTTCATATCTATTTAGTTTTGTCAAAATAAAAACATATGGTAAATGTCATAAAGTTTTTTGATGTGTTTTTATTCATCCAAAACCATATTTAGTTTCGGTATTATACTTTATTTTCTTTTTGACGTATATGGATTGATATAAAACACTAAAACTTATGGTTATGTGTTATTTTAATGTATTTGGATTTATCTACAATTTATTTTTATATGTATTTTTAATGTTTGAACTTGTAAACATCAAATTCATGATTTATATATGTATGTATGTGTAGAAAAATAGGAAAAAACATGAAAAATATAGTAACCGGTTCACTTGGCGGTCGAACCGGGAACCGGTCACCATACCGGTTCAACTAAAAACCCGATTTTTAAAACATTGGGAAGAACAACAGTTAAACAAAAAGTCAAAATTACTAATGGATTCTCTGGAACATCTTACCTGCAAACATTATCGGATTTGTTGCTCCTTCAAACATCAGAAAAAACGAACCTCTGGATTCGTTTCGCTTTGGGTTATAATCGACGACCTTGGAACGAACCTAGAACGATCTTGGTTTTGCTTGTTAGCAATGGAACAAAAGAGGAGAAAGCGAACTTGCGATTTGGTTTGGCTAAGGTGTAACGCCCGTGTTTCTAGGCTAGGCATTAATATTGACATAATGGTCTAGGTTAACCTTTGTAACTCATTTAGAAGAAATGAAAAGGAATTATGTGAATTTTATGTGAATTATGTGTTTTATGCTTAATTATTAGGGTTTAATTAATTAAAAATAAAAATAAGCGTCAAAATTAAAGTGTGAGATAAGCCTGATATCTTTACGTAAAGTTGTAGTGGTCGAAACAAGGATTTCGGGGATATAAAGAATACCAAAATCCGAGTTATAACGAAGAAGTTATGACCTATTGAAGTTTCGCGACAAAACCGGCACGGTGCTGAATGTCGTAAAAAGTGAGTTTTTGATAAACTACTTTTTAGCCTTAGTAATCTAAACGAAAGTCGTAGTATTCGTTAAACCGAGAAGTTCGATAAAAAGAACGCCCAAATCTGACTTCGTATGAGGAAGTTATGATTTTTCGAAGTTTCAGCGTAGCAGTAGACAGCTAAAAACTCGAATTTTAGATCGATCGATTTTTAGCCGACACAACCTAAACGAGAATTGAAGGTCTCGTCATTAGGAGCACAACGGTAAAAAGTCTGACGAAAACGGACGTCGGATGAAGAAGTTATGAATTTTTAACGGATTTCCTATCCCGGTCTGTTAAAAATAATAATATAAAATTTAAAGTCAAAATTAGCCGACGAAGTCTAAACGGAAGTTGTAGATCGTAATTTTAGCTACGCGTGCATATAAAGAACGTCAAAAACGGAGCTCGTATGCGAAAGTTATGGATTTTAGAAGTTTTGGCACGAAAACCGAGAAATTTCGCATAGTCACACAATTGCCACGTCACCCTCGCTTAGAAAGTGACACGTGTCCTGCTGAGTCATTAGGCTGCTGAGTCACCGAGGCTGCTGAGTCATGCGAGCCACGTGCCCTCTTCTGATTCGACCGAGGAGGAGGCCCAATCCGAAGCAACCAGCTCCCCAGCCGAAGCTTCGCCCAGCTGCCGCGTGTGTCCGAGCCTCGCATAGCCTAGCTCCGAGCCTCGCAGGTGCGCCAGCAAGCCGCGGTCCACTTAGAAGCTGCCAGCGAGCCCTCGCAGGTGCGAGCCATGTGCGAGCCATGCGAGCCTTCGCCTGCGAGCCTTCTCAGCCATTGGATCAGAAGCTTCTCGGCCGTCCGATCAGAAGCTTCACCCTATAAATAGAAGGCTGCGAGCCTTCTCGGATATTTTTAAGAAATTGCCACTTTTAGCCCCTTTCTCCATATTTCTTTCATTTTAACATCCCGCAAAGCCCCGGTATCGATTGTAAAGCCCGGAATACCCCACGAAGAGCCCGAGAAGCCCGGAAAATTTATCTTTTCGGTTTCGAAGCCCGACCTTTCGCAGAGCCCGGTTTCTCAATAAAACTCCCGGTTTTATTAGAAACGATCGTTTTAGGAATCGAATTGCTGCCCGATTTTCACCAAAATAAGTGAGTGTGTAGTTACTTTCAATTTACACATAGATATGAAGTATTTACCTTGAAATACGTGTTATGTGTAAATATATTAATTGTTTGACTGAAGTGACTGTTGAATTGATGTTTTATACAAGTTTTAAACTGTATATGCTTTTTATCTACAAAATATGTTGGGTAGAACATGGGTAGATGAAATAGTGGGTATGATGAAAGGTGAGTTGGATAAAGGAGATGATCAATAATATTGATCATAAGTTAAGGGTGAGTGGTGAAAATTTGAGAGAATCACTTACCCAAATTGTTGGCCCCCGTCATTCAGCAGAGTATGGATGACAACCATGGACTATTCTAGACAGTCTATGGAACACTAGCAGGCCCGCAACCTGTAGGTGTAATGAACTATATGTTCATTTGCTGTACTCTAAAAACCCATTGACATGTATTGCAGGAGAGAACACCTGTAAATAATACTGTCGATAAATGAGAGCTATGGACTTAGCACATGTTGAATAAACTTTGGCAGCTATGGAATTAGTGCCCGTTGTATAAACCCCGGTCACGAGGTGACTTTGTGTCTATTCCTTAGGATGAATCCTTAGGAAGGAGTGATAGTTGATTCTTAGGGTAAACCCTTAAGAAATAAATAAAATAATGGTGTTTGGGGTAGTTAGGTTGATTGATTGATGTATAAACATAATAAATTTATGTATTGTGGGTTGAAAACCCTATATGCTCACCAGGCTTCCAAGCCTGACCCACTCAGTTGTTTATATTACAGGTAGAGGACCCCGAGCATAGTCGGATGATGATGATGAGTGAATTTTTGGATTATAGGCCAGTAGTTACAAATAATTGTCGTAAGGCTTATAATGTCTTGTTTATGCTTTTGATCTGTATTGGAACATGACATCCCGAGGTTTTGATATAAAAAGAAATGATATATTTCTTAAAGAAAGGTTTTGACAAACTTTTATCATATTTTGTTTTGGGGACCAACTCCGCAACATCTTTTATAAAGATTTCTCTGATTTGATTTTTAAAAAGCATAAATTAAATCGGTCTTTTCTGGCCGAGAAATTTGGGGATGTCACATAAGGTTTCACTTTTTTCATGGAATCAGATTCGCCTCGTGATGCTCGGAACGAACATGGTTTCATTTTTTTTTGGAACGAACTTGGATTCGGTTGCTTGTGCTCAAAACGAACATGGAACGAACTTGGGTTCGTTTGTTAGTATTTGGAACGAAAGGAGGGAGATTCGCTTTGGGTGTACTTGGAATGAAAGGTGGTTGAATTTGGACTCGAAGCGAACCTGATGCAGTCGTGTTCATTTAATCTCATCTAAATGGGGAAGGTGACTAGTGTTACATTTCCAGTTTTTGTTACAAAAAAAAGGGGTGTATTGATGCAGAATTTCCATTCCAGCCCCTGTCTTTCAGCAAGTGACAGTTTCTTCCCAATATTCAGAAAAGTTTACAAATTTGAGGGTCGGTGAACAATTTTGGATTTTTTTTAACGCGCATATTTTTTCGTGAACATAAAATTAAAGCTTTCATCAAGTCTTGGCGGTTCAAAAAGTCGTTTCTCGTGCTAATGATAAATTTTCACGACTTTTTCGGATTTTATACTTCATTGTGTATATCATTTTGTCGCGGGGGAGCATAGTAATTTTTTATCCATTCAAGATCATTCTCATGACCATTTTAAGGCTTTATAATCATGTTTTGATTATAAATCGGGGGAGAATTTGGTATGGCCATTCGAAATTGGATTTGTGACTTTACAAATTTGAAGATTTTTGATAAACTTGTGGTAGAATTCTGAAGGTAGCTTTTATAGTGGCAGTTCTTCATCGAGCTCTTCTAAAGCTTTTGCGGAAAAGTATCCTTACAGTAGCAGTTCTTCATCGAGCTCTTCTAAGGACTTGTTATATCTCCGACTTCTAGTATTTTCTCGATCAAGTGGCGTTACGAATCTTAAATTTTGGGTTGTTACATGATAATTTTTGGTGGCTTATATCATTAGCTTATTTGAAGATCATTGTGACTTGGAGGGGGAGCTCTTCAGAGACAAGAAGTGATTCGGTTTCTTTATTCTGAAATGAGTTTTTATGGCGGGTTTGGCTTTCTAGAAGATTTTTGGGATTACATTCGAAAATGAAGTTTAAAGACATTACTTCAGTGCTTGATTTATATATCTTAGAGCCCGTTTTTGAAGAGTATTGAAGAATCAAGATTCGTGGATTGGTTCAAATATTCCTCGTTGCAAGATCCTTTTTATTTGCTAAATGCTTGTTTTGGAAGTTGAAAACATTGTCATCCATTCCATACTTTAAGGGGGAGATTGTAGGGTTTCAAAGTACTCCATGGATGATGACAATGGACCCCCTTAATGAAGTGTAGGTTAAAAGCCCAAGACTTGTCTTTTCCCTATAAATAGTCATGTATTACTCATAATTAGGGTTAAGAGTGAGGCATAATGTAGTTGCCACGTTGTGAGGTTTCTTATCTAGAGTTAGATTATTTAGTCTATTCTGAAAGTGTAACTTATTCCTCATGTTTTGAATAAATCGAGTGATCATTCGACATATCTTCTTTATTGTGTTTGTTCTTATTTTTCGCATCTTGTTCATTAAATTACAATTAGGGTTTTAATCCCAACATGGGTGTATGCTGGTTGGGGACAAAGCCTAATTTTTAGGGTTTGTGCCCTATTTAAGCTTCATAAACCCATCCCCTGACCATTTTAGACCAGCCTCCATATCTTGAAAACCTTAATCTCGCCCTTATCCTTTGTTTTGGTGTGCTTGAGCTCTTGTGAAGCATTTTGGTGTGTTTTTGTGTATCTTGAAGTGGTAGAAGAAGATTGAAGACTTATTCTTTGGAGAAGGGCTAAAAGATCCATATTTAGCTTCATTATTTCGTGAACTTTGAGGTTTAAATTCCAGAACTTGTCTACTCATTGTATAGATTTTTTTTGGGCTTGTTTATGGCTATTTTGGTCCCTTTTGGTTGGTCCTTGTGAGCTAAGGCCGTTTCAAAAGCTTAACCTTTTAGATCTAGACATTTTAGGGGTCCCTTAAGCATAAAAATGCAAACTTTATGGTGTATATGGACTCATGCATGTTTTAAGACCCTTTGTTAAGCTCTTTTGAGCTCTAGATCCCCATTAAGACATGCATGCACGTAAAGTTTCCAACTTTATGTGATAAATTATCTCTTGGGACATGATCTGAGAGTATGGAGTAGGGGCAGAATGGATTAAGTGCTTATCTATGTGGGGTGGCCACTGGGAAGTACGTTGTGCGTACGAGCTGAGTATGCTCCGCGTACTCAACATGTGGGCTTCAGATTTGGGCTTCTCGGTTTTGGTCCATGTGTGGACCTTAGGATTTTAAGGCCTTGTTAGGCCATCATATTTCTAGTTTCTAATCTTTTTTAGGAAGGCCCACGAAGGGATTTAGGCCTAATTTGGAAGATTGTGCCATAAATGGGCTTGGGTGACCATTTTTAGAATTGGGCCTTCTGAGTAATTGGTTTGGGCTTTTGCCTTGGGCCAAGTTAGGTAAAGGTTAAAATGGTCTTTTACCCTAGTTTAGACTCTTAGTATGATTTGGGATTCAATTATTAATTGGATGTTACTTTATGATGATAGTGCGGGGATTTTCGGACCAGCAGCCAGAGATTTATCGATCCCAAATGGGAAGATTATGTGAACAGGGCTGTATCCAGACGTTCGGATCTTAAAAGAGCTCAGGTGGAGGCCATGCTTATTTCAATGCGTAACAGAGCTATTCAAAGCAATCTTTCATACGTTCCTCCCACTAATGTTGATGCTGACAAAGAGCTTACTTCGGAACAACCACCAGTCAACCCTCACAACAACTTCATCCAAACCGATTCGGATGAAGAACTCTCTAAAGAATTTATGCTAACTGATGAAGGAAAAATGGTTCCTGATCCCAACTTCATGTCTTCTGTCCGATTTCAATCTAAGCCATCATCCTCCAAAACCGCTTTTGACTTCGAATCATCCTCCTCAACCACTCCGAATGATGAATCTAACTCCAACATCAAGCTACATGAAGATGATGCTACCACTCAACCTGGTCCATCTACAAATCCCTCATCACATCAAGCAAAGCCACAACACTCCAATTTAGACTCTGAATCCTCAGCTGGTGATTACATAGATCCATTTGCTCTTCTTGAAATTCAAAAAATGTGTCCGATACCATGAAGAAATCCTCTTCAATCGAAACCTCCGTAATAGAGCTCAGCACCAAATTGGATCAAAAGGTTTCCAGACTTGACTCCAAACTTGATGCCATCATTCAGTCTCTCTGCAGTCAATCCGGACCATCATTTGTTGAAAGAGAAGCCCAATTAGATAAACTGATCTCCATCTGGCTCAAGAAATCCATTGAAGAAGTTGAAGCTAAGTATGATGCTTCAGTTGAGCATTATCTCGACACGATCACTTTAATTCTAATGTTCCATGATAACTTGGTGTCTGCTACCAACGATCTTATTAAGCAGAACCATGTTCGTTATAAGAATCAAATTCAGTGATTGGAGAAGGAAATCAAGCAGAAGGATGAGATGAATCTTATGATTCAACAAGTCCTCATCAAGCTACTTCGACCCACTTGGAACATTGTTGATGTTCCAAATCGAATGTTTGATGAGATGCTAGCTGTCCTTGGACACATGTTCGATCGTCTTGCTGCTCAAGCGCCTACTTCTGCAGCTTACAACGCTCTTACCCGGCAACTTAATCTCGGACTACAAAAAGTGTTACGAAAAATTTGATGATCTGAAGGACTCGTTAATGCTTGCACCGGTTCATTTACTAACCGATGCAAGAGGGGGGAGAAGGTCCTAGTCGAATATGGAAGCCTACCTCGGAGTTCTCTCTCCGGGATGAAAATGATTCTGATGAAGAACTAAAGATCCTTTCCGTATCCCCTTCCAAAAGCAATGATGATGAAGAGAAGTATGTTACGAATGGATTTCTTGGTCTCGAGGCTCCGAAGAAGCTTTTTCCGAAGGTTATGACAGATGAAGAAAATAGAATTTGGTCTGCTATCTCCTGGCCATCCTCTTTACCTGATGCTCTTCGGATGGGAAGTCAAATGGCCAAGGCGAAGTCCCTACTTACTGCTCAAGCCTTCCGAGCCACTCCTTTAATGCTTCCTCCCGTTCCAGCCCTGAAAATCGCTCCTTTAGACGAGTATTCCCCACTCCGGATCCCTAATGATATTCCGGAGGAACCTCTTCCGAATCCCGTTCCAGAATATGCTGTCGATAAGAAAATGAAGCTCATCATGACTGCACTAAAGAATGACAAAGGAAAAAAGCCTATGACAGCCGAACAACAAGCCTTCCACTCCAGACCTCCTCCAAAGCAAAAATATGGATGGTCTCAGGAGGAAATTAACAAGGCACTAGAGGACAACATCTGGTTTCAAGCTCTCAAGGACAATCCGAATCCGATGCGTGGAATATCTTCTCTATGCCGAGAAGGCATTCTCCGTAATCATGAAATCATTCCGTTCATGTATTACGAATTTCCTACAAATGACTCTGAACTCGATCTTCCTCTCTCCCTTTACATCAAATACTACATCAAGTTTGCTCCTCTTCACCCCTCTGACGATCTGGAAGTGACTCTCCAAACTGAGCGAGAAAGGCTTGAAACATTCTATTCCAAGAATGCACAGCCTCTTAAGGAAGTGTGAACTAGGAAGAGAATTTCCAAAATCGATGAGTTTAGAAGAAAATTTCTAGTGAAATTCGAACTCAACTGCCCATTATTTCGATTTCACATCCTTCGGAACAAACAAACACCCCGGACCATCAGTCACGCTAATTTCCCCTCGATGAATCCTAATGACATTCTCACACTGCTGCTTACTTCCAAGGAATTCAAGAAGATGATATCAATATGGGTGCTTACCATGCTGCTCTGAGCTTCCTCAAGGATTATGTCGTGGAATTTTGTAGATGCAACTATGAGCGGGCACACCTATATGGAACTGAAGACTTGGTTGTGAAAATGGATTTTGTTCTTCCGGACGCTGAACTACATACAGATGGTCCAATCGATGACCCGGTTCTAGGGTTTGTCTACACAACTAGAAATATTAACAAGAAGGAATTTTTCCGAGTCCTTGACAAACACCTAGTTCCTACTAAAGCCCTTCAGAAGTTCATTTCTTGAGCATCTAAGTCTGAAGCTCCAGAACAGGTGAAAGTGAAGTTTGTAAGTTAACTGTCCTGGTACATTGAAGTCAGAGAATGGTTATTCTGAACCTACACTTTCATCAAATATGAAGCTATATAAACTGAATGGATTGCTAAGTTCACTTAGGGGGAGATTGTTGGAACCTGAAAGTGAACCTCTAGAAATCCTAAGTCACGGTGACAATTCCAAAGTGTGTATATGTTCCGAAGTGGAGAGTGGTCCGGAATATGTCCGGGCCTAAAGAGTAGAAGATGAGATGCTTAGAGGTGAAGGCATTCCAGAATGGTCATCATTTCTGGAATGTGTGCTGATCCGGAATGAATATTTTGTCCTTATGCAATTAATGAAATTTGTCTTTGTATTGATCTGACTCTTCATAGGACTTAGTCTTTTTGTAAAGTTAGACATGCAGAATGTCAGGAACTTCTCTATTGTTCAGTTCTATGTTAGTCTCTTAGTTTATTCATTGTATCCTACACTCCTATTTAAAGGAGCTTTCAATGCAAAGTCAAATGAAGGATCATTCACTCACTCTTGGCATTTACTAAGTTACTTCAATTCTCTTTCAAAAATTCTTCTTGTTCTTCATTTATTAACTTTACATTGATCTTTTAGTCTCATTCTTCATTTATGACTTGATCATTTGTTGAATATATGAACTCAGACTTGACTGGTCTATCCAGGCTTGACTAGAACATTTATTAGCAAGCAGACATTGATCTTAAGCACTCACTCAAGTTTGAGTTTTCAAACCTTGTCCTTGCACATCAGATGTATTTGTTCTCTCATTATATATATGTTATGTTGTGTGGTGGTACTTTGGGGGAACTAACTAAGCTTTGGCTTATACTTTCAGTTTATTGTTTTGGGTACTTTAGATGATCGTGGGAAAGTGAAGGTGTGATCATGAACTTCTTCATGTTTTTATGATATTGGGTCTTGCCAAAACTCTGATTATGATTATACTCTTGAAACAATAATTTTGTAAACATTTTATGGTTAAAACAAGTTGTTTTTAAAAATCGTATATTTCTATGATTTTTGGGATGTTACATATATATAATACATGTTTCATTAATTTGGGCTTTATTATTAGTGGTTAATAATTAATTGAAAAAATGTTTTACAAAAATGAAACATTAGAATATTTATTCAGTGATTCACAATTTTGTAGTGATTAGAATAAAAAAGAAGTTTTCATAGGTTCACATATTCATATCCACATAACTGCACACAACTTCATCAATGCACATGAAATGTGTAATTTTTTTTTCATCTTTAGTAGTCATAAATATTTTTTTTACGTAATGCTGTTCAAAGTAGTAGAAAACCGATTTTGAAAAGTTAGAATGCAGATTTTCTTAAAAGTAGTTAGTTTACTAATTTACAAATATGTCCTTGAAGCCTTGATTTAAATTTAAATTTTAATCAAGATATATGTTTGAGATGACACAATCTCATAGCTATTCATCGTTTTTGTATTTTTGCAAAATATTAGCATTTTCGCATTACATATATATATATATATATATATATATATATATATATGTGTGTGTGTGTGTGTGTATGTGTGTGTGTATTTACTACTACTACTAGTATTGTATTTATAAAATTTAACTTAAAACAATTAGATTGCTATACAATCAGAGAAGTGTACCCATTAGTGTAGTAGTTAGGAATGGCAAACACGAGTTGTTGAACACTAAGGGAATGTATATGATTTCAATAAAAGCTACTACTACTAATTAAACTAGAAAAATACTATAAATTAGGGGGGGTTGATTTTGCAAGTTCAGAAACTTAAATCATCAACTTAAAACAATTAAATTAGAATCGATTACAAGAACAAATAACGATTTAAATCAAGATAAAAGAATACTTCCAGTTAGCTTCAACTCACCTTTCTCATATGGTTGATTTCTATAATAATAAAAAGGATTTATTAGTTGGTTACCAAATTCTAATGTGACTAGTTATCTTGTTCCAATTCCCTAGTGCTTAACAATTAATAAACGACTTAATATGATGATCATGTAATAAGTGAACACATAATTGATATAAACATATTCAGACTTTGAATGAGATGATTTTGTGATTTCTTATCTATGATAAATACAATCAATAAGCACATAGCATAAGTGATGCTACAAAACACATCTGGTGTAATAATACCCCATATATAAAAGAAATCCAAGCTAGGAACTGTAACATCCGTAAAATCGGGCTAAGCATTTAAGATATAATCCCTGAGGTAGGGATAGAAGGAGAAAGATGTAA
This sequence comes from Lactuca serriola, assembly GCF_051521515.1. Lineage (NCBI taxonomy): Eukaryota > Viridiplantae > Streptophyta > Magnoliopsida > Asterales > Asteraceae > Lactuca > Lactuca serriola. Next base: position 126,132,540 of record NC_136410.1, on the reverse strand, counting down.
GTACAAGGACTTTATTACTGCCAAACCACCAAGTCATTAAGGAAGCCCAAAGCCAATAGAGACTATGGAATGCCTCTCCGAGATGGAGATGCTATTTGTGAGCTACAACTACAGGAATAAAGACAAAATCGCCCTTGTATTCAAACAACTAAAGATCGGGGTTTTAAGTTGGTGGAAGTTGTTGGCAGACACAATGCCATAGGGAGAAACCCTGAGGATGCCTTGGGAAGCATTCCTGGATCATTTGAAGATACGATACTCCTCAAAAGTGGATCTGATAGACATGAACAACAAGTTTCAGAACCTGAAGAAAGGGAAGATGAGCGTTGATGAGTATGACACCGCATTCACCGAGAAGATGAAGCTATTCCTAAACCTAGTGCCTATTGAACTCTCCAAGATAAAAAGGTTTGCTAATGGGTTACCGGCGAACTTTGGACCAACGGTAAAAACGGAAACTACTTTGAAGACAACCGTTAAAGCAACCAATGTAGAGACCCAACTTCGGGAGAAGGATTTGGAGAGAATGGAGGCGAGAGAGAAAAGGAAGTTGGAGGGATCTTCATGATCCGATAAGAAAGGAAGATTCTTGAAGTCCAACCTGGAAGATGAAAATTCTGAGGTTAGTGGTGGAGCCAAGTGGTGTGAGAAGTGAAAGAAGAAGCACTTTAGGAGATACGACGGAGATGTGACTTGTTATAAGTGTGGGAGGACCGGTCACAATTCCTAAGATTGTATGTTTAATTAAAGGGTATGTTATGGATGTGGAGACAAAGGGCATATGTCGAAGTATTTCCCAAAGAAAAACGAAGCAGCAAGATTGAATGCGCCACTGAAGGCAAAGGCAAGAGCATACCATATGATCCTTGATGAAGCAGCAATAGGTAGAGAATAGAGAGTTGCTCAAGATATGAAGCAATTATAGTAGTATTAGGTTGTGTACCTAGTGTAATAGGCGTAAAATATGAATTATCGTTGTAATCATTCTAAGAAACAATATATTTTCCTAAATTATTTTATGTGCTTTTATGCGATTTTCTTTGTGATAACTTAATGAGCTGGGAGACAATACTTAGGACAAGTATGAGTAGGTTTGAAAGGTAGTAAAGTCCTATAATATCGGAAGCACATGATTCACACTTGGATCAAGAAAAGCCATAAGGTTACTAAGATGCTAGTAGTTGAGCTACTTTGTTCATTTCTATCATTACCTTTGTTTCGGTGATGATTTCTATTCCAACCCTAGTAGTCAAAGCGAATTGAGTCCGAATAATCTACTAAGTAAGTTCGACATAGCTTTTGACTTTAGATTAAAGGAAAAGATAATCGAATCGATCAGTAGAGGTATAATGTTCACCATTAAGATTAAGTAACCAATAGCTTTAGGTACTACATCATAGAATGTGATTATATCACACTAGAACATGAAGGAACGTATCTTTCATGCTACACTCTGAATTAAAGAGACCTGAGTCTAACCTTAAATTTAGGTTAAGTCTAGCAGTATTCTCGAATGAAGATCGAATTTAGAAGGAAGAGCAAATTCAAGAATTTAGCACTATCAACGGTCAAGAAGTCTAAGAGTTGGAAACTCAATAGAAAAGACATAGGAGTTAAGGTTACCACCTATGATGGAAAGGAAACGTGCAGAATCATATACAAGCATTGTTTTGTCGATGATCCCAGGACATAATCATCCTCATGGGGAGATAATTGTAACGCCCACAAAATCGGGCTAAGCATTTAAGATATAATATAAGTTTCGTATTAAGAAAAATAGGAAAAATCAACTGAATCGTCCGTACATCGTAAAAATAAGTGCACCAAAACATATATATATATATATATATATATATATATATATATATATATATATATATATATATATATATATATATATATATATATATATATAATTTACATGTCATCCCAATCCTGAAAATATAAATTTCATAGAAATCGGACTCCGTATGAATTAGATATTATTTTTATAAGTATGGAAGTCAGTTGTGCACAAGGAATGTGTGAAGATAGAATCTATGGAGAGAATGGTTGACTTTTATCTAAAGTCGCCAAAAGGAAAATCGTAGTACTCTTTAAGATAAGAATTTTGAGAAAAAGAATGCTAAAAACAGAGTCCGTACAAGAGAGTTATGATTTTAGAAAAATCATTTAATCTTATAAAAATAGGGACGAAAAATAAATTCAAAATTGGCTGATGAAATTGAAAGGAAAGTTATAGATCTCATCGAGGGCTTTCCAAGGATATAAAGAACATCAAAAACAGAGTATGTATGAAGAAGTTATGGAATTTACAAAATCTGCAATTTGCGCCCCACGCAGTGCGTGAGGTGCATGTCGAGTACGCTAGACACGCTTCTAGAAGGTAAAAAAGCATACCATGAAGAGTCCGACATGTGCCACAAAGTGGCTGGGTCGACATAGCCTTAAAATGCACGACATGCACCCCTTTTGCATTCCGTGCACCCCAAAAATGGTATAAATAAGAGGCCAAGCCTCATTCCCTTCCCACACCTCCTAAGATCTTCTCTCTCGAGTTGCTGTCGATTTTAGCTCGTTCTCCCTTAGTTTTAGCCTTCTTTGAAGCCATGTGATCCTTAAAGTATTAGTAGCTTGCAAGTAAAAGCTCTGCCAGTGCAATTTCCTAAATTTTGTTAGGAAGAACCTTTGTAAGTTAAGCTACACTCCAATCTTTTTAGTATAGCTTATATTTATAGTCTAAGTTGTTATTATGAACTTATAAATCAGATTTATCAGTAATTTCATGTCGTTATACTGATACATCTACTTACGGGAGAGGTCTCTAGAATGGTAATTTGGCTTGGTTGTTGGATTTTAGAAAAGTTATTATGCTGAAATGGTTATGTCTCTCAAGTGTCTTGCCTGGCTGATACTTGATAGATCTTGATGTAAACATTAGGATTAGTGAGGAATCTAGACTATAATTATTATAGTCCCCATGATTACGTAACTAGACTAAGGCTTAGTACTCTATGCGTCTAGGTCTTTTCAAAGTACGAAGCAAAGCACTGTGGAAATCGTCAGTCATCCACTTTATCAAGTGAGTACATAGTTACTTTCATCTTACACATAGATATGAAGTATATAATTAAGTAATTGATATACGTGCTTATGTGCAAATATGTTATGTGTTAGATGAAATGTTATAAAAAAAATAAGTTTATATGATTTATACCGCATCTGTATTACTATAAACATTATACAGTGGGTAACGAAGGGTAGTGAAAGATGCCATAGTACGACGAAATATAGGATGTCATAGCATGTAGGCGAAAATAGAATGTCATGACTTTTGGAATGGTACTGGTGTACCAACGATGTAGTCACTTAGCAAAACACAGGTAACAATTACTGGAGTAATTGATGATAGTCCCGTAGAATACTGGCAGCGATAGAGTTAGTGCTTCTTAGATAGATAATGGCAGGCATGGATTTAGTGCCTATTAGATAAACACCGAAAATGTTGGACTTTGTGCCTAAACACCGACAACGATGGACCTTGTGCCTAAACATCGGCAGCGATGGACTTCCTGCTTATTCCTTAGGACAAATCCTAAGAAAGAAACCTACTGACATATATTGCGTAGAACTACCTAAACAAGTACTGTCAACAAAGATGATCCTTAGGATAGATCCTTAAGAATAAAGAAGATAGTGAGGATGAGATATTGGGTTAATTGTTTAATAATTAAACATATTAACTATATGATTGTGGGTTGAAAACCCTATGTACTCACCAAGTTTCCCAACCTGATCCACTAAGTTTATTTAAATCATAGATTATTAAATAAAGATACTTGGATAATGATGTTAGAGAGATCTAAGAAGATGTAGATCGTTAGTATAATGAGACATTGTAAGTCTCCATTTATGCTTATGTTTATGTATTGACGATGACATACCAAGCTTTATAAATAAAACACATTTCTTCAAAAATGCTTTGATAAAATTATTATCATGTTTTCGGGACAAATTCCGCATAATTAATCTTTTAAAAGAACACTCTAATTTAATAAACATAAACAAATCGGTATAAAATTAATGACTCGATGGAGAAAACAGTGAGTAGGCAAGTGGATTGTGCTCTCTTGTGATGTTCCCATATCATAAAGCCCATTGGTAAAGGTAGTCCAAAACTCATAACTTTACACTTCAGTTGGAAAATCCTGATGTTCGGTTGTTAAGAGCATGGAGAAGTTTTGAGTCCTCGTTTCATCATGGTTATAAATCCCTAGTCTGCATGATTGCTAGCTCAAACTACACTCCCGACTCTGACCGCCTACCCGCAAAGAGACTGCCATTCGAAAGTGTGGATCCATAGTGTTCTCTTCAAAATTACTTGTTGTGAAATACTCAACACACAAATCTCTATATACAGATTCTGAAATCATAAGCAAATTCCTCTACCCCTTACATCGAGACACACTTTTGTCAAATATGGCTTAATACGTTTCATTATCCCATTATTTGCCAACCAAACCCAATCAATTTTAAGTGAAACTGTGAAGTCCCTGTTATAAAGCCAACTGAACCCAACTGAACCGGTTGTTATAGTTGCTTAAACGATCTGCTGAAACATTTATTGGAAAATGGTAGAACGGGTACAAATGCGGAACATTTGGATCATCCTTTGACCTTGGGGCTGCTGATTCAATCATCTCCTGGGTGTCATTTTCCTGCAAAACATGGAACGACATATCCAAAACACCCCATATTAATAGGTAAATAAACAAAACAGAAGATAATTTGCCAGAAACCACGTCATGATGAACGTTTCACCAGATCGTCGTACGCATCGAAGAAGGGGGGTTTCTATCGGAAGTTGTTTTTGCACAAATAAATCCATGATACTAGAGGCTTTTTGTCCTAAGGCATGTCTAAACACATTAAGCACTTCATTCCTGTAAGATTCTAAAACCCCTATTTTAACAAACCTTAAAAAGTTAAATTGCACCAACTACCTAATTAAGTCGAATCAAAGCAAAACCAAGTAAAACACAAAAGTCATATCTTGGTGATGGAATAAGCACGAAAAATGGAAGAAAATCGGAGAATTATGTAGAGAAAAGTTCAAACGAGGCAGAGGAAAACATGACATGGTATGTTTGTGAAAGTGAAAAAAGTGAAAGTCTTTACGGCTTTTGAAAAATTACTGAACTCGTAATTACCACAATTTTGGCAAGAGTATATACCACATCGTGATGATGTATAATGCACGTCTAATTGGGCTGGAAATAGACACCACATTGTGGCCATAGGAGGACCACACCGTGGATTTTGAGGATTTGAAAACCCAAAGGATTGTATGAATCAATACCAATTTTTTCAACATTATCAAAAAAATCGAATCATAATAAATCGATTATGGTTTTTTTTCACGCAACCTTGCAATTTTTATTTTGATTTATGTTTTTTATTTCTTATTAAATCATTTTAATACATCGATTCTGATAATATGATTTCACGGACCCTTACAAAAACCGATCTTGCATTCGTGTTAATCAGATTTTTCACAACCTCTATGATTCTGATTTTTAGTTTGTTATTCATGTTAATATGGTTCGTGTGAATCTTATTTTTCTTTTGTTTCAACCGTAAAATTTTGTTATTGTTCTACACTTTTTTCATGTTAATTTTCTGATAAAAAGTTAATTTATGTGTTTTCTTTTCTAATATGCATGTTGATAACTTGAAACTTCAATTTCATAAGTTTTGAAATCCTTGTAGCTAGATCCTAAAAAACTATTAAAAAATGGTTATCATTGTTGTTGGAAAATGATTTTAAACAAGTTTCAATATAACAAGTTAGCACCTAAGTGTTTTAGTTTCCTTTACTTTTTATCTTTTCGACCTTAAAATAATAACATGTTTCCTGGAAAACATGTATATTTCGTAGTGATAAAAGAAAAAAAATAAGAGAAAAACGAAAAACAAAAACGAAAAACAAAAACGGAAAACTAATATTATTACCGAAAAATATCTAAGGATAAACTTATAAAAATGCTTCATTCAAACAACAAATAACAAAAAAGCCAATCCCCTCTACTAAGAAAAATATAAAAAAAATATTGTAAGGGATTCAGTTTATCGGCTTAAACTCATATATATATATATATATATATATATATATATATATATATATATATATATATATATATATATATATATATATATATATATATATATATATATATATCGTGAGGTTCAATAAAGAACCAAAGAATCAAGCAACCAATCTTTTTTTCAACTTTTAGAACTTATTTTTTATCAAAAAAAAAAACTAAAAATATAGAAATTCATAACTTTTTATTCTTTTTCCAATGATATAAAATTCGATTTTTTTTTACGTCAAATTCACAATATGCATTCACTAGATTATAACTAACTCAATTTTTTGTCCTTTTATAAACTTTTATAATATATTTAAAACAAATATATATATATATATATATATATATATATATATATATATATATATATATATATATATATAAAATGAAATAAACCCTAAAACCCCGAGATGTATTTTATATTTTTATTTTATTTTATTCCTAAATCCGTAATAATTTATCTTTGTTAGCCATAAGGAGTTAAATATTATAATTTCGAGAATTTGGAGTCTATTTTGTAACAATTGGACTTGAAATGTAAAGAATTTCGTAGAGCATGGGCTGTTTGGTAAATTATGGATTTAATTTAAAAAAAAAAAATTGAAAGGGAGGTACTGAAGAGTAAAATGGACATAAGTTTGAAATGGAGGAGGCGGGGCTAAAACTCGTCACCCCCTCCCATTGTTCCCTCATTTAAGATCGCAAAACCCTAAACCCTAACCCTAAAAGTGTACAGCCGCCACCCTTATCACCCCACGTCTCCAACCGCTGCCATCTTCCTCGTCACCGTCGTGAACCACCGAGTGGACACCCTCGCTACTTTCGTTGTTGATGAAGACAAAGACCGTCGTTAGGGCGTCGTGTCAGTGGGCAGTCGAAGGATCAGAATATTTTGGCCGTTGTTGTTGACCTTGGTGACGGACACAACCACCGTCTCTCCACCGCAATAGCACTCTTCCCCCCCCCCCCCCCCCGCTTTCGTTCAGACCCTCTGCTAGGCCGTCGTCGCCGCCACTCAAACGACTCCTCTTTCTGCTGCTCCGGTCGTCGTTCACCACCCCGAAGGAGGTCGTTGTGGGCACTCGTATGTGTGTGTGTGTGCTTTGCATTTATGTGTGTGTTCTATTGTATAGCAACTCGTCGTGTGTGTTTCGTTGGCCGGAAAGCGAGAAGAACCACCATGGTGACTGCCGCCTCACTGCCATTTTTTGCTGCCACCAGCCACTGTGTGAGGTGGCTGTGTACATGTAATATTGTGTGTACATGTGTTTTCTGCGTGATTCTTATTATGGGAGTTGTTTGTTTGGATTCTAACTTTAAACCGCCACCACCGCCTGAGTTGGTGGGTGCCGCCATTGACCGTCGCTGACCACCACTACCCGAGGTGGTGGTGGGTACTGATCGACTTATTACACATTAATTTACACATAAAGCATCTAACTTTAGTCTGAGTGGCACGAGTTTGGGGTTAGAAACCCTAATTAGGGTTTAGAAAACCCTAGTTTTGGAGCTTTTTCGGGACCCACGTTAAAACTTTTAATTGAACTTAAAAATTATACTCGGTAATGACCTACGATTAACTTATTGTAGTATCGGACTAAATGAATTAAGTCCTTAAGGGGCTAAGTGTGGAACACTAACCCTAGTTATGATTTTATGTGGAAAACCCTAGTATCGGGGAGCTCTGTTTTGGATAACGATCGGGTGCGTATTTGGGCTATTGATTGGATTACTATTTCACCAGAGAATGTGTGACATCCCCAAAATCACGGCCAGAAAAGACCGGTTTTGTTTATACTTTATTTCAAAATCAGAGTTATCTTTTAATAAAATGGTTGCGGAATTTGTCCCAAAACAATAATATGATAAAGATTTATCAAAAGCATTTCCATAGAAATGTATTTCATTAAAAGACTCGGGATGTCATGTTCATACAGATCAAAAGTATAAACAGTACAATATAAGCCTTACTACATTATTTCATATCTACAGGCCTATATCCGTAATCCCTTATCCAAAACATCACACCTATGCTCAAGCGCCACTTCCTATAATACATAAAACTGAGTGGGTCAGGCTTGGGAGCCTGGTGAGCACATAGGGTTTTCAACCCACAATAAATAAGTTTATTAATCTCATCGATCAACAATAACCCGATTACCCGTTCCCGTTATCCTCACTTTCCGTCCCTAAACACCTATCATAAGGGACCTAGCCTAAGGATCATCATCGGGACGGACACTACTGCTAAGGGGATTCCTCAGCAATAAATGTCCTAAAGGCAACCATGTGGGGGATGGAGTACACCGGTGAACATATCGTTCACAAACACCTACAGGTTGCGAGCCTGCTAGTGTTCCACTGGACTGTCTAGAAGAGTCCGTGGTCGTCATCCATACTCCGCTAGATGACAGAATCAACAACATCAACATCGAGGCCTCTCATCATTTTATCACACATCACCTATTGCATCTACCCATGTTTTACCCTAATATTTTCGTAGATATAAAATACATATACAGTTTAAATCATTGAAAACATGTATAACAACGTTCATCTAGCATAGATAGCAAGTATTCAGATAATATGCACACATAGCACGTAATTTATATAAAATACTTCATATCTATGTGTAAGTTGAAAGTAACTATGCACTCACTTGTTAAGGTGATGATTCCAAAATCGGGCAGCGCTTGCTTCTAACGATTCTATTTTCCTTCGACGAAACCTAGCATTATTATCGCTAAATTTTAGTCTAATATTTACCGTGACCAACTATTAGTCTTAATATTATTATTATTATATAAGCGTTAAACAATATTTTCCAACCACTATGTACAGACAGGGGCCAGACATAAAACACCGGAGGGCAGGACCATTTTGGCATATAGCACTTCTGAAATCCAACAACCCTATGCGGCCCTTTAAACCAAATTCCTCGTACCGCGAGTAGTTAAAAAAAATATTATAACGACACTTATATAAGTTATAATAATAGCTCAAATATTTATTATAAGTTCATAATAACAATACTAATTTTAAATATAAGCTATATTAAAATAAGGTAAGCATAACTTACTTACAAGGGGGTTTTAGCTAGGAGTCGGGCTCTACAGGGGCAGAACTTCGTCGCTGAATCTTTCTAAGAAAGATTCGTGCAGCGCTTCAGCGCTCACCTTACTATACTAAGCTACAGAAAGAGAAGTCGAATCACGAGGGACCGAAATGCTCGGGGGATAAGGAGAGACAGACTCTTGAATCAAGAGAATGGTGCAAGAAATATGAGAGCCCAAGGCTCTTATTTATACTAATTGAATTTTCAAAAACTACCCTCCATAATTACTTAATGACCTTTTAGTTATATAAACAACTAAACACCCCTCTATAATACTATTATAAATGGATTTAATGATATTTGTACTAAACTAATGTCGAAAGAACTCAACATTAGTCTTATAATGACCGCATCGTCGATACCTTTCTAATGATATATACATATGTATATATATATGTGTACGTATACATGATTTATACTTTATTTTAATACGTAAATATGCTATTATAATTTGTAACTCGTTCATACGAACTCCGTTTTTGACGTTCTTTATATCCACGCGTAGGTGAAGACGTACTCTACAACTTTCGTTTAGACTCCGTCGGCTAATTTTGACTTTATTTTTAAAGTTATATTTTTAACAAGCCGGGACATGATTGGTCTGTTTAAAATATCATAACTTCTTCATACGAAGTCAGATTTGGGCGTTCTTTTTATCGATGTTCTTAGTTTAACATATTCTACGACTTTCGTTTAGATCACTAAGGTTAAATCTCGCTCTATCGTAAATTCACTATTCACGCTTCCCGGTATCGTGCCGGTTCTGTCGTGAAACTTCGACGGGTCATAACTTCTTCGTTATAACTCGGATTTCGGCGTTCCTTATATGCACGGAAACCTTGAGACATATTCTACAACTTTATGTAGAGATATCGGGATTATCTCACACTTTAATTTTGACGCTCATTTTTATTCTTTGTTAATTATACATTTATAATTAAATAATAAACACATATAATTCACATAATACTCAAATATTTCATCTTTATTACTTCAAAAAGAGTTACAAGAGTTGACCTAGACTATTACATTGACAAAAATGCTTAGCCCTGAAACCCGGGCGTTACAATCCTCTCCCCCTTAGGATGATTCCGTCCCGGAATCATGCATCAGCAAACAGATGTGGATAGTGACTCATCATGTCATCCTCTGTTTCCCAAGTGAGATTCGGCCCATTCGAATGTTTCCATCGGACTAGCACCAAGTCGACCATCTTGCGTCGTAACTTCTTAGTCTTACGGTCAACAATTGCCTCGGGCTCTTCGATCAACCTTTTATTTTCATCCATCCTTAGCTCTGAGATTGGAATTATGTCGGGAACATCTCCCGTGAATTTCCTCAAATAACACACATGGAAGGTGTTATGAATACCATTGAGTTCTTCGGGCAATTCCAGCTTGTAAGCTTGGTTCCCTATCTTCTGAAGAACTTTGAACGGTCCAATAAACCTTGGACTCAACTTTCCTCGTTTCCCAAATCGTATAAGTCCCTTCCACGGTGAGACTTTAAGCAAAATGGAATCCCCAACTTCGAAAGTTATCGGTCGTCTTTTCTTGTCAGCATAGCTCTTCTGACGATCCTAGGCTGCTAACATCCTTTCCCTAATCACCTTCAACTTCTCAGCAGTCTCATGGACTATCTCGGGGCCCATAAACTGCTTCTCTCCGGCTTCAAGCCAACAAGACGTCGTACGACACTTCTGCCCATACAAGGCTTGATAAGGAGCCATCTTGATGCTCGAGTGAAAACTATTGTTGTAGGAAAATTCTACCAGAGGTAAGTGCTCGTCCCAATTCCCTTGGAATTCGAGGGTACATGCTCTCAGCATATCTTCCAGCGTCTGAATCGTTCTTTCGCTCTGACCATCAGTTTTCGGATGATAAGCAGTACTCAAACACAACTTTGTACCTAACTCCTCTTGTAGACTCCTCCAAAACCTTGACGTGAAACGACTATCACGATCTGATACAATCGTAAGAGGGACACCGTGAAGTCTTACAATTTCCTTCACGTAAGCATTTGCGAGCTTATCCATAGACCACTTCTCGTTGGCTGCTATGAAGTGTGCACTCTTGGTGAAACGATCCACGACTACCCAAATCATGTCGTGACCGTTCTTCGTCCTGGGCAGTTTAGTCACAAAATCCATGGTGATGTCTTCCCATTTACCCATGGGTACAAGTAAAGGTTCCAAACTCCCATACGGTTTCTGATGTTGTGCCTTAACCCTCGCACATGTTACGCACTTGGCCACATACTTCGCAACATCGAGCTTCATCGTCGGCCACCAGTAGTAGGGTTTTAGGTCCCTATACATTTTAGTGCTACCGGGATGAATCGAGTACATGGTCTTGTGTGCTTCTTCCATCAGAAGATCTCTTATTCCTCCCGTCTTAGGTACCCAAATTCGATCTTGGAATACCTTCAGTCCTCGACTGTTTGTACCAAACACTAACGTTCTTCCCAAACGTTCTTCCTTTCGGTCATTTTTCTCTAAAGCTTCTTCTTGAGCTTTCCTGATACTTTCCACAATCGTCGAGACGACTTCAATTCTTAACGCTCTTGGCCTTTTCCTTTCCAGATTGACTTTCCGACTGAGAGCATCAGCAACAATATTTGCTTTACCTGGGTGGTAAAGTATCTCACAGTCGTAGTCCTTGAGAAGTTCTAGCCAGCGTCGTTGCCTCATGTTCAACTCCTTCTGATTAAAGAGATACTGGAGACTCTTATGATCAGTGAAGAGCTTGCACTTCGTGCCGTAGAGGTAATGCCTCCATATCTTTAAGGCAAAAACTACCGCTGCCAACTCCAGATCATGAGTGGGGTAGTTCTTTTCGTGCTCTTTCAATTGTCGAGATGCGTATGCTATCACCTTTTCTCTTTGGGTGAGAACACAACCCAACCCGACTCCAGAAGCGTCACTATAAACCACGAAATCTTCGACTCCATCGGGTAGAGAAAGTATCGGTGCTTCACATAACTTCTTCTTTAGCTTCTCGAATGCCTCATCGTGTTTCTCACTCCACGTATATGTAGCTCCTTTATGAGTCAAAGCTGTTAATGGAGCAGCTATCGAAGAAAAGCCTTGGATAAATCGTCGATAATATCCGGCTAATCCTAGAAAGCTTCGAATCTCCGTGGGACTCTTTGGACATTCCTACTTCATTACAGCCTCGATCTTTGCGGGGTCAACCATTATTCCCTCCTGGTTAACAACATGACCCAAGAATTGGACTTCCCGTATCCAAAAGTCGCATTTGGAGAACTTTGCAAAAAGCTTCTCCTTCCTCAACACTTCTAATACTTCCCGTAGATGCTTTCCATGCTCCTCTTGGCTTTTCAAGTAGATGAGAATGTCGTCAATGAACACTATCACGGATTTATCGAGGAATGGTTTACAAACCCTATTCATCAAATCCATGAATGCTGCGGGAGCATTGGTTAGCCCGAATGACATAACCAAGAACTCGTAGTGTCCATATCATGTTCTGAATGCAGTCTTCTCAATATCCTGCTTTCTCACCTTTAGCTGATGATATCCTGACCTAAGATCGATCTTTGAGAAGTAGCTCGAACCTTGCAGCTGATCGAATAGGTCATCAATCCTCGGCAATGGATACTTGTTCTTCACCGTTGCCTTATTCAGCTCTCGGTAGTCTATACACATTCTCATACTTCCGTCCTTCTTCTTCACGAATAACATCGGAGCTCCCCAGGGTGATGAACTAGGTCGAATAAAACCGTTGTCCAACAGCTCCTGAAGTTGCGTCATGAGCTCCTTCATCTCCGTCGGTGCTAATCGGTAAGGTGCCTTTGCTATCGGTGTTGTTCCTGGTAACAAGTCTATACGAAACTCCACTTGCCTATCAGGTGGTAATCTGGGAAGATCTTCGGGAAAGACTTCCGGATAATCACACACAACCGGTATATTCTGCACCTCTTTCTTCTCCTTCTTGGCATCGATTACGAATGCCAAGTATGATGCACATCCTTTGGACAAACATTTCCTGGCTTTCATCAGGGAGATGATTCCAAAATTCACTCTGCGTTTGTCCCCATACACCATAAATGATTCTTTTCCAGGTGGGTTTACCTTTACTATCTTCTTTCGGCATTGAATCTCAGCATCGTTGGCGCTAAGCCAATCCATACCCAAAATGATGTCGAAACCGTTTAACTCTATGGGTAATAGCTCTTCGTGGAATTCGTTTCCGTTTAGGTCAATGACGATGTTCCTAATACGATTACTAACAGGTACGAATTTGCCACTGGCAACTTCTACAATCAGGGCATTATCTAGTTTTTCTACAGGCAATGCTAATTTCCCACCAAATTTATGCGACACAAAGGAGTAGTTGGCTCCGGAATCAAATAGTATATTTGCAGGCAAACCATTTACAAGAAAGGTACCTGAAGCGACGTCTGTTGCCTCCTTTGCAGCCTCGAGCGTCATCTGGAAGGCTCTCGCCTTCGGCTTCGGTGGTATGTTGGGTCTTCCTGTCTCCTTCTTCTTCGGGCAGTCCTTCAAAATGTGCCCTTCTTCATTGCACCCATAACAGGCTTTCTGGTTGAGGGTGCATTCATTGGCGTAGTGCCCAGGCTTTCCGCACTTGTAACAAGTGACCCCTCCGTCATACTTCCCAGAGTGCTTCTTCTTGCACTTGTCACACCACTTCGCTTCTGATCCTCCTCCCCTCGAACCAGACTTCGAGAATCTACTCTTCTTGTTGGACTTCGAGGATCCATTGAACTTCCGTTTCTCACCAACCTCAGCCCTCTCCAGACTTCTTTCCTTTTGTTGGGTCTCCACGTTCTTAGCTGCTCGAACAGCTGATTTCAGAGTGGTTGCCATCTTGACTGTTGGGCCAAAGTCAGCCGGCAGTCCGTTTGCGAATTTCTCAATTTTGGAAAGTTCGGTTGGCACTAGGTATGGAAACAACTTCATCTTTTCCGTAAATGCAACAGCATAGTCATCGATGCTCATTCTCCCCTTCTTCAAATTTTGGAACTCATTGTTCAGATCAATCAGGTCTATCTCTGAACAGTACTGTGCCTTCAGTTGTTCCAAGAACTCATCCCATGACATTTTCAGAGCTTCTCCCCGTGGCATTGTATCTGCCAATAGCTTCCACTAGCTCAAGACTCCAGTTTTCAATTGTCTCACAGCGAAGACAGTCTTCTGCTTCTCGCTGCAGTCGCAGCTCTCAAACACCATCTCCATCTCGGAGATCCAGTCCATAATCTCAACAGGCTTTGGGCTTCCTGAGAGACTTGGTGGTTTCGCACCCAAGAAATTTTTGTACATCCGCCCATCCTTGTTGTTTCTCCATTCTGGGCCATCCTTTTGCTCACCTTGAGTCCCTACTTGACTCACTTGGCGGCTATAGTTCCCTTCCTCAGATGGCTCGGGAACTGGCTCCGTCGGTTCAACATGTATGGTAGGTTCGTCCCTATTTTCGTGGAGCATCCGTCTCATTTCTTCCCTTTGTTCAGCTAGCATAGCCTGAATCATGGCTTGAACTCCAGCCATGGTGACTGGCTCAGGTGCAACTTCTTCAACAACAGGTATTTGCTGAACCACTGGGGGTTGGTTCCTCCCTCCATTTGCGTTCACGTTTCCGCTACGGGTCCTTGCCATCTTGATCTATACACCGAATAAGGTGAATTTAGATCTTTATTTAGGATAGACGTTTTAAATCGTCCTTATCACTCCGAAACGTTTACTTGCTAGTTCTAATATCGTAGTCGTACGTTTAGAATCCTAAACACATAAGGTTTCCAGATCCGGTCGGCAACAGACCATAGATCCGAACAATTAACAGCATATTATGCACAAAGCATTTAGCACATAAAAGCATTTTAGGCACAATTCCTAAAATAAGCTAGTGCTCACACCTCACAATCATCGCTTAGCATTCTAAGTTTAAGTCTAGAAATCCTACAAATTCCTAGTTCGCTTAAACTAATGCTCTGATACCTACTGTGACATCCCCAAAATCACGGCCAGAAAAGACTGGTTTTGTTTATACTTTATTTCAAAATCAGAGTTATCTTTTAATAAAAGGGTTGCGGAATTTGTCCCAAAACAATAATATGATAAAGATTTATCAAAAGCATTTCCATAGAAATGTATTTCATTAAAAGACTCGGGATGTCATGTTCGTACAGATCAAAAGTATAAACAGTACAATATAAGCCTTACTACATTATTTCATATCTACAGGCCTATATCTGTAATCCCTTATCCAAAACATCACACCTATGCTCAAGCGCCACTTCCTATAATACATAAAACTGAGTGGGTCAGGCTTGGGAGCCTGGTGAGCACATAGGGTTTTCAACCCACAATAAATAAGTTTATTAATCTCATCGATCAACAATAACCCGATTACCCGTTCCCGTTATCCTCACTTTCCGTCCCTAAACACCTATCATAAGGGACCTAGCCTAAGGATCATCATCGGGACGGACACTACTGCTAAGGGGATTCCTCAGCAATAAATGTCCTAAAGGCAACCATGTGGGGGATGGAGTACACCGGTGAACATATCGTTCACAAACACCTACAGGTTGCGAGCCTGCTAGTGTTCCACTGGACTGTCTAGAAGAGTCCGTGGTCGTCATCCATACTCCGCTAGATGACAGAATCAACAACATCAACATCGAGGCCTCTCATCATTTTATCACACATCACCTATTGCATCTACCCATGTTTTACCCCAACATTTTCGTAGATATAAAATACATATACAGTTTAAATCATTGAAAACATGTATAACAACGTTCATCTAGCATAGATAGCAAGTATTCAGATAATATGCACACATAGCACGTAATTTATATAAAATACTTCATATCTATGTGTAAGTTGAAAGTAACTATGCACTCACTTGTTAAGGTGATGATTCCAAAATCGGGCAGCGCTTCCTTCTAACGATTCTATTTTCCTTCGACGAAACCTAGCATTATTATCGCTAAATTTTAGTCTAATATTTACCGTGACCAACTATTAGTCTTAGTATTATTATTATTATATAAGCGTTAAACAATATTTTCCAACCACTATGTACAGACAGGGGCCAGACATAAAACACCGGAGGGCAGGACCATTTTGGCATATAGCACTTCTGAAATCCAACAACCCTATGCGGCCCTTTAAACCAAATTCCTCGTACCGCGAGTAGTTAAAAAAATATTATAACGACACTTATATAAGTTATAATAATAGCTCAAATATTTATTATAAGTTCATAATAACAATACTAATTTTAAATATAAGCTATATTAAAATAAGGTAAGCATAACTTACTTACAAGGGGGTTTTAGCTAGGAGTCGGGCTCTACAGGGGCAGAACTTCGTCGCTGAATCTTTCTAAAAAAGATTTGTGCAGCGCTTCAGCGCTCACCTTACTATACTAAGCTACAGAAAGAGAAGTCGAATCACGAGGGACCGAAATGCTCGGGGGATAAGGAGAGACAGACTCTTGAATCAAGAGAATGGTGCAAGAAATATGAGAGCCCAAGGCTCTTATTTATACTAATTGAATTTTCAAAAACTACCCTCCATAATTACTTAATGACCTTTTAGTTATATAAACAACTAAACACCCCTCTATAATACTATTATAAATGGATTTAATGATATTTGTACTAAACTAATGTCGAAAGAACTCAACATTAGTCTTATAATGACCGCATCGTCGATACCTTTCTAATGATATATACATATGTATATATATATATATATGTGTACGTATACATGATTTATAATTTATTTTAATACGTAAATATGCTATTATAATTTGTAACTCGTTCATACGAACTCCGTTTTTGACGTTCTTTATATCCACGCGTAGGTGAAGACGTACTCTACAACTTTCGTTTAGACTCCGTCGGCTAATTTTGACTTTATTTTTAAAGTTATATTTTTAACAAGCCGGGACATGATTGGTCTGTTTAAAATATCATAACTTCTTCATACGAAGTCAGATTTGGGCGTTCTTTTTATCGATGTTCTTAGTTTAACATATTCTACGACTTTCGTTTAGATCACTAAGGTTAAATCTCACTCTATCGTAAATTCACTATTTACGCTTCCCGGTATCGTGCCGGTTCTGTCGTGAAACTTCGACGGGTCATAACTTCTTCGTTATAACTCGGATTTCGGCGTTCCTTATATGCACGGAAACCTTGAGACATATTCTACAACTTTATGTAGAGATATCGGGATTATCTCACACTTTAATTTTGACGCTCATTTTTATTCTTTGTTAATTATACATTTATAATTAAATAATAAACACATATAATTCACATAATACTCAAATATTTCATCTTTATTACTTCAAAAAGAGTTACAAGAGTTGACCTAGACTATTACATTGACAAAAATGCTTAGCCCTGAAATCCGGGCGTTACAATCCTCTCCCCCTTAGGATGATTCCGTCCCGGAATCATGCATCAGCAAACAGATGTGGATAGTGACTCATCATGTCATCCTCTGTTTCCCAAGTGAGATTCGGCCCATTCGAATGTTTCCATCGGACTAGCACCAAGTCGACCATCTTGCGTCGTAACTTCTTAGTCTTACGGTCAACAATTGCCTCGGGCTCTTCGATCAACCTTTTATTTTCATCCATCCTTAGCTCTGAGATTGGAATTATGTCGGGAACATCTCCCGTGAATTTCCTCAAATAACACACATGGAAGGTGTTATGAATACCATTGAGTTCTTCGGGCAATTCCAGCTTGTAAGCTTGGTTCCCTATCTTCTGAAGAACTTTGAACGGTCCAATCAACCTTGGACTCAACTTTCCTCGTTTCCCAAATCGTATAAGTCCCTTCCACGGTGAGACTTTAAGCAAAACGGAATCCCCAACTTCGAAAGTTATCGGTCGTCTTTTCTTGTCAGCATAGCTCTTCTGACGATCCTGGGCTGCTAACATCCTTTCCCTAATCACCTTCAACTTCTCAGCAGTCTCATGGACTATCTCGGGGCCCATAAACTGCTTCTCTCCGGCTTCAAGCCAACAAGACGTCGTACGACACTTCTGCCCATACAAGGCTTGATAAGGAGCCATCTTGATGCTCGAGTGAAAACTATTGTTGTAGGAAAATTCTACCAGAGGTAAGTGCTCGTCCCAATTCCCTTGGAATTCGAGGGTACATGCTCTCAGCATATCTTCCAGCGTCTGAATCGTTCTTTCGCTCTGACCATCAGTTTGCGGATGATAAGCAGTACTCAAACACAACTTTGTACCTAACTCCTCTTGTAGACTCCTCCAAAACCTTGACGTGAAACGACTATCACGATCTGATACAATCGTAAGAGGGACACCGTGAAGTCTTACAATTTCCTTCACGTAAGCATTTGCGAGCTTATCCATAGACCACTTCTCGTTGGCTGCTATGAAGTGTGCACTCTTGGTGAAACGATCCACGACTACCCAAATCATGTCGTGACCGTTCTTCGTCCTGGGCAGTTTAGTCACAAAATCCATGGTGATGTCTTCCCATTTACCCATGGGTACAAGTAAAGGTTCCAAACTCCCATACGGTTTCTGATGTTGTGCCTTAACCCTCGCACATGTTACGCACTCGGCCACATACTTCGCAACATCGAGCTTCATCGTCGGCCACCAGTAGTAGGGTTTTAGGTCCCTATACATTTTAGTGCTACTGGGATGAATCGAGTACATGGTCTTGTGTGCTTCTTCCATCAGAAGATCTCTTATTCCTCCCGTCTTAGGTACCCAAATTCGATCTTGGAATACCTTCAGTCCTCGACTGTTTGTACCAAACACTAACGTTCTTCCCAAACGTTCTTCCTTTCGGTCATTTTTCTCTAAAGCTTCTTCTTGAGCTTTCCTGATACTTTCCACAATCGTCAAGACGACTTCAATTCTTAACGCTCTTGGCCTTTTCCTTTCCAGATTGACTTTCCGACTGAGAGCATCAGCAACAATATTTGCTTTACCTGGGTGGTAAAGTATCTCACAGTCGTAGTCCTTGAGAAGTTCTAGCCAGCGTCGTTGCCTCATGTTCAACTCCTTCTGATTAAAGAGATACTGGAGACTCTTATGATCAGTGAAGAGCTTGCACTTCGTGCCGTAGAGGTAATGCCTCCATATCTTTAAGGCAAAAACTACCGCTGCCAACTCCAGATCATGAGTGGGGTAGTTCTTTTCGTGCTCTTTCAATTGTCGAGATGCGTATGCTATCACCTTTTCTCTTTGGGTCAGAACACAACCCAACCCGACTCCAGAAGCGTCACTATAAACCACGAAATCTTCGACTCCATCGGGTAGAGAAAGTATCGGTGCTTCACATAACTTCTTCTTTAGCTTCTCGAATGCCTCATCGTGTTTCTCACTCCACGTATATGTAGCTCCTTTATGAGTCAAAGCTGTTAATGGAGCAGCTATCGAAGAAAAGCCTTGGATAAATCGTCGATAATATCTGGCTAATCCTAGAAAGCTTCGAATCTCCGTGGGACTCTTTGGACATTCCTACTTCATTACAGCCTCGATCTTTGCGGGGTCAACCATTATTCCCTCCTGGTTAACAACATGACCCAAGAATTGGACTTCCCGTATCCAAAAGTCGCATTTGGAGAACTTTGCAAAAAGCTTCTCCTTCCTCAACACTTCTAATACTTCCCGTAGATGCTTTCCATGCTCCTATTGGCTTTTCAAGTAGATGAGAATGTCGTCAATGAACACTATCACGGATTTATCGAGGAATGGTTTACAAACCCTATTCATCAAATCCATGAATGCTGCGGGAGCATTGGTTAGCCCGAATGACATAACCAAGAACTCGTAGTGTCCATATCTCGTTCTGAATGCAGTCTTCTCAATATCCTGCTTTCTCACCTTTAGCTGATGATATCCTGACCTAAGATCGATCTTTGAGAAGTAGCTCGAACCTTGCAGCTGATCGAATAGGTCATCAATCCTCGGCAATAGATACTTGTTCTTCACCGTTTCCTTATTCAGCTCTCGGTAGTCTATACACATTCTCATACTTCCGTCCTTCTTCTTCACGAATAACACCGGAGCTCCCCAGGGTGATGAACTAGGTCGAATAAAACCGTTGTCCAACAGCTCCTGAAGTTGCGTCATGAGCTCCTTCATCTCCGTCGGTGCTAATCGGTAAGGTGCCTTTGCTATCGGTGTTGTTCCTGGTAACAAGTCTATACGAAACTCCACTTGCCTATCAGGTGGTAATCTGGGAAGATCTTCGGGAAAGACTTCCGGATAATCACACACAACCGGTATATTCTGCACCTCTTTCTTCTCCTTCTTGGCATCGATTACGAATGCCAAGTATGATGCACATCCTTTGGACAAACATTTCCTGGCTTTCATCAGGGAGATGATTCCAAAATTCACTCTGCGTTTGTCCCCATACACCATAAATGATTCTTTTCCGGGTGGGTTTACCTTTACTATCTTCTTTCGGCATTGAATCTCAGCATCGTTGGCGCTAAGCCAATCCATACCCAAAATGATGTCGAAACTGTTTAACTCTATGGGTAATAGCTCTTCGTGGAATTCGTTTCCGTTTAGGTCAATGACGATGTTCCTAATACGATTACTAACAGGTACGAATTTGCCACTGACAACTTCTACAATCAGGGCATTATCTAGTTTTTCTACAGGCAATGCTAATTTCCCACCAAATTTATGCGACACAAAGGAGTAGTTGGCTCCGGAATCAAATAGTATATTTGCAGGCAAACCATTTACAAGAAAGGTACCTGAAGCGACGTCTGTTGCCTCCTTTGCAGCCTCGAGCGTCATCTGGAAGGCTCTCGCCTTCAGCTTCGGTGGTATGTTGGGTCTTCCTGTCTCCTTCTTCTTCGGGCAGTCCTTCAAAATGTGCCCTTCTTCATTGCACCCATAACAGGCTTTCTGGTTGAGGGTGCATTCATTGGCGTAGTGCCCAGGCTTTCCGCACTTGTAACAAGTGACCCCTCCGTCATACTTCCCAGAGTGCTTCTTCTTGCACTTGTCACACCACTTCGCTTCTAATCCTCCTCCCCTCGAACCAGACTTCGAGAATCTACTCTTCTTGTTGGACTTCGAGGATCCATTGAACTTCCGTTTCTCACCAACCTCAGCCCTCTCCAGACTTCTTTCCTTTTGTTGGGTCTCCACGTTCTTAGCTGCTCGAACAGCTGATTTCAGAGTGGTTGCCATCTTGACTGTTGGGCCAAAGTCAGCCGGCAGTCCGTTTGCGAATTTCTCAATTTTGGAAAGTTCGGTTGGCACTAGGTATGGAAACAACTTCATCTTTTCCGTAAATGCAACAGCATAGTCATCGATGCTCATTCTCCCCTTCTTCAAATTTTGGAACTCATTGTTCAGATCAATCAGGTCTATCTCTGAACAGTACTGTGCCTTCAGTTGTTCCAAGAACTCATCCCATGACATTTTCAGAGCTTCTCCCTGTGGCATTGTATTTGCCAATAGCTTCTACTAGCTCAAGACTCCAGTTTTCAATTGTCTCACAGCGAAGACAGTCTTCTGCTTCTCGCTGCAGTCGCAGCTCTCAAACACCATCTCCATCTCGGAGATCCAGTCCATAATCTCAACAGGCTTTGGGCTTCCTGAGAGACTTGGTGGTTTCGCACCCAAGAAATTTTTGTACATCCGCCCATCCTTGTTGTTTCTCCCTTCTGGGCCATCCTTTTGCTCACCTTGAGTCCCTACTTGACTCACTTGGCGGCTATAGTTCCCTTCCTCAGATGGCTCGGGAACTGGCTCCGTCGGTTCAACATGTATGGTAGGTTCGTCCCTATTTTCGTGGAGCATCCGTCTCATTTCTTCCCTTTGTTCAGCTAGCATAGCCTGAATCATGGCTTGAACTCCAGCCATGGTGACTGGCTCAGGTGCAACTTCTTCAACAACAGGTATTTGCTGAACCACTGGGGGTTGGTTCCTACCTCCATTTGCGTTCACGTTTCCGCTACGGGTCCTTGCCATCTTGATCTATACACCGAATAAGGTGAATTTAGATCTTTATTTAGGATAGACGTTTTAAATCGTCCTTATCACTCCGAAACGTTTACTTGCTAGTTCTAATATCGTAGTCGTACGTTTAGAATCCTAAACACATAAGGTTTCCAGATCCGGTCGGCAACAGACCATAGATCCGAACAATTAACAGCATATTATGCACAAAGCATTTAGCACATAAAAGCATTTTAGGCACAATTCCTAAAATAAGCTAGTGCTCACACCTCACAATCATCGCTTAGCATTCTAAGTTTAAGTCTAGAAATCCTACAAATTCCTAGTTCGCTTAAACTAATGCTCTGATACCTACTGTGACATCCCCAAAATCACGGCCAGAAAAGACTGGTTTTGTTTATACTTTATTTCAAAATCAGAGTTATCTTTTAATAAAAGGGTTGCGGAATTTGTCCCAAAACAATAATATGATAAAGATTTATCAAAAGCATTTCCATAGAAATGTATTTCATTAAAAGACTCGGGATGTCATGTTCGTACAGATCAAAAGTATAAACAGTACAATATAAGCCTTACTACATTATTTCATATCTACAGGCCTATATCCGTAATCCCTTATCCAAAACATCACACCTATGCTCAAGCGCCACTTCCTGTAATACATAAAACTGAGTGGGTCAGGCTTGGGAGCCTGGTGAGCACATAGGGTTTTCAACCCACAATAAATAAGTTTATTAATCTCATCGATCAACAATAACCCGATTACCCGTTCCCGTTATCCTCACTTTCCGTCCCTAAACACCTATCATAAGGGACCTAGCCTAAGGATCATCATCGGGACGGACACTACTGCTAAGGGGATTCCTCAGCAATAAATGTCCTAAAGGCAACCATGTGGGGGATGGAGTACACCGGTGAACATATCGTTCACAAACACCTACAGGTTGCGAGCCTGCTAGTGTTCCACTGGACTGTCTAGAAGAGTCCGTGGTCGTCATCCATACTCCGCTAGATGACAGAATCAACAACATCAACATCGAGGCCTCTCATCATTTTATCACACATCACCTATTGCATCTACCCATGTTTTACCCCAACATTTTCGTAGATATAAAATACATATACAGTTTAAATCATTGAAAACATGTATAACAACGTTCATCTAGCATAGATAGCAAGTATTCAGATAATATGCACACATAGCACGTAATTTATATAAAATACTTCATATCTATGTGTAAGTTGAAAGTAACTATGCACTCACTTGTTAAGGTGATGATTCCAAAATCGGGCAGCGCTTCCTTCTAACGATTCTATTTTCCTTCGACGAAACCTAGCATTATTATCGCTAAATTTTAGTCTAATATTTACCGTGACCAACTATTAGTCTTAGTATTATTATTATTATATAAGCGTTAAACAATATTTTCCAACCACTATGTACAGACAGGGGCCAGACATAAAACACCGGAGGGCAGGACCATTTTGGCATATAGCACTTCTGAAATCCAACAACCCTATGCGGCCCTTTAAACCAAATTCCTCGTACCGCGAGTAGTTAAAAAATATTATAACGACACTTATATAAGTTATAATAATAGCTCAAATATTTATTATAAGTTCATAATAACAATACTAATTTTAAATATAAGCTATATTAAAATAAGGTAAGCATAACTTACTTACAAGGGGGTTTTAGCTAGGAGTCGGGCTCTGCAGGGGCAGAACTTCGTCGCTGAATCTTTCTAAGAAAGATTCGTGCAGCGCTTCAGCGCTCACCTTACTATACTAAGCTACAGAAAGAGAAGTCGAATCACGAGGGACCGAAATGCTCGGGGGATAAGGAGAGACAGACTCTTGAATCAAGAGAATGGTGCAAGAAATATGAGAGCCCAAGGCTCTTATTTATACTAATTGAATTTTCAAAAACTACCCTCCATAATTACTTAATGACATTTTAGTTATATAAACAACTAAACACCCCTCTATAATACTATTATAAATGGATTTAATGATATTTGTACTAAACTAATGTCGAAAGAACTCAACATTAGTCTTATAATGACCGCATCGTCGATACCTTTCTAATGATATATACATATGTATATATACGTGTACGTATACATGATTTATACTTTATTTTAATACGTAAATATGCTATTATAATTTGTAACTCATTCATACGAACTCCGTTTTTGACGTTCTTTATATCCACGCGTAGGTGAAGACGTACTCTACAACTTTCGTTTAGACTCCGTCGGCTAATTTTGACTTTATTTTTAAAGTTATATTTTTAACAAGCCGGGACAGGATTAGTCTGTTTAAAATATCATAACTTCTTCATACGAAGTCAGATTTGGGCGTTCTTTTTATCGATGTTCTTAGTTTAACATATTCTACGACTTTCGTTTAGATCACTAAGGCTAAATCTCGCTCTATCGTAAATTCACTATTCACGCTTCCCGGTATCGTGCCGGTTCTGTCGTGAAACTTCGACGGGTCATAACTTCTTCGTTATAACTCGGATTTCGGCGTTCCTTATATGCACGGAAACCTTGAGACATATTCTACAACTTTATGTAGAGATATCGGGATTATCTCACACTTTAATTTTGACGCTCATTTTTATTCTTTATTAATTATACATTTATAATTAAATAATAAACACATATAATTCACATAATACTCAAATATTTCATCTTTATTACTTCAAAAAGAGTTACAAGAGTTGACCTAGACTATTACATTGACAAAAATGCTTAGCCCTGAAACCCGGGCGTTACAGAATGACTAAGTAAAACCTTAATCAGTCCTACCCTTACGTGATTAAGTCCTTCATGGGTTAAGTGTTCTTACTTAACCCTAATCATTAATTAATGTGGAACCCTAATCGTCATTGCATGTGAAATAGTCACTATTGTAAATGACTATGACCTGTGATATTGACCCTAGTATCTTCATGTAGGTGATTGGAAGTGAGTTGAACCAGGTAGAGTTCTTCGTTGCTACGGTGTTCTCCTACGCGCATATCGATGTGAGTTTTGCCTCACTGTACCCATGGGTCAGAGGCACTAATGTCGGCTTACTAGTTTTGGTTATCTTTTAGTAGAGGGATACCTTAGGGACTGTATATAGTCATGTAGGATAGACCGAAGACTCTTGATCTAAGCTCTCTTACATGTTCCTTGTTTAGTTGTGGTTTTAGAGTAGGATCACCTGTCTGGGTGAATATTTCACCTCTGAGTATATACATCCATGCATTCCTTGGATTCTTGATATTTAGATGCTGCTATGCTATAGTGATTTGTTAGATCTGTGTTATGTTATTGAGTATGCTGCTATGCTGTAGTGATCTGTTAGCTCTGTGTTCTGGTATCAAGTATGCTCTATGTTGTAGTTATCTGTTAGATCTGTCTCTTGGTATTGAGTATGTTTCTTTGATGTAATAATATGTTGAACTGTATGTTATTTGTGCTTGCTAGTTATCATCTATGGAGTGCCCTTAGGGACTATCTATGGTCATGTAGGATAGCCTAAGAACTCTTGGTCTAGGCTCTCTTTCATGATCCTTGTTTGGTTGTGGATTTAGAGTAGGATCATCTGTTCAGGTAGCTATCTTACCTCCGGTTACTTATGGTTACGCATTTTATGGACGTTAGTTGGTAGTAGGACTATATGCTATGAGAGGACTAGTATGCGGTAGTGAGTTGTATGATTGTTGTTAGCTTGTATAATATGCCTACTTTATCCTGATTGTTTATATGTCGAAAAGTTGTGTTTGGTTTGGATTGAGGCGCTCCTGATTTGTATTGTAGGCCAAGATACCTGGTGCGGGCCAGCTGTAAGGCGTAGGCATGGAGGCTCGAGAGGAGCGGTTGTGTTGAGGTGGTAGGTTAAAAAACCCTGATAGACTGAACGCCTGCGAGGCGGTCCATTCATACCGAAGGCCCGAAGAGTGGAAATTATGCATGCTTATATGTTTATCGTATGGGGTATTTTGGGGGAAACTCACTAAGTTTTATGCTTACCCAGTTGTTTATTGTTTCAGATATCATCGATGGCTATGGTAAGGCGAAGGCGGGACTGTACACACTCATTAGCAGCATTGCGGATTTCGCATTTTCTATGATACTCTAATTTTTAATAAATGTGATTTGGAATAAACGGTTTTTTCCTAATAATGAGTTTATAAATTGGTTGTGAAAATGGGACAATTCACAACATATAGATTACTTTTACCCATCACGAGGCGTGGGATACCCCCTAGTAAATACCTAAACGACAATCACTAAATTTGAACATGCAAAATACTTTATTGAAAATTTATGACCTTAATTTTTGTAATACTATCAAAATTATCATTGAACCCATTCTATTTTTCAAGAAATGATGAATGTGATGATAAACAATGTAATAAAATAACTTACTCTTAGATAAAATTTCACAACAAAGAGTGCAATCTTGATTTCAGTAAATTGTTGAATAGTGCCTCGATGAATAGTTAAATTTGTAAACTAATGAATTTAATATTGCTAAGGTTTCATTATTGAATCAAAAGAGAGTACAAGTACAATGAAAGGGAAAGTCAAAATATGTAGGAAATCTAATAGGTTAAACCTAGTTATAGGGTTAATGGGCCAAACAGCCAGAAACAAGAAAATGACCTAATAACTTTATTATGCTAAAATCCCCCCTCAAACTCATAATGTGACAGAAATAAGCATTGAGATTTTGTCAGGAAAAAAATGAAAACGAGAAGCAGTCAAGGCTTTCGTAAATACTTTAGCAATCTGCATTATAGATGGATCATGAGGAAGAGAAATACTCCCCTGCTGAAAATGGTGATGAGTAAAATGACAATCAATTTGAATATGTTTTGTCTGCTCATGAAACACTGAATTCTCAACAATAATTATCGTACTCGTGTTATCAAAGTGTGAAGGGGTAAGCTGAGAAATATGAACACCCATGTCTTCAAGAAGCCACCACAACCACACAATCTCGCAATTAGAATCAACCATAGCTCGATAATCAGATTCTATAGATGATCCGAAGAAAACATCTTGTTTATTACTCTTCCATGAAATCAACGAATTCTATAGGCACATAGACAAGAGAGGAAGTGGAAGGAAACACTAGACTGCGAAACTGACTAGCACGAAGATATCTCAAAATAGGAAGAATAACTCCCCACTGAACCGTGGAAGGAGCAGTGACAAGTTGGCTAATCATATTAACTGCATAATCAGTATCTAGCCTAGTAACTATAAGATATATTGAACTCCCCATAATGGTATGATAAAGGCTCAGATCTGACAGGGGAACATAACCTGTTGGAAAATACTTGACATTACTCTCTAGAGGAGTATCAACTATTTTGGTGTCAGAAAGTCTTGTCTGCTCAAACAAATTTAAGATATACTTTGTTTGAGATAAAAGATAAACTTTTGGTGATTACTCAACTTTAATCCTTATGAAATAATGTAGTAGGCCAAAGTCTTTCATAGAAAAACGGTTAGCCAAATCACTCTTTAAATACTCAATACCATCACGATCATCATCAGTAATAATCATATTATCAACATATAAAGAAAGAAGGATATGAATTGCACTTGTACATCTAACAAAAAAGCATAATCATAACAACTAGATTGAAAACCAAGAGAAGTGATTATTGTTGAAAATTTCCCAAACCAAGCATAAGGAGCTTGTTTAAGATCATGCAATGCTTTCCGAAGCCGACAAGCTTCACCTGGACGATGAGCAATATCTGGTGGAGGAAACATGTATACCTCCTCATGAAGATCGCCATTCAAAAATGAATTTTTGACATCCATATGATAAATCTTCCATTGTCGAATAGAAGAAACAACAATTAGAGTGTGAATAGTTATCATTTTTTCAACTGGAGTAAAGGTATCATCATAATTCATACCATATTCTTGTGAGTATCCTTTTGCAAAATATCTGGCTTTATAACGTTTAAAATATCCATCAGACTTGTTTTGTTCTTATATACTCAATTACAAGCAATTATGTGTTTTTCAGGAGGAAGCAAAACCAAATCCCATGTATGAGTTTGATAAAGAGCTGCAAGTTCTTCATCCATAGGATTTTGCCAAAGAGAATCAGAAATGACCTCTTTGTAGGATGTTGGCTCAGAAAGACGATGTATATTCCCAATAAAGGAGGCAAAAGCTGGTGAATAAGAACAATATGCAATTTCTGGAAGATTGATGGAATTTCGAGTACGTGTAGGTCTTGATGGTGGGGGTTCTTAGTTATCAACATGTGGGGGGTTCTTGAGCAACAAAAAGTGTAGTATCAGAAGTTGGAGGACTATCTGAAATAGAAAAAGCATTTGAAGAAATTGTTGGATTAAAGAGTCTAAGATCATAACTAAATTGGTATGACTGATAATTATAAGCAAAATCCTTTTTAGGTTGCCCTTGGAATCAATAACTAAAAAGGTTGATTTATTGATTTATTATTTGATTAATAAGTAGCAATAAATGATTTATTAATATATTATATGATTAATATATTAATTTGAAATAGTATTATTTAATTAAGAATTAATAAGAAATTAATTGGAATTGATTTTGGGATTAATTGGTTTAATTCAACATGCAAGGAATGGACTGTAATTGTTCAATTGTTGAACAATTACGAATTTCAGAATCTTCCATCTAGGGTGGAGGATTTTAGGAGATGCCAAAGGCATCTGAAATATTCCTTCGGAAGATAAGGAAACTGGATAATCACCCAAAATTAATCTAGTATTATTTTATTTAGGATTAGGGTTTCCAGGGTTATCCTATTAGGTATAATTAGGACCCGTTGACTGGCCTATTTTTGTCTAAGCTATATACCAAAAGGATAGCCAAAAATCTGATCCTATTCTCCTCTCTCCTCTTGTGTTCTTGTTGTTGTGGTATGGGTACAAACCATTAGAGGTACTAAGCTTTTGGTGCTTGCTTCTCAAGTCAACAAAGGAAGGAATCAAGTAAACTTATTTGCTATAACAAGTTAGAGGTATGTAAACCTAGTTTCTCTTTTTCGAAATTGATAGGGTTTATACTGGTTTTGTTAATTCAAAGTATGTTGCCTTAATGTGAAATACATAGATCCTATTAGGTTGCATATGTCCAACCTTAATTGTTAAGTGATTTTCCGCTTGAGCATTTTTGTTGTAACCTAAAAAAACCATCAGAAATGTCATCACTATTATTGTTAAATGGATCAATAGCACGAAGTTCCGATTAAGTCACATTCTGTGACTAAATAGGAATGTTATAGAAAGGAATGTGTTCCAGAAAGGTCACATGTCGAGAAACATACAATTATTGAATTATCGGATCCTAACATTGATATCCCTTTTAACCAATACACTACCCCAAGAATATACATAGAAGATATTTTGGAGACAATTTGGTTCGCCTAGCATGAGGTCATAGAAACAAAGCATGTACACCCAAATACACATAATAAGGAATAATCAGGAAGTTTTCCATACAATTTTTCATAGGGAGACATCCCAGAGTTGTGTGCAGAATGCGATTAATGACATATGTAACGGTAAGAACGACTTCTCCCCAAAATGTACTAAGGACATAGGAGGATAAGAGCAAGGAACGTGCAATTTTCAACAAGGTGATGATGTTTTATTTATGCAAAACGATTTTAATGAGGAGTATTTGTACATGACAATTGGTTAATAGTGTCATTAGATGCAAGTAACTGAGTAAAGTAATTTGAAGTATACTCCCCTCCGAAAACAATGAAAGCATTTTTTGACAGCTAAGTGTTGAGTCTTAACAAGGGCTCTAAATTCGCTATGTAAGGTGAAAAAGTCAGACCCGTGCTTCATAAGATAAACCCACGTATAACAAGTGTAATCATCTATAATAGAAACACTATAAGATGACCCTTCTTTAGAGGAAATTGGTGAGGGACCCTAAATATTCGAACACACAAGATCAAAAGGATCAACATAACTATTAACACTTTTATCAAAAGACCTAACACACCGGTAGAAGCTAAAAATCTTAAACGAGATGCCAACATATGACCAAAAAGACGCCAAATCAACATTGGAAGTAACAACATCAAGCGGTTGTATTTGCTCTAAGAAGTAAAGCTCCCCAAGTTTACGACCAATCCCAATCCCCCTCTGAGACCATTGATCTTGAATACAACATAGAGAATTAGAGAAGAAGACCCCACCAACTAGACTTACATAATTGATTGACTGAAGAAAGATTCAAAGAAAGTGTGGTAATATAATAGACATCAGTCAAAGATATATGAGGAATAACAATGGAAACAACAACCTTTACTGGTATATATATATATATATATATATATATATATATATATATATATATATATATATATATACACATATATGTATGTATGTAGCACTAGCAGACATAGCAAAAATAGGTAAATTAGAAGATAATGAAATAAAGGATGGAAAATGTTGTGACATATGATGAAATGCACCGGAATCTAATATCTACAAGGTATGAAATGCCTAAAGTAGTAGATGAGGACATACCTGAATGAGACCTGGATGCGAATACAGTAGTAGGATTAAAGGCAAGGAATTATCTCAACTTTTCAACAACATGAGGATCTAGAGTTGATGGTGGTGTAACAGTTGTTTCAGCCTCTACAAAAGATGCAACTGCAATAGTGAACTGTGGTGGACGAAAAGGTGGAAAAGAAGGGTGTGACGAAAACTATCTAGAAGACTTATTTTGCTATGAAGGCTGAAACTATCCACATAGTCTAGTTTGTTGTTGTTGATTTACCTTGCTTAACATCAAAGGAAACTGATGTTTCTAATGATTTTTATTTTTATAGAAAGCACACTCAACAAATACAACTCTAGAGCGAGTCTGATTAGAGTTCTGAAGTCTTTGTGAAATAGCAAGGATGGTTGGAGTAGTGCCAAAATTAGACCCTTTGTGAGCATGTGACTTGATGCAAGTTTATTCAACAATTAACTCATGAACAATCGAATCAACAATGGGTAGTGGTGTACGATGGAAGATAGATCCATGTAGGCCTTCAAAATAAGAACGTAAATTCATCAAAAACTAAACCAAACTTTGAGCATCCCTTCTGGAAATGTAAGGTTGGAAGGCCTTTAGGCCAGTCGGTTCAGTAAGAGCCAATTGATCCCATAAATCAGACATAGAAGCATAAAACTTTTGAATACTCATATTGTTTTGTTAGGGATATCGAATAAAATTTTTTAACCGATACTGTTTTGCAAAAGTAGACTGTGTGTACTATCTAGCCAAGTGATCCCAACCTTCCTTTGTGGTGCTATACTTTGCCAACTTTATGCCTATAGATTGAATTAAAAAATTGTTAATCCAAGTGATAATCATGGATTTATCAGTCTCTCATGATTCTAATAAGGTTGCATAATTTGTAGCTTTCTCATATGTTGGTTTGCACTCTTTACCTTCAACAATTCCCCACGTGTTCTTCCCCCGTAAAAAAATATTCAGAACATAACTTCAGTAGGCATAGTTCTTACCATCAAGTTGGATGCTAATGGACTAAAGAGAGTCATCTTTTGGAACCATATTGATAATAATAAACATACAGGTTTGTTGAAATCTACATTCTGAACAAAAATTGCAACACAAACATAAAATCGCGACGAGATATCGATAAGACAAACAGAAACCCTCAAAGCAATCTTCAAATTGTGGAGCAACTATAAAATCACGACGAGATATTGACGAAACAAATAGAAATCCTTGAACAATCCTCAAATCGTGGTGGCGATACCCAAATCGCAAAATACTGCAACTTTACATATAACTTGCTTCCAATAATCATAAATGATGAACCGAATACGGCTCTGATACCATGTAAGCTAATGAACATAATACTGATGGAGTTTTTTTATTGAATAAAAAAATAGTACCATTAAAATGGAAGGAAAAGACAAAATATATTGGAGAACTAATAGGTTAAACCTAGCTATAGGGCTAAAAGGCCACAAATAGCCCAAACTAGAAAATGACCTAATAACTTTATTATGATAACAAAATTAAAAAATAATAATGTTTTAAAAATCGGTTCGAATCGGTTGGACGGAGAACCGGGTAAGTGAGTGGTTCAACTAACACGAGTTTTATGTCTATTTTTGGGCCGGAAAGAACCGACCGGTTTTTACAAAAACCGGTTAAATTGAATAAGAATAAATAGAAATGGAGTTTTTTTGCATAAACTTTGATGTTCTTTTCATATCTGTTTAGACTTCTTTTAAATCGAAAAAAAGAACACATGATAAATGTTATGAAAGATATGTATTAATCTAAAACTATATTTTATTATGGTATTATACTTTATTTCTTTTTGTTGTATGAAGATAGATGTAAAAGTTATAGTTATATGTTTTTTCAATGTATTTTGGATGATTTACAACTTATTTTATGTGTATTTTTAATATTTGAATTTGTTTTCATGTGTCTTTTCAATATTTGAACTTGTGTGCTTGTTTGTGCACAAAAATACAAAAACATGAAAATCTTGAAATTCGGTTTAACTGACGGACGGACCGGTTGAACTGACGGTTGAACTGAAACCTAATCACCATATCAGGTCAATTAAAAAAAAAGTGTTTTTAAAACAAATTGTATTTAGATTAACAACAACTTCGATGAACACTATCGTCGCGTGATTGATCTAGAATCTGACATTAATTTGATACGACTCAAAGTGATGCTAATATTAATAACTACAAATAGAGAAACCAATAGTTGTATGTATTTTTTTCTACCGACCCTACCATCAGCCAAGCCCCTATATTTATTGAAACATTTGCCCAAGTAATCAACTCATAATTAAACACACTATTTTTATATAAAATATTCCTGATAAAATAAAATAAAAAACATATAAAATTAATTCTACTTTCTTTTAACTACTGAAAATTAACCCGAAGACCCTGCACTTATCCCTTCGTGTATGGACTCGATCTGCTTCAAGAAATGAAGAATTTGACTATAAAAAAATGTAATGGAAATATGGAATAACTTGATCTTTGATAAAATTCGATAACAAAGGTTGGAGTCTCGAGTTCAACACATGGAGCCCATCAGGAGAAAAAAGTGAACGAGAAACTAAGGAAACACGTGGAAAAAAAAATATGAAAGAATACAAAACTCTCATTTCCTTTTTTTTTCTTTCCAATTGTCAGAATAATTAACAATAATATATTATAGTTTTCTTTTATTTCCTTCTTTTTTTTTTCAATCGTTGCTTTTTTTTTTTCCAGCATGTAAACACAAAAAATACATTATCTTTTAAAACTCTTTTCCCTTTTTCACACAAGATTAACATGCAAATGTTCCAAAATTTAGCCAAATAACTAATAAATGAATAAATAAATAAATAGTTAAATAAATAAAAATAATAAACTACAGCAATAGTCCATATAGTAAAATTCATAGTGTAGTCCAACCTTCGACAAAATAGATCATATCCATGTGGTTTTCAAATGGATTTTGTTTTTGGTCCATATAAAAAAAGACTGTATTAATTTTTTTAATTTTTCTTTAATTTTATTATCTACGTAAATAAACAATGTAATTCTATTATGTTGGGCCCATTCCATGCTATCCTACAATTTCTCATATTTTTCACTTTTATTTTTCACTGCAATTACCTTTTGTCAATTTGAAACAAGAATTTAGAGTTGCAAAAATGGTGTATTTTCCGAAGGTGAAAGTAATAATCATATGACTATGTAGATTGTAACCATCGGCACCATAAGTACCCCTCGTGAAATGATTCTAGATATTTTTTAAAATGTCTTCACAAAATTTGACACGATAATCATTTATGAACTAAATGGAGTACTTCCATTACAAAAATTGTATAACACGTTACATTTTACATAGACATCATAATTGGATGTTATGGGATGTTGAAATTGTTGAAATTAACTTTTATCAATCGCGGAGGAAATAAGATATAAGGACAAATCCTCTTATCATCTCATATCCGTTGTTCTTAAGATCTCATAATTATATTAAGGTTGTTTTTTACTCTTGTAAAATCATGGTCGTAAAATCGAATCGCAATGGTAAAGATCATACCAAAAAAATTTTAAAAACATTAAAAAATAATTTGTATTGCTCATTTAGCAATAAATAATTTAAAATATAAAAAAAACATCTCTAATACGTCATTTAATAATAAAAATTCAAAAGACGTTTTCTAGGGATTTATATTCGATGCACATGTAGGTCCTAACACAAAATATTAGATTTTCTAGGGTTTATATTCGATGTAACCGTTATTGTATGTTAGATCACAATGACCAAATAAGCAAACGAACCTACAAAAAAATCAGAAGAATAATTTAACAATCATTTCCGTTGGATTAAAATATCATTTTCCCAATAAAAATATATAAAGCTTAAAAAAGCTTATAAAAAAAACACCATATAGAAACAATCTATCAATTTTTTTTGAAATTAGACCAAAGAATAAATCCGACTAAAACTTAAACCAATAATAATAATATTTAATAATAATAATTAATATAAAGTGAGAATAATCAAGAAAGTTCTTTAATTTACTTGCTTTACTTTTTACCTTTACCAATCCCAATTTCCATCAATGCAAACCTTTTTCTTCTATATATTCTACCCACCTTCATCACTCCACCTTACACAACCACTCTCTTCAACAAATCATGAATGAACCAAAATATGCTTATCCTTACCCTGCTCAAGGTACGAATCTACTTCACATTTCTCGATCCTTTATTCATCTCACTTCCAATTCACTAAACAATTAACAATCATCTTCCACAG
Source organism: Lactuca serriola (assembly GCF_051521515.1). Lineage (NCBI taxonomy): Eukaryota > Viridiplantae > Streptophyta > Magnoliopsida > Asterales > Asteraceae > Lactuca > Lactuca serriola. The sequence continues at coordinate 126,097,445 of NC_136410.1, read as the reverse complement.
GAGGAGGCTATTATCAAGGACCTCCGGTGATGGCGCCGCCGCAATACGCCGCACCTCCTCCTCCCCGACGAGAACCTGGTTTTCTTGAAGGCTGGTATGTATTCATTATTCCCCCCCTTTTTTTTCCTCCTATTTTCATCCATATTTTTATGGATTTGATCATTTGGTTGATTATTATGATGCATTCGTATGTGGGTTTTAATTGGATTTTTGTTTTGATTTGTAGTCTAGCGGCTTTGTGTTGCTGTTGTCTTCTTGATGAGTGTTGCTGTGATCCAACTATCATCTTCTTCTGATCGCTTTACTTATGAATAGAAGAAAAATATGAATTTTATGTTTTTTTTTTTTTAGATTTTGATTTTAATGTATTTATTTACTTATTTATGGTGTTCTAAGGTCTAACAAATCCATGTACTACCACTTTCTGTTTGTGTCAATAAATTAAAATTTTGTAATGTTGAATTGAATTATTATATTCATAGTTTTTAAACAATTTATTTGGTTTTGAAAAAAAAATAATCGAAATATCGTAATTGAATTTAGGTTTAATAAATACCAACCACTTGTTAGTATGAATTAATGTTTATATCAAAGGGGAGTTGAACAAAAAGAATGGACTACAATGAAAATGATTATTTTGGAACGTGAATGAGTAAAAGTATGGATTTGTGTCTTCTTTTTGTAGTGAGATTTTTGTTTCAAAGTTTTGCTTTAGTTTTCAAAATTTTAGGTTATTTCATATTTTTTAGTTTGTAATCATGATATCTAATCATTTATTTAGGGAGGAATTTGTAGTTTTTGATAAATTTATATAATGAAATAGATTTCTTGAGTTCTTGTTGGTAGTTGGTTTTGAGTTTTATCGATTTATGCATTCAACTTGAAAAAATAATGTATACATTCGTAAAAAAAGTTCGAACAAATGAATGGTGACTAGAGATAAAAAATAATCGTGTAGCACCATTTCACGATACCATTGAAGAAACCGAAAATACCATTTTAGTACCAAAAATACAATATCTTTGATACAAATTTGTACTTTTTGATAAATTTATATAATAAAATAGATTTCTTGAGTTCTTATGTGGAAGGAATGAGATGCACGTATGCACATGTAATTGTTAACATGTGATGGGAAGAAACACGTAAAAGCACCTGTCTCAAAAACCACTTCCACAAGTTCCGATTTTTGAAACACTTGTATGCTTTTATATAAAACACACATGATTCAAGAAGTTAAATGTTAAATACACGGTATTTTTATTTATTTATATACTTATTATTATTATTATTATTTATTTATTTTGTATTTACGATTTATCTAACTATCCCTACAAAATTTGAAATCACACATGATTCAAGAAGTTAAATGTTAAATACACGGTATTTTTATTTATTTATATACTTATTATTATTATTATTTATTTATTTTGTATTTACGATTTATCTAACTATCCCTACAAAATTTGAAATCACACATGATTCAAGAAGTTAAATGTTAAATACACGGTATTTTTATTTATTTATATACTTATTATTATTATTATTTATTTATTTTGTATTTACCATTTATCTAACTATCCCTACAAAATTTGAAATCACACATGATTCAAGAAGTTAAATGTTAAATACACGGTATTTTTATTTATTTATATACTTATTATTATTATTATTTATTTATTTTGTATTTACGATTTATCTAACTATCCCTACAAAATTTGAAATCACACATGATTCAAGAAGTTAAATGTTAAATACACGGTATTTTTATTTATTTATATACTTATTATTATTATTATTATTATTTATTTATTTTGTATTTACGATTTATCTAACTATCCCTACAAAATTTGAAATCACACATGATTCAAGAAGTTAAATGTTAAATACACGGTATTTTTATTTATTTATATACTTATTATTATTATTATTTATTTATTTTGTATTTACGATTTATCTAACTATCCCTACAAAATTTGAAATCATGTGGATACTATGACCTACATACATAATATACAACTAACCTCAAACACACATTATACATAAAATTAGGAGGTTTCCTGCCCTTTGCAACTTTGGAGCATTGTGTTGTAGAGCTAGAACGATAAAAGCTTGTTTGGTGTTCAATGTAAATAGTGACAATAGGCTTGTAGAAATATCTACTGTCATCCCCACCTGCATAAACGGAAGACCATAATAAGAATAAATAGATTAAAAGAATTTTAAGCATTAAAGTAAGGGAGTTATATAACATAAATGGAAGATTATGATACGAATAAATACATTTGCTTTACACATAATAACATCTTACTTTCGATTCTTAACTCATCATAGCAACATACTTATGTTTACAGATAATGGCATTATGATACAAATAAAGTACAATGCCCATATTTGAAAGAAAACGTGAGTACGTTGCTATTATGGGTAAAAAATAAAGTAGGTTGCTATTCTCTACAATATGAACATTACTTAATTACCATTTCCGCATATATTTGCAATTGCTCTTGCTACGATTCCGAGAGTTTGGTGATCATTTGTATATATATATATATATATATATATATATATATATATATATATATATATATATATATATATATATATATATATATATATAAAGAGTTTAAAAGATTTAAGGGAATACCATTCATTGCAATATTTGCAATTGTTCTAAAAGCAACCCTAAGTAGTATCGTATTTTAGAAGGCTGTCAGTAGAATAACAATGCATCTAGAGTTGCATGAGAGGTCTTATGTTGTTGCTCTTCGATCACCTTTTGGAGTTTTTCCTTGAGAGCTCTGACTTCGGTGATGAAATCTTTTACCTTCTGCAAAAATTGTTCATGATACTTTTTCCTTTGTTCATCAAGAGCCTTAAGCCCTTGTTCAATCTTTAGAAGTAGTTGCTGGGCGGTAAGCTCTTCTCGGGCCTCAATTTTAAGAATTCGTTATTCATGAGATTGAAGCACCGAGGGAAGTGGAGTCAGCGGTGGAGAAGTTGTGGATTTGGGTGGTTGTTGAGATGTTTGAACCACAGAAAGAATTTGAGCTATTTTGCTTTGGAGATCAAGAAATTCTTTCCTTGTTACGGTGTGCTTCTTTTTCTTCTTATTCTCCTTGAGTTTGGAGGTAGAAAGTTAGGATCCACAGGATTCTTCAAGGTTGGCGAACATAGGAAAGTCTTGGGCAGCTGGTTCCTTGTTCACCTTGGTATAATTCTCTTCGTCCTGATCGAGAAGTGGATTGGTGTTGATTCGCACTTCGGTACTCCCTTGGAATGATCCGTTTTGATTTAATGAAGATGATGGAGGAGGAGACGGAGGTTGGGCACCTCCAGTCCGTGCTCCTTCTTCGGTGTGAGCTTTACGAAAAGTTTCTTCCATCATCGCCATCCAAGCTCTGGGTTGGGCCAGATCATGAGCTTTCTTCATGTTGACAGTTGTTGAAGCTAAGTATAAGGCCACTTGTCGATTGTCTTCTTCTCTCTTTTGTTGGATTAACAGGGACTGCTCCTTCCTTGCTCTGATTGCTCTTTTTTGAGCTTCAAACTTTTGGAGGTCTGCGTTAGAGGTTGCTCCGTAGTTCATCCAACTGTCACCTAAAACATGAGAATTTGTACCAGTTACCACCGGGGTGTCCCCCGGGTTTACGGTTCCTTGCCCAATGAGGCTCCCTATGCCTAGTCCGCTTGATAGTAATGTAGACGGTATATGATTTCTATATCTTCCTTGGTCTCCTTGGTCTAAAACCAAGTGTGGCCTCAGATCTATTCTCGCTAGGGTCGCTAAAAAAGGACCCTACGGTGCAGATTGTGTTTGATGTGTATGTGTAAGTGAAGAAAAAATTGATGGGTTTTGAGCATTCTAACACTCCTATGGTGTATATGCAACCCTCAAAACCTTGGATTTATGTTTTCTCTATTATTCATGCAAATTTGATTTTTCCAAGGTTCTCATCCTAATTAGCATGACATGTGGTACTTGTAATATAAAAACTAGTAGAATGACATACCTTTCTTGTAGCTTGGATTCCTTAAGGCCCTGTGAGCCTAGCAGCTCAAATGTGATGCCTTAAATGTTTCATACAAGACCACAACTCTTGGAATAACTTGAGAGAAGAACACTTTCACTCAAAATCGGCTAGCCCTTCTTGTTCTTATCTTAGTGCATGATTTTGCTTACCATGAGGTTCTTTATATAGTGTGTCGCATGTTGGGTTACACCATGTAAACCCTAATGTGCATGGCTTTTCATTTCCCCCATGATCCATGGGTTTTAACCTCCATGGAGCACCCAATGGGTCCTAGCCCAATCTAGTGAATCATGGACCATAAGCTCACTACATTAGAATGAATGATTTACAAATCAATCCCCATATATTTAATTAGTCTCCTTTTGATCACAAAATTAATTCCAAATTAATTCTTAATCAATACTAATTAAATAATATGATTTCATATTAATATATTAGAACTTATAATATATTAGCAAACCATAAGTGTCCTTTTTTCATTTTGTCTATCCAATTGTTATGATGCCATGCAACCTAAATGGACCATGCCAAATCGGGTCAAGTACATACTAAATATAGTTATGGACTTAAACACCTTATCCAACTGTCTCCCACTTGGATAAGTCTAATAACTATAGGTATGACTTCAAGAACCGAGCAACAATCGTAGCTCTTTCAAAGTCTCGCGGAACTAAGATGATCCACCATTTAAGATAAGTGATCATATAATCCTCTATTTTAGATATCATCCGGACAAACACATGGAACAATGTCGTACTTATTATCTAGCAGTTTGTTTCCCGATTTCTGATTTGTTTGACATAGAACTAAACTGAACACATCAATTTGGTTTTGACCGGGCTCGACATATAGCTCAAAACAAAATAATCAAGGGACCCAGATATCGCTTCTAATCCTCTAAGGACTAGAAGGAATAGATAAACTTTGACTCATATGCTTGTACTAACTACTTGTTGAATCATACACAAAAGCACGTTTTATAACATCGAGTTACCAATGTGTTTTCATACAATCAATGCACAACCAACTCTTAATTAACAACTCATATCTCTAGGTTTGAATACTTTTATGATATTACCGTCTCACAATCACTCGAGATAAATTCCATGAAGTGATACAAGTGAGCGTGGGTTGAATCCAATACTCAGAACTTATGAGCACTCATGAATGTTGTAGCAACTTTTGCTATGTCTAACATCTTAAAAATCTACAAGCCCAATGTATGACAGTCTTGATTCATACCTACTTCCAACATATGATTGACTGTGGAGAGTTTAAATAAAGTAGTTATTTGGGAAGTCAAAACATGCAAAGTGAAACACAAGAATAAATACTAATCCTATATGGCCCCAAGCGCCTTTGAGAGTAAATAAAACACCTTTTATTTAAACACCATATTGATTACTCATTGTTCATTGTATAATATTTCAAATAATCAACTTAATACTTGAACTAAAACAATAGTCATGTCATGCTCCAAGCATCCACACTATGTTAGTCTAAACAATAGCTATGCCATACTCCAAGTATGCATACTATGTTTGTCTTTGATCCTTACTTTGTGGAATAGATCAATTGAACATAATTCCAATGATTCTAATTTCACAATCCAAATCCTTATCGTAAATGTAAGAATTCCAAATTCCTACCATTTACCGAAATATGTTAGATTCTAAACTTATATGCATTGATCCTCTTGTAATGACTATGCACAAAGACTTGTCAACAGACATTACTGAGTATTCCAATAGAGATCAATTCCATGGAAACGAAGTCTGAAATTCAAAGTGCATTCCTTTGAACATCCTTCTTGCATTAAGTTTCTAATCTTACAAAAATTTAATAAATATCTTCCTACTATGAAAACATTACCACATCACTTCTGAACAAGAGTTGTCTCTTTTCAGAATATGTCAATATGGTCCTTTCAAAATTAACACCATACTCCCAATTGTCCATATGCAACCAATCTTTGGTAAACCTCAGATTGTCCTCGACAATTGCTTAATCATTTTAGTCATATCCAGTTCTAGTCCTTTTTCCCTCTTAATGCCCTAGGCATTTGGAAAATTTAGAACGGATGAATATTATAGCACATGTAATCGATCCTATACCCAAAGCATATGGGACACAATTTATGATGTCTCACATAAAGACATCATACTAGACCAGTCTTTTGCTACAATATTTTTTATTTGCCATGTTTTCATAATTCGACTATGAAGAGGGATGCCGTAATCATAATCGAATTTTGAGAACGCAATATATATAGAGTTTCCTTATATTGAACCATTCCAACATAAAATTCATATATATATATATATATATATATATATCCTTGACTAAAGACGATTAAAATCTAAATCTAAACGTTTAGAATTGAAATGAAATATATTTCATTTCACTTAATTATAGCAAACAACTTTCAACCCCCGCAACTTCATGAATTGAAACCCTTTTGTTTTCTACAATTAACATTGCTAACTTGCAATACTAAACATAATAATCATGCTCCCACTAACATGATAATTATTGGCATAACACTTATGCTCCCACTAGCTTTGACATGTATCCAGAAATCAGCTGGACTTCTAGAAATCAATACTTTATTGACTTTCTTACCAAAGTTCAGGTTTCTTATATGAGATGCTTTGATAAGACTTTATCAAAAAAACATACACAAATCCTTAGATAGCTCACATGTGTGTCTAAATTTTTTTTAGAACTATGAAAAGGTATTCCGTAATCATAGTCTCAATTGTTTAGACCTTTACCATTTCTCACAAGTCCATGTTAGTGTGTCGGTTAACCACACACGCTTCACTAACGACTTTGAGAATGCAAATATCACAATTGCTATCTACTTAAAATCTATGTAGTGAAAGCATTTCCTCACCATCATTTTCATGAATCAGAGATAAACCTTATTACACTTAGATTTTATGGTATATGTGTTCCTATCCATGTGAATTTGTCATAACCACAAGAGGAGGTTAGTGACAAATCCAAACTCATATGGACTGAACTTGTTCAATCTTAACTTCTTGCCACCTGGCAGTACAAGGGCCTACCATTGCTTCCAGGTTGTTATGCAACCAATTGAGAACTCTCAAAACTCATATGCAAAGCCAATTTTAACTGGAATGGGTATAGAAACAAAAATATGTCAACATGATAGGCTATAAACCTCAAGTCCTGTGCCAGTGATAAACAATAGGTTTTTATTCTTGATTACTGCTTGAAACTTTTCAAGAACTTTAAGACTCCCACTGACCTCTTGACATATAAGATTCTCTTGTCTAGAACTATTCCTTGACAAAACAAATATTCAAGAGTTAGTGTGGATTCTTATCAAGACGTTCACACAATTGGCCTTAGTTGGTCTTTGTTTTATCCAAAACATCACAACTCACCAATTTCAAATGTACAAGAGTTGAAAACATTTTACTCTACACTTGATAAGTGTTTTAAACCTTCTCAAAATTATGTCAGTCAAGGCTCAATCTTGGAGTGTTACTCTAAGATTCAATTTTGGAACGAAGTATGATTCATCTATTTGATTAAACCAATTCAACAATTGACGATTCCTCTTCTTAGTAAAACAAATGCGCTAAGATGTCCTTAGGGAATCAATTGTGATATGGTTTCATAATCACTGAGATAATCATAACACGAGATACTCAAGTACTCTCCCATATTTCCAGATTGGAGAAACTTTTATCTTTCTGCCCAATTTGATTCTTCTCAGTCGTTCTGCCATACATTGAAATTTTCCAACGTTTCGGAATATAACCATATTTACTAAACTTTAGTAAATCATGACGAATAGTCTTATCGATCTTTGTGGTGGACTTGACTAGTGCACAAGAATGTGTACTCGATCCCTTAGTCCTTCACTTGACTCACATGTATATGTGAACAAGGAATTAGTCTTAATTTTCCATAGATGAAAATTCCCATTCATCATACAATACAATTTGCATGATTCCAAGTTTCTGTCCAATTGAAACTTGGGGGACGAGAATCTTTCCTTATTTGGTAAATTTAGACACTACCACAAATGAAAGAATCACATTCACATTTCCAATATTGCTAGAAACATACAAACATCATTTTTTTTTTATAAATGCCATTGCAAGGAGATATAATAAAATAAAACAAAATTTTATTTATTTATAAAATGCGGAAAAACTTTTTCCTTACAATGCAACTTTAAATGAAAACTATGCTATAACATATTTCCTAGCAATCTATCATAACTCCTAAGCAGTAGCTCAAAAATCTGATCTTCGAACCATGCGATTGAAATCCATCTTTGCGATCAGATTCAACATACTCTTCCTTTAAGTTTCCTTCCCTTTGCTTGATCCTGCCAAACATCAAAATCCAACCTAGTCACATCATGTATTAAGAATCAACAATTATAAACTTAACAGAGTTAGATAGTGTACTTACCTGAAGCAGAGTCAAACTTTTTGGTTCTTCCTTCTCTCAGATCTTTCAGGTAGTCATGGCAGCTTCGCAACCAGTGCCCCTTCTCTTGACAATAAAAACATATAGACTCTTTGGGAATGGTACATGGGACTATCAGAGACTTAGCCTTTCCCTTTACCTTTTGATCAACCGGGTTGACTAAGGTCGATCCCTTTCCATTGGGAAGAGAAAGCTTTTCTGAACTTCCAATGTTACCATTGTCAATGTCCATAGAAGTTTGAGAAGTAGATCTTCCACCCAAATTTACTTTTCCAGTGCGCCAAAACATTTCTGATTCAGCAGAAACAAGCAAATAAGTAAAATCAATAAGGATCATGTCATGGTCTGTCACATAGTAGTTCTTAATGAACTCACTATACGACTCAGGAAGTGATTGAAGAACCTAGTCAACAGCCAACTTCCTTGAGACTTCGACACCCAACACTCTCAGGCTGTCGATTTGTGACTTCATCTCTCAGATGTGAGAACACACAGGCCTTCCATCTTCATGTTTCATTGCAAATAGGGCTTGAGTGACCTTGAATTTTTCAAGTCTTTGAGCTTGTGGGTCAAGGAGAATATTGGAGGAGGTGGAGGAAGAGAAGTATGATTTCCATGATCCAATCGCGGGACATCATCTTTATTAGGAAAACTTGTTCCAAGAGATTTGGGAAGATCATAGTTGTCTGATCTAGACATCTACAATAGGAGAAATTCAAGTTAGTTGATTTAAGTTCTTGATACAACACCCAATATGAAATATTAAGGCTAGGACCCAACAAAATATTTTATAACTTGGAAGAGGTATGCCGTAATCCAAGCTATAAAATATTTGAAGGTAGGCGAATGAAGATTCACCAATTTCCACCATGAAAAACGAAATGGGAATTGGGTTTTAATTGGATTGAAACTCCTAGATCTTTTGAGATTCATTGAACTTTTCAATGGCATGTTTAAATCTCGATTGTGCCCTCTCAAGTTTGTGACTGGGATGCCGAGGATCACAAACAAGATGTGAATAACCATGCAAATTAACTTGGTACCCTTAAGTTTATCACCTAATCGATGTGCCGGTTACCCACACGCACTCTACCGATCTATGATAAACATTAAGTCACCCTTAGCCACTCTTACTAGTCCATGTTAGTGTGCCGATTACCCACACACGCTCCACCAACAACTTGGTAAGGTACAAAGTGTAATTTCATGGGTTAGCACCATCTTCACATTTTCCTAAAGTAACTAAGATTGGGTATTTATAAAAGGTTTAGTTACTTTATACTACCTCCGTCCCAAATTGATAGTCCACTTTTGACTTTTGAAGTCTTTTTTCTACAACTTTGACCTTAAATATTTTTGTTTTTTAATAGATAATACTTGATGCAAAATATATGAATGAAATGTATTTGAAATGTTTGTTCATTTTTATAAGTTTTATCAAGTGATATATAACACAAATAAAAATATTTAAGGTCAAATTTGAAGAAAAAAGACTTCAAAAGTGAAAAGTGGACTATCAATTTGGGATGGAGGGAGTATTTATCAGTATACTTATAATGAGAAATATAGTCCTTGTCCTACCCGTTCGGCTAACGACCCTCCACCAGTCAAGGAAGCGGTGGGTGAGAGTGGACACCCATTAAGCTGGCATTTTATAGGCAACAACCTTATACCCCCCTTATAGACCGACTTCATGAATGAAGCCTACTAACGGTAAGACTGACTTGCTCGTATACATACACACACACACACACACACACACATATATATATATATATATATATATATATATAATTAGATTATAATACTATAAAGTATAAGGGTTGAATCTTAACTCTTAAAACTCTAAGGTTTGGAATTTAAGTTTTCTAAAGTGACTTTACAAATTCCAAAAATTGAGGGCAAGTTTTGAAACTATTCAAGACTTTTCAACTTCATAACTTATGATTTTAATGGTCTATTAAAATAAAGACTCTTCATTTTATGTAACCTATGGTTCTTTAATGACTCTTTAAATAAATGACCTTTGGTAATCCATAACTTGAGGACAAATTATGGACTCCATCAATAACATTTAGATCAAGAATTACATAATCATACAATTTGCAAATAATTCCTATGATCTATCATAACATTTAGATCAAGAATTACATCATCATACAATTTGCAAATAATTCCTATGATCTATCAAAACTCATAAGCATGAACATTCATATCAACAATTTCAAGAATCATATAAACATGTATAAAACTTGAAATTTTGATAATAACCATTGAAAATGGATTAGCATAATCATTACCACATCAAAAACATGTTTTATCAGTCCAAAACAGTTTAGGGTAATGATTCTAGTCCATTTCCTACAACAAAACTCGAAAATCTGCACACAGGGCTTCCTACTCGCCGAGTGCAAGAACCTACTCGACGAGTAGGATGCATTTTCACTTGGACTCGTCGAGTCCCCCATGGACTCGGTGAGTCCATTGAACAATGAACATAATTTTCAACTTTTTCAAGCAGTTTGCATCAAATATCAAGAAATTTAACCTGGCTCTAATACCATTGATGGGTTTTGAGCATTCTAACATTCCTATGGTGTACATGCAACCCTAGAAACCTTGGATCTATCTTTTCTCTATTATTCATGCAAATTTGATTTTTCCAAGGTTCTCATCCTAACTAGCATGACATGGGGTACTTGAAATATAAAAACTAGTAGAATGACATACCTTTCTTGTAGCTTGGATTCCTTAAGACATTGTGAGCCTAGCACCCCAAATGTGATGCCTCAAATGTTTCACACAACACCACAACTCTTGGAATAACTTGAGAGAAGAACACTTTCACTTAAAATCGGATAGCTCTCCTTGTTGTTGTCTTAGTGAACGATTTTGCTTACCATGAGGTTCTTTATATAGTGTGTCACATGTAGGGTTACACCATGTAAACCGTAATGTGCATGGCTTTTCATTTCCCCCATGATCCATGGGTTTTAACCTCAATGGAGCATCCATGGAGCACCCAATGTTTAACACCCAGAATCAGGAAGACCAAGAAAAGAAAGGTTAAGCTCTAAATCAAGAATCAACTCGTCGAGTCCAGGGAGGAACTCGACGAGTCGGAGCGGGATCCGGGTCATTAAGTAAGTGACCGACTCGGCGAGTAAGCGAGTGGACTCGGCGAGTAAGCGAGTGGACTCGGCGAGTCTGGTCTGGGCGAGAAAAACCCTAATCCCAGAGGTTGTGCCCTATATGAAGCACATTATAACCCACCCTCAACCTCTTGGCTCCCCTTTTGAGTTCCATAAACCCTAGAATTGAGTGAGCCTTCATTATTTGAGAGAATAGAGCCTTGGAGGAGAGAATCTTGGAGAAGGGATTGAAGATCAAGGGCTTTGCTGCAAAGGAGTGGTGTAGATCCGGAATTTACTTCAGTTGGTGCTTTCATTTGAGGTAATAGTCTGTTGTTTGGGCTTATGTGCATCTAGATCTATCTTATGTTTGAGTTTTGGGCATTTTAAGTATGGATGAGATCTATTTCGAGTTTGGAGTAGATCTGAGGTTGCTACCTCAGATCTAGGTTGGTAATAACCCAGAAAGTCATAAAGTTTAGGCCAATAAGTTGTTGGTGAAGCCCCTTTCTTATAAACCCTACACCTAGAGTGTTCTAAGCATATAAATCCTTGGTTACACGTAAAGTTTGCCACTTTACGTGGGGGTTAGGCTCTAGAGGAATGGATCTTTGGATTTGAGCCCCTGCATGGCTCGAAAAGCTATTATATGGATTAAGAACTGAAGAGACTCGACGAGTTGGAAGAACAACTCGGCGAGTTTGTTGAAGACTGCCTTGGACTCGGCGAGTCTGTTCTTGGACTCGACGAGTCAAGTCGCCAAACCCCAAACCCTTCGAATTAAGACTCGAATCAGTGAGTTGAGTGGGGACCCAGTGAGTGGACAGGTCAGCATTCAGAAATCAATAGACTCGGCAAGTCATGGTCTGGCTCGGCGAGTCAAGTTGCGAATGAAAGGGATTTCAGAGCTAATGAACTCGGCGAGTCAGTAGGCTGACTCGGCGAGTAGGGTTAACCTGGAAGGTTGACTGTGACCAGGACTTTGACTTTGACCAGAGTTGACTTAGTTGACTCTTGAAGCACTGTTAGACTAAGTATCATTTTTGATATTGGTAGTTCAGAGAGCTAGAGGAGCAACGGCTCAGAAGGTTGTCGGTCAGCAGCCAGAGGGTATCAGCAGAGCTCAGTAGTTCAGGTGAGTTTCCTTCCAGTAGGAACGGGTCTAAGGCCACAATGCTGGCCCATTTAGCTAGTAGTAGTTTCCGGATTTCGGTTCGATGCAGTTTTTAGTATGTTTGATGCCTTTGTGGCTCAGACGGGATTTATGTGTTATGTGTTCTGGGCTACGGCCCGATGCATTATGCAGTTTATGAGTTCATGCTAGTTGATATGTTTATGCCATGCTATGTTATGCTCAGTTTCCGGACTTCGGTCCGATGCAGTTAGTTCCGGACTTCAGTCCGATGCAGGAAAGAAGGTCCCAGTTAGTTTCCGGACTTCGGTCCGATGCAGTTAGTTTCGGACTTCGGTTCGATACAGGGGACAAGGTCCCAATTAGTTCCGAACTTCGGTCCTATGCAGTTTCCGGACTTCTGTCCGATGCAGAGGGCAAGGCCCTGGTTAGTTCTGGACTTCGGTCTGATGCAGTTTTCGGACTTCGGTCTGATGCAGTGGGCAAGGCCTAGTATGTGTTTATATGTTATTGTATGGTATGTGGTAGTTTGGGGGAGCTCACTAAGCTTCTTGCTTTCGGTTTCAGGTACTCAGTTTTCAAAAGAGGAGCTCAGAGAGGTTGCAGTGCACACCATAGTCAGTTAGCCTGGGAATGTTTTACTTTGATAATAAGATTATGTTTTGAATTAATACTCAGAAATTATGTTATAACTTATGATACGGTTTTTTTTTATAAATATGCTTTTAGTAATGTTTTAAAAGAAATTTTTAATCGTGATTTTTGGGTCGTTACAAGTTGGTATCAGAGCCTTGGTTTGAGGGATTCAGACATACTTGAGAGTATGCCTGGACTCAAACTAAGGAAACGGTAAAAGGTTTTCGAAAGAAAAACATTTTCGAAAGGAATTTTTGGTAAAAAGGAGTTTGAGAAAAGAAAAGAGTTTTAGAAAAACCGAAAAGAATATTTAGAAAGAAAATAACTTGAAAAGAGAAAAAGGGTGTGGTGCATGCAATCAGCCGAGCTCAAGTAAGTACTCCCAAATTACCCATACAAGTTTATGATTATCAGTTTCAGTTTCAGTTTTAGTTCCGGTTTTAGTCTTCGTTTCAGTTTCAGTAGAACAACATGCTAGTATAGGACTAAGGATCTAGGAGGATGCCTTATGTGCCTGCTTATGTGTTTCAGCCTTATGAGAATTGCATGCTAGTAATGAGTAGACAGCAGTAGGATAACCTATTTAGGTTATGTCTGGTAGTATGAGTTCAACATTGTATGCTAGTACAGTTGTTGAGAATAGTTTGCATGAGTATGTTTCCTTTATCCGAATGCTGCTTGCTTTGTGCTTAGTGGGACTCTGAGTGATGGTAGTTAGTAATTAGGTGAATACATCACGTCACATGTGGTCAGGATTGGATATACTCAGAGTGCCGAATTTGACCCTATTGCCCAATTCTCGTTTGAGTCTAACCGTTGTAAGGATGAGTCTTGTACTCGAAGGATTATCCGAGCCTCATTGCATGTGATGGTATTCAGGTGGTGGCTAATTGGCATTGCAAGGAGGCCTTCAGCAGCTGAGGACTGGTTTGGGTGGAGTCAGAGGTTCCCTAGGGCAAGCCTAGGATGAGAGTAGCAAAGATTAGAAGTAGAGAAAAGGGACTTGGTAGAGTTGAGGTAACTCTTGAGGAAAGTACGGATAGATGTGGAAGGTAGTATGGGCCCGTACTACTGAAAGCAGAGGATCCATACTCGATTCAAGAGGGGCCGAGGAAAAACCAGGGAACTAGTAAAGTGTGCGAAAGATCCCTCAGCAGCGGTATGTATATTGATCAGATTTGTGATGTGTTTCCAGCATGGTGATGTTGCGTGAGATATTAGTTGGCAGTTCAGGTGCCGGGGAAGGATCTGGCTCAGGCTCTAGAGCCGGACAATTTAATGATCAGATGAGAGATGTTATTTCTGCAGAGATTATGCGCAACATCATTGATCAGACTCCCGTGATATTTGGTTCAGTTAGGGAGGCCATTATGGAGCTTTTGGACAGTCGTCTTGAGGCCTTTAGGGCCGAGATAGTTTCAGGGCAGTTTGGGGCTCGTCTAGAGGCCGATTCTTATGGAGTTCAGAGATCCATCAGGGAGGGAGATCCCATTTTTAGCTCTTGCCATCAGGGGACGGGAGTGAGCGGGGCACCCTATCTCCAGGAGAGACCTCTGCATGATTGGATGTTCAAGGAGGTTGCGCGAGCCATTCGTGAGGAGCTGCCCAACATGTTGGACGGGTCACTGGTAGGTTGACCGCGAAGCTCCAGGATCAGACAACATTTGTTCAAACGATGGATGGGGTTGACGAGGTAACGCATGAGCGTGAGTCGGGCAGAGAGTCGGAAAGGAAGAGGAAAACAGATGAGACTCAAGTAGCTACAGGTTCGGGAAAGAGGCCTAAGGGGTCGAATTCAAGATTGAGGGACTATCAGAGCCACAGCCGATGCGGGAAGTGTGGTAGGATGCACGAGGGTGCGTGCAGGCGTAGAAGTGGTGGTGATGTTGGATGTTTCAAGTGTGGCCGGATTGGCCATTTTAGCAGAGATTGTATTGTTACCATCGCTCAGGGTTTTGATCCGATATGTTTCCCTTGTAGTCAGAGGGGCTACAAGAAGGCCCACTGTCCAAGTTTGTATACAGCAGGGCAGGTGCCAGCTCCAGCCCCAGGGACTTCGAGAACCACCAGTAGACATCAGGGTTGAGCAAGGGCGCCCACGGCTCGGAGCTGAGTTTTCTGGTCGATTTCAACAAGGTTTTGAGCAGCACCGAATGATGGGGGTACGTATCTTTTACCTTCCTGTCAATTATTATTCATGATATTATTGTTATGTTATTGCATTGTTATCAATAAGGATAAGTGTTGGAGTATTATATTACCTGCTTGTGACTGAGCTTTATGCCATCTGCATACCGCATAATTAGAATGGTAAATTGGAGGTCATCCCCTCTAGATCAGGTTACTTCAGATGCGGTGACTGTAGCATGTATATGTATGAATCAGTAATGTCTCACTACTTTCAAAAGGTATCATTCGGGATTGATCAGTTAAATCCTTAGTAGTGACAATTTAGAGCTTCTAGTGAGGTAGACAGCGGACAGTAAGGAAGTGGCTTGGGGATGGGCACCCCAAACGCAGGTTCTCAGGATGCAGTAGGATTGAAGGGTGCTCAGTTAGATAGCAAGAATGGTTCGGATCTGGTAAAAGTTAGTTGGAGCGCTGACAGAGGTAGACGTTGGCTGACATTAGATCGCCCTTTTAATGGAAGGAAGGTTGGGGAACCCTTTCGACCAGTGATCAGTAAGGAGTTAGCCAGATCCAAGTGGGTGAGAACCCTCCGAGTATACAAGGGAAAGAGCATGCAGTTCCAAAATGAGTACACGACCTCTGAGAAGAAAGGATAGCAGTGCAGCGATTGATGGATTGAGGAATTCAGAGTTGGGAGTTTGAGGAACTTCCCAACAATGAGTTCATGTGATCGAGATGGTTAGTAGCTGGTTGGGAATTCAGGGTTGGAGGACCGCCTGCAGGACTCTAGTGAGTCGGAACGAGGATCTTGAGAACGGTTAGCAAGAGATGCTTTCGTGTTAGCAGTCAGTGGCAGAGACGACATGCAGGGTTGTGTGGATTCAGGGGTTGGGGGTTTTGGAAACTTCCCAATGATAGTTTCATGTATCCGGATTAGTAGACGGTTGGTTTAGGAACCAAGCCGAAGAATTCCTCGACAGACCGCTAAGTGTATCAAGGATATAAGATGTCGAGGTTGATGTAGCATTCGATGTCTGAGGGCTGGTTTTGAGAAATCAGGACGAGGAATCACTAGCAGGACTAGGGATAGTCAGGATGTCCTCAGAATAGTAGTAGAGTGTTATAAGTCTGCGGGGGTATCCGTAGCATTCACTAGCAGTCAGATAGTAGTAGAGTGTTGTAAGTCTACGGGGGTAACCGTAGCATTCACTAGCATTCAAATAGTAGTAGAGTGTTGTAAGTCTACGGGGGTAGCCGTAGCATTCACTAGCAGTTAGATAGTAGTAGAGTGTTGTAAGTCTGCGGGGGTAGCCGTAACATTCACTAGCAGTCAGATAGAAGTAGAGTGTTGTAAGTCTGTGGGGGTAGCCGTAGCATTCACTAGCAGCCAGATAGTATTAGAGAGTTGTAAGTCCGCGGGTGTAGCCGTGGCCTTTATCAGGTTGGTAGGCAGCATGAGCGCGTTGTTGGACGCGGGGGAAGCAGTAGTACCCACCAATTCGGGTGCAGCAGTGAGGATATGGGAATCCACAGGTTAGATTTCGGATATCCCAAATGGTTCAGTTATGGTTAAGTCGGCGATTTGTTAGTAGATCGTCACCTCAATTATGAGATCAGGGAAGCAGTGGACCGCTTGGGTTCGTGTATGTTAAGGGCTACCGTTAGTCTGGGATCCACCATTTTTTTTAGCCTTGGATTTGATGATGTCAGGATTCGACGTATGGACCCGGTCGGTTGGATCAGGTGGTTGTTAAAGTCACAGTGTCAGGATGACTAGTGGAAACTAGTTCCAGAGAAAGATTTCATTCAGAAGTAGTGGGAGCGACTAAGTAAGGAGTCCTTGGGATCCACAGTTGAGTTGGAACTCAGTGTTGCAGATAACTGATGAATGATTGGAGACTAGGAAGGTCTTGAGATGTTGTGGGAAGCAGCCATATAGCCAGTTCAGTGATTCAGCCGGTTTAGTGTTTCAGCCAGTTCAGTGTTTCAGTCAGTTCAGTGTTTCAGTCAGTTAAGTGTTTCAACCAGTTTAGTGTTTTAGCCAGTTCAGTGCTTCAGCCAGTTCAGTGTTTCAGGTAGTTCAGTGTTTTAAACAGTTCAGTACTGCAGGCAGTTCAGTGTTTCAGATAGTTTCAGTGTGATGGCCAGTATTAGTATTTATGTTCAAAATGCAAGTGCTGTCGGTATAGTTGGTCGATTTGAAATGGCAAGTCCCTCTCAGTAGGATCAGTCGAGTTTTCAACCAAGTATAAGTGATCTGCAAGGATAATTTGGCAGGTAGCCTTTCTTTCTGGATGGAAGGCTCGAGTTATTGGAAGTTGAGTAGTTAGATGAGAGATAAGCAGGCTGGTTCCAGCAGCATCGGTTCAGTATGAGTGGCAGAGTGGATAGAATAGTTATAGATAGTCGAGGTATCTTCAGAAGTCGCTGAAAGCGACAAGGAGATTGCGATGGGGTGTAGTAATCGGTAGGAGTCCGGTAACCCAGATATGGAGACATCAGTAAGGACCAGGGTGGTCTTGGTTCATCCGGAAGGCGGATAAGGGACAACAGAAATTTTCAGTCAGTGGCAGTAATGGAAAGCGGACTATGGTAGAATTCGGCTAGTTGATTGATGGGTACTCAATACTAAGTAGCAAAAAGTGTCCAGTGCATAGCTTGTGGTAAGCAGTAAGTGGGTTGTGAAATAGTTGGCCGTGGTGGACTTGGAGGACGAAGTCTAGTTTAAGTGGGGGAGAGTTGTAACACCCAGAATCAGGAAGGCTAAGAAAAGAAAGGTTAAGCTCTAAATCAAGAGTCAACTCGTCGAGTCCAGGGAGGAACTCGACGAGTCGGAGCAGGATCCGGGTCATTAAGTAAGTAACCAACTCGGCGAGTCTGGTCTGGGCGAGAAAAACCCAAATCCCAGAGGTTGTGCCATATATAAAGCATATTATAACCCACCCTCAGCCTCTTGGCTCCCCTTTTGAGTTCCAGAAACCCTAGAATTGAGCGAGCCTTCATTATTTGAGAGAATAGAGCCTTGGAGCAGAGAATCTTGGAGAAGGGATTGAAGATCAAGGGCTTTGCTACCTCAGATCTAGGTTGGTAATAACCCAGAAAGTCATAAAGTTTAGGCCAATAAGTTGTTCGTGAAGCCCGTTTGTAACAAACCCTAGCCCTAGTGTGTTCTAAGCCTATAACTCCTTGGTTACACGTAAAGTTTGCCACTTTACGTGGGGGTTAGGCTCTAGAGGAATGGATCTTTGGATTTGAGCCCCTGCATGGCTCGAAAAGCCACTGTATGGATTAAGAACTGAAGAGACTCGGCGAGTCACATGGTTGGACTCGGCGAGTTGGATGAAGTTAGGCTGCAACTCGACGAGTTGGAAGAACAACTCGGCGAGTCTTTTGAAGATTGCCTTGGACTCGGCGAGTGTGTTCTTGGAATCGACGAGTCAAGTCGCAAAACCCCAGACCCTTCGAATTAAGACTCGGATCAGTGAGTTGAGTGGGGACCCATTGAGTGGACAGGTCAGGATTCGGAAATCAGTAGACTCGGCAAGTCATGGTCTTGCTCGGCGAGTCGAGTCGCGAATGAAAGGGATTTCAGAGCTAATGAACTCGGTGAGTCAGTAGGCTGACTCGGCGAGTAGGGTTAACCTGGAAGGTTGACTGTGACCAGGACTTTGACTTTGACCAGAGTTGACTTAGTTGACTTTTGAAGGACTGTTAGACTAAGTATCATTTTTGATATTGGTAGTTCAGAGAGCTAGAGGAGCAGCGGCTTAGAAGGTTGTCGGTCAGCAGCCATAGGGTATCAGTAGATCTCAGCAGTTCATGTGAGTTTCCTTCCAGTAGGAATGGGTCTAAGGCCACAATGCCGGCCCGTTTAGCTAGTAGTAGTTTCCGGATTTCGGTCCGATGCAGTTTTTAGTATGTTTGATGCCTTTGTGGCTCAGACGGGATTTATGTGTTATGTGTTCTGGGCTACGGCCCAATGCAGTATGCAATTTATGAGTTCATGCTAGTTGATATGTTTATGCCATGCTATGTTATGCTCAGTTTTCGGACTTCGGTCCGATGCAGTTAGTTCCGGACTTCGGTCCGTTGCAGGGGAGAAGGTCCCAGTCAGTTTCCGGACTTCGGTCCGATGCAGGGGACAAGGTCCCAGTCAGTTCCGGACTTTGGTCCGATGCAGTTTCCGGACTTCTGTCCGATGCAGAGGGCAAGGCCCTGGTTAGTTTCGGACTTCGGTCCGATGCAGTTTCCGGACTTCGGTCCGATGCAGTGGGCAAGGCCTAGTATGTGTTTATATGTTATTGTATGATATGTGGTAGTTTGGGGGAGCTCACTAAGCTTCGTGCTTACGGTTTCAGTTTTTGGTTTCAGGTACTCAGTTTTCAAAAGAGGAGCCCGGAGAGGTTGTAGTGCACACACCATAGTCAGTTAGCCTGGGAATGTTTTACTCTGATAATAAGATTATGTTTTGAATTAATACTCGGAAATTATGTTATGACTTATGATATAGTTATTTTATAAATATGGTTTTAGTAATGTTTTAAAAGAGATTTTTAGTTGTGATTTTGGGTCGTTACACAATGGGTCCTAGCCCAATCTAGTGAATCAAGGACCATAAGCTCACTACACAAGAATGAATGATTTACAAATCAATCCCCATATATTTAATTAGTCTCCTTTGGATCACAAAATTAATTCGAAATTAATTCTTGATCAATACTGATTAAATAATATGTTTTCATATTAATATATTAGAACTTATAATATATTAACAAACCATAAGTGTCCTTTTCTCATTTTGTCTATCCAATTGTTATGATGCCATGCAACCAAAATGGACCATGCCAAATCGGGTCAAGTACATACTAAATATGGTTATGGACTTAGACACCTTATCCAACAAAAATAGAGTTATGCTACTATAGGGTAAATATGTGCCTTTGTTTTCTCTCGTAGACCTTGGGAGATTGATCGACATCAGGATCCACTTGGAATCCGTATTGGGTTCTGTCTCTACTCGAACGTTCTAAAACCGATTCACTTGATGAATCAGAGTGGATGGATGGGGTCTTTTCAGGTGACACATCGTTAGTCTAATGGCTACAAGAGATTTTTGAGAGTCTCTGGTATGGGCTTCATTACACTTTTGGTGAGTGGGGGAGGTAGTAGAAGCTCTTTTATTCCTTTGTAATGGTTGAGAGTCTTCAGGTTCTTCATGTAAAAGGTTCTACGGTAGGCTGAGGTTCTGATGTTGGGTGCACCTTGGTATATGGTTTAGTTGTTGGATTTGGTATCTAAGCCCATAACTATAACTGGGATGTACTTGACACATTAGAGGCATCACACTTGAGGTGCTTAAGCTTTCTAAGGCCAAGAGCTACAAACTACATCAAGAGGTATTCAACTAACTTGGTTTTATGTTGTATATCCTTTATTGTATGCTAGTTAGGATATATGATTTGGAAAATTCAAATTGCATGTATAATTAGAGAAAACATAGATCCAGAGCATCTAGGGTTGCATGTGCACCATAGGAGTGTTATAGTGCTTAAAACCCAACAGTGGTATCAGAGCCTATGATTGTTTTCTATTATATTTGATGCTTGTTTATTTTTCAAAACTGAAAAAACCAATTTTCTGGCCTCTAACTGATGAACTCGCCAAGTCCAATGCCTGACTCGACGAGTTCATTCACTAAAAGGGAAACTCGATGAGTCCAGTTCATGTACTCGTCGAGTAGAGGCTTCTGGTTGCAGAATTTCAAGTTTTTTTTGGCCATAAATGGATTAGGATCCTTACCACAAACTGTTTTGTAATCATAAAAATCGTATTTTCTGATTTGGTAATGATGACCCTCATCCAATTAAAGGACAATTGTCAAATTTTAAGATAATAAGATTATTATTTGTATTATTTGATATTAATTGCCTTGCTATATGAGTTAGATTAGATCAATAGTATATTATATGATAATGTTGTTAGTTAAAATTGATATAAGTTGTTCTTGAAGTGAGTTTTGTAACTTGTCCTCATGTTATATGAAGAGTCTCACTCATGAACATTAAAACTCATAAGTTTTCATAAGTTATGGAAACCAAAACTTGCGCTTAAGTTTTGCAATTTCTAAACTCTCACTAATGAAACATTTAATTCCAAACCTTAGAATTTTAAAAGTTTAATATTCAACCCTTATACTATTATAATATTATAAGATTAATATATATATATATATATATATATATATATATATATATATATATATATATATATATATATATATATATATATATATGTATAAGACAAGTCAGTGTTACCGTTAGTAGGCCTCATTCATGAAGTCGATCTATAAGTGGGGTATAAGGTTACTGCATATAAAATGGTGGTTTAATGGGTGTCCACTCTCACCCACCGCTTCCTTGACTGGTGGAGGGTCGTTAGCCGAACGGGTAGGATAGGATATTAATTCTCGTTAAAATTATAATGATAATTATGAAGTAACTAAATGTTTTATTAAATTACCAATCTTAGTTGTTTTAGGAAAAATGTGAAATTGGTGCTTTTCCATGAAATTGCACTTTGCACCTTGTTGAGTCGTTAGTGGAGCGTGTGTGGTTAACCGACACACTAATTTGTGACTAACAAGGGTGGCAAAGGTAGCTTGATGTTAATCATAGATCAATGGAGCGTGTGTGGTTAACCGACACATTGATTAGGTGATTTGTAACATTAAGAGTACCAAGTACATTTGCATGGTTATTCACACCTTGTTTGTCATCCTCGGCATCCCAGTCACAAACTTGAAGGGAACAATCGCAATTTAAACATGCCATTGAAAAGTTCAATGAATCTCAAAATAATCTAGGAATTTCAATCCAATTAAAAACTAAATAATCAATTTCATTTTTCATGGTGGAAATTGGTAAATCCTCATTTACCTACCTTGAAATATTTTGCAATTGGATTACAACATATCTCTTCGGAATTGTAAAATATTGTGTTGGGTCCTAGCCTTAATATTTCATTTGGGTGTGATATTAAGGATTCTCATCTAATATAAACTTTGTTCTTCTTTATTTTTAGATGTCTATCCCAAACAATGTTTCAGGCTCCAACCCTTCTAGCTCATTCTCCCTCATGAATTTGGTTGGGAGAACTATCTTCGATGGGTCAAACTTTAACGATTGGATAAGAAACATTCGTATGGCCCTTCGCTACAAGGACAAATAATATGTTCTCGATAAATAGCTGAAGGAGATTGATGAACAAACTGCTACTCCCGAAAAAATCGAGGAACACAAGATTCATGAGAGGGACACAACAAAGGTGTCGTGTATTATGAATGCTACCATGACTGTTGAGCTTTAAAAGTCCTATGAGGACTTCTGGTCCTATGAAATGCACCAAAATTTGATGGAAAGGTACCATCAAAGTGCTCAGCAGGAAAGGTATGAGATCATTGCCTCCATGATCAAAACCAAAATGAAGGATGGAGAGTCCATCACTACCCACTTGCAAAAGATGTAGAGATATGTGGACTGCTTGTTGAAGTTAAATGTGAACTTCGATGAAGAGTTGGCCATTGACATCATCCAACATTTGTTTCCTTCTTGTTATGATCAGTTCTGTATGACCTATCATATGAACAAGGAGGAGGTAACTATTAGCAAGCTTCAAGTCCTTCTAAGAACTGTAGAAAGCAACCTGAAAGGCAAGTCGATTGTACCTACACCTACTACTATTGCTGCCCCTGTTTTGGCAATTGGACATGGGAAAGAATAGGAAGGCTCCTTCTAAGAGCCACAGGGGAAAGTCTCTTGATGGATCCTCTTCCAGTGGGACCAAAGCTGGTTCTGCTAATCCCTCCAATCCAAAGGAAGAAGAGTGCTTCGATTGTCATGAAAAAGGGCACTAGAAACGAAGCTGCCCAAAATACTTGCAGGACATTAAGGATGGGAATATAAAGCCCATCTTCGTAGGTATTTACAATATTTTTTCTAATAACTCATCACATGCTAATTCTTGGGTCCTTGATACAGGTTGTCGATTTCACATTTGTTCTAATTTGCAGGGACTAAAAGGAAGTAGGGACGTGGAGCACGAGAAAATAAACTTAATCATGGGAAATAGGAAAATGTCGCATGTTACCAAGATTGGTGTTTATTCTTTATTGCTTAGTAGTGAGTTAAATTTAGAATTGAATAATTGTTGTTACTTGTCAGAAATGGCATGAATATTATTTTGTTCCATAGTTTGTATAAACAAGGTTTGACCTTTTCCTTTACTAAAGAAATTGGTAGTATTAATGCTTATTATAATGGTACATTTTATTTTGAAGAATTACCTTGTAATGGTATATATGAAACTGTGATGGTTCTAGATAACCTAGGAAATAATGTGTTGAATATTGATTCGTCCAATGTTTTGGACAATGCATGCTTGTGGCATTGTCGTCTTGGACATGTCAACAAGAAGCGCATAGCCCAACTCCAAAAGGATGGAGTTTTGGAGTCGTTCGACTTGAAGTCGGATGACACTTGCGACTCTTGTTTGCTTGGAAAGAAGACCAAGTCATCCTTCACTGGTACTTGTGAAAGGGGTGAAGGTCTGTTGGATCTCATACACAATGATGTGTGTGGACCTTTCAGAACCCCCACAAGGGACCCTAACCGCTTCTATGTGACTTTTACTGATGATTACACCAGATATGGCTATATTTACTTAATCAAGAATAAGTCAGAAACCTTTGAAAAGTTCAAAAAATTTAAGCAAGAAGTGGAGAATCAATTGGACAGGAAGATAAAGATGCCTCGATCCGATCGAGGTGGTGAGTATCTTAGTATCGAGTTTCTAGACTATTTTAAGGAATATGTAATTGTTTCACAGTTGACGCCACCTAGGACACCGCAGTTGAATGGTGTGGCTGAGAGGCGCAATCGAACCTTGTTGGACATGGTTTGTTCCATGGTGAGTCGAGCTTCGTTACCTATCTCATTCTGGGGGTATACCTTAGAGACTGCTGCCCATATCCTTAATCTAGTCCCTACTAAGAAGGTTGCCAAAACACCTCATGAGATGTGGACAGGGAAGGTTCCCTCATTGGATCACATCAAGGCTTGGGGTTGCGAGGCTTTCGTAAGACGAGAGACTCACAACAAGCTCAAACCTCGTAGTGAGCGATGTATTTTCATTAGCTACCCACATAAATCGTTTGGATATCTCTTCTACAGACTGAGTGATAATGTTGTCTTCGTTGCGAGGAGAGGAGTCTTTCGCGAGAGAGAACTCATATGCCAAGAGGACAGTGGGAGGCAAATTGAACTTGAAGATCTTTAAGAGTTAAGTGATGAACGAACCTCAAACACCGACACTCAACCCGAGTAAGAAACTCCTGTTGAACCGATTAACCAGTCCCTACCTCTGAGACGTTCCAGTAAAGTTATTGTTCAACCTGTGTTATATGGTTTTTATATAATAGCTGGAGGTGATACATTTATCAGTGATAACACATTGATAAATCTGGATGAAACTAACAACTACAAGGAAGCCATGGCAGGCCCCGAGTCTACTAAATAGAAAAAGGCAATGGATAGCGAGATTCAGTCCACATATGACAATCAAGTTTGGAACTTGGTTGACAATGTATCGGGTCGTAAGACACTTAGGTGCAAATGGATCTTCAAGAAGAAGACCGACATGGATGGGAAAGTACACACATATAAGGCGCCACTGGTTGCGAAGGGCTTTACTAAAACTCTGGGAGTTGACTATGATGAGACCTTCTCACTATTAGCGAAGATTAAATCTATAAGGGTTATGTTAGCAATAGTTACATTTCATGACTATGAAATATGGCAAATGGATGTTTAAATCGCTTTCCTAAATGGAAAGTTGGCTAAAGATGTATATATGAGTCAACCATAGAGTTTTGCCAGTGCAATGTACCCTAATAGAGTGTGTAAGCTTGAGAACTCCATTTATGGATTGAAACAAGCATCTCACAGATGGAATCTTTGTTTTAATGAGAAAGTCAAAGAGTTTGGATTTTCAAGAAGCGAAGATGAGTCCTGCGTATATGTCAAAGCTAGTGGGAGCATAGTTGGCTTTCTGGTATTGTATGTAGATGACATACTTCTCATAGGAAATGACATTACAACCTTGCAAGAAATTAAGTCCTAGCTTGGGAAGTGATTCGCTATGAAGGACCTTGGAGAAGCTGCCTATATTCTAGGGATAAGGATATTGAGAAACAAGAGTAAAAGACTAATACGACTTAGTCAAAGTACCTACATGGACAAGGTGTTGAAGCGTTTCAACATGGAGAACTCCAAGAAAGGTGACTTACCTATCCAAAGCAATACTAAAGTGAGTAAGACTTAGAGTCTGAGTACAGAGGCTAAGATAGCGGAGATGAGTCGAGTACCATATGCTTCCGGAGTTGGCTCAATCATGTATGGTATGACTTGTAGTCGCCCTAATGTGGCTTTTTTTTAGCATGGTCAATCGATATCAAGGGAATCTTGGTAAAGCTCACTGGATGGAAGTAAAGAACATTCTTAAGTACCTGCTGGGGACTAAGTACTGGGTTCTTACCCTCAGTGGAAATGATGACTTGAGAGTGACAAGGTATTGTGATGTCGGTTTTCAGAACCACAAAGATAATTTGTGCTCTCAGTCAGGCTGGGTGTTTACCGTAAATGGAGGAGCAGTAACATGGAAAACTTCCAAGCAGGAGACTGTAGCTGATTCAACATGTGAATCAAAGTACATTGCAGCGAGCGAAGCATCGAAAGAGGCGTGATATTTCCATATTTATACATGTTTTAGGAAATATTTACTTATATTTTTATTAAGATTTTGGTTATTTGCATTGAATAATGATAATTATAAGCTTTAATTGTACTTTGCAGCCAAATAGAAGCATTCTTGAAGACTAGGGACTAAAAATGACAAAGCATGGAATTTTGCAGGCTTGGAGAGTAAAAGAGAAGGAAACCCACGTAATTAGCTACACTCACGACGTGAGGCTTTTAGATTCACAAAGTGAGCAGGACTATTCTAGAAGATAAGCATCGTGAAGGAGGAATCCTTGTAGAACACAAATATCTCTTGTATTCACGTCGTGAGACATACTCATTCACGACGTGAGAGCAAATTTGATGATAACTATATATTCTCTTGATCATTACGACATGAGGGACTTTTGGCTAACTTGGAGAGTTCCTGGAGATGAAATTTAGAGGGAGAAGAGGTTTGGAACTGGATATCAAAGCCAAGGAAGAAGGAAGAGTTCATTATTAGCTTTATAGTTTGGTACAGTTAGCATGCTTTTAAATATGACTTGTTCTTGTTTATTTGCTAGGATATCCAGCTAAATCTAGCTGCTTCTGTTAGCTAGATGAAGCTGGAACTCATGGCTTTAATACTTTAGCTTTGATTTACTTATTGGTTATGACTTGTGTTTGATTGATTGAACCTAGCATGTTAGATTTTAATATTTGATTGCTATAAATTCTTTTTCTATGTAGTTAGTGAATATGAATCTGCATGAATTTGAATACCTAATAATTCAGTGAACACTAGTTTATTAGAGCTAAGATCAAACCAATCCTAGAAAAGTAATTGAACTATTGAATTAAGCCGTGCTAGAGAAATCATATTATGACCGTAAGTGTGTTTTTCAAATCAATCTTACATGGCTCCAATTCCATTTAATAATTGATTTTGTGTAAAATATTGTGTGACCATACATAGATCTACATGAATTAATTAATGTTACTAAATTTAGAACTGAATTACTAATACTATCTTAATTGGTAACCAACATTATTTATCATAATTAATTTATAAACTATCGAGGGAAAGCGGATTCGAACTAACAAAAGTGTTTTGTTTATTGATTGAATTTATGTTAAATAATTAAGTTTTTCTAAACTTGCAAAATTAGATAAAACCCCTTCCTTCATTAGAAATTAGGTTAATTTAATAGTAGGTAGGTTAATTAGTTAAAACCGTTCCTTGTGATCGACACCCAACTTACTCAAACTATTCTATAATTTGACTAGGTACACTGCCTAGGTGCATTTTAGTTAGTTAAGTAGTTAGGTAATAAATTTAGAATTAGGTGTAGTTATTTGCAAGCATCATGTTTTAGGCGTCGTTGCCGAGGAACGACGTATTTAATTGTTGACTTATTTGCTTTAAATTAATCGATCCTTTTTGTGGGGTAAAACCTGCAACAAGTTATTTTTCAGTTTAGTTTATTTTCTTCCAGTACTGAACTCACGACGTGAGCTTTATTGGCTCACGACGTGAATTCAGTAATTTCCAGTTTTCTTTGTTTTTATTTTTTAGTTCAGTGTTACGTTTTTATTTTTGTTTATTTTGCAGAAGTTCATGACTAGAGGCTCTAATACACCTTTGGTGCCACCACTTGAAGATCCAGAGTCAGCCCTTCACAAGAAGACGGATAAGAACACAAGAGTGAAAGAAACACCAAAAAAGTCATCTTTCAAAGACCTCAAATCAGTCTTTGGAAAGAAGTTAGGAAAGAAAGTGGGAGAGTCGAGTACATCATCAAAGGACAAAAGCACGATAGAAAGCTTTGAGCAAGATCTAATCCCAAAGGAGTCTGAGTACGAATCCGACCTAGAATTCGAACTACATAGAAGTGATTCTGAAGACGAGCCAGAAAATGAGATGGAAAACATTGCAGATATGTGTATGGGAACTTACAAGAAGCGAATAGAAATGATGTTGGTCCGTGGTTAGTACAACATGCAATTACTGCCACTACCAAATTCAGCTGAAAGGACACATCCTTACTGCACTTAAGGATATTCCATTTTATGGGAAGGATCATGAGGATGCTTTTAAGCATTTAGATAAGTTCAATGACATTGTGGATTATGTCAATACCCCTAGTGTTCCTAGAGAGACAATTTTATTGAGGATGCTACCAGACACTTTTAAAGTAGCGGCAAAAGACTGACTGAAGGCACTACCACCTGGCGTAATCACTACTTGGTCCCCGATGCATGAGCTGTTTCTAAAACAGTTCTGCCCACCTTCAATGATAGCTAAACTCAAGAAGGCTATAGCCAATTTTGAGCAAAATCCAGGTGAGTCACTTTACGAGGGATGGGAACGTTACAAAGTTTTGTTAAGGAATTGTCATCAACATGACCTTAACATTCAACAAGAAGTATCCATATTCTATGACGGGGTCGATGTCATGACCAAAAAACTCCTTGATTCTCAAGTACCACTTACAAAGAAAAATTTAGGGAAAGTCAAGGAGTTAGTTGAATTTCCAAAGCATTCTCATGAGTACCACAATCAAAGAAATGATGGAGTTAAAGGAAGCGGGGGTGGAAATTCTGCAGACATGGTTGTTATAATGGCCATGCTTGATACATTCGATAGGAGGATGACCAAGATGGACCAGCCAATACATGCTATCAGAGTTGGTTGTGAAAGGTGAAATGATCCACACTTGACTAAGGATTGCCACTTGGATGAAAATGGGTATAAAAAATCTCAAGTTTACTATTCTAGTAGGGATAAATATGATGAAGATTGGAGAAAACCAAAGAAGGAGTGGCTGCGATATGGCGAATACAAGAAGCAAAAAGAAGAAAAATATAAGCAAACGGGCCGAGGCCTCTACCAAAAAGAGCAACCACCAGCCAAGAAGAATGTTGACTTCGAAAACATGTTGACCCAATTTATGGAAGCTTCCGAGAAAAGGCATGATGATACCAATGCAATGCTAAAAGAGCACATGAAGATGATGAAAGAACAACTTGCAATGATTATTGACCTGCAAGCCTCATTAAGAAATCGTCAAGCATCAATCTATAATCCCGAAGTTCAACTTGGTCAATTAACAACTTTGGTAAACAACAATTTATCCTAAAAAAATCCTAAAAAACAAACTCAATCCCATGTCATGATGATCGAAACCGAAGACAAGGCCATTTTTGAGTTCTTAGAAGCATTAGAGGAGGAGCCAAAACCAGCCGAACCAGAACCAAGGAAGTCCAAAATCGAAAATAATATTTTTTTCTTAAACACCAAACTTACGACGTGATCCTTCTATGATCACAACATGGGATCGGTCTGATCAAAAAAATTCAGAAATTGTTCCGGCTTATCGTCCACCTTTACCATTTCCATGTCGAGCTAATCTTAGTCCACTGGAAATGGAGCATTTGGAGTTTATAAAGCACGTAAAGGGTATTATTACAAATACTCCTTGTATTGAGTCGTTATCAAAAATTCCTGAGTACGCGAAGTTCCTACAAGATTTGATAGACACTTGTTAACAATTGAAGAAAAATTCCAAGGTAATTTTAAGTGAGCAAAGTTCAAAAGTAGTGTTAGGAGACTTACCTAAGAAGACGGGAGATCCTGGGCGCCTCACTCTTCCATGTGAGTTTGGGAATAAGATGAAGATTTATGCTTTAGCCGATTCTGGGGCTAGAATAAATTTGATGCCTTATTCATTTTAACAGAAGTTGAATATTTAGAAATTGAAGGCTACGAAAGTGACTATTCACTTGGCAAACTGTTCAGTGACACAACCTCGGGGCATTATAGAAGATATTCTAGTGAAAATTGGGAAATTCGTTTTTCCAATAGACTTTGTGGTTTTAGATATGAAAAAAGATCCCGATGTTCCGATTACTCTTGGTCGCCCATTACTTAATACTGCTGGAGCCGTGGTTGATATTCACGATTCCAAGCTTACTTTGAGAGTTGGAGATGAAGAGGAAACTTTTGGAATAGAAGAAGGTTTCCAAGGGAGTGATGTTCAAGGTGAAGTATTCAATATTGATGAAGAAGATGAACTTGGAAAATTGGAGAAGTTAATGGACGAAGAAATTAAGACAATTCAACAAGTCAAGCGTACAAAACCAAGAGCATCCGTTCCATTTTGGTTGAAGTGATTGCTTTTACAACCCCAACTTCTTGGGTAAGTAAGGAAAGCGACGATTTATTGAGTGATGAAGAGAAGGTTACTTCTAAGGACATGACTTCAGCGGATGAAGAAAAGAAGATTCCATTGGAGCTTAAAAACAATGAAGAAAAATTAGAGAATAAAGGGACCAAAAGAAAACTCGATGCACATGAGAAAAAAGATAAGAAAGAGAATTTGAAAAAAAGCGTATATTAGACGCGTTCAAGCTTACAAGAGGCGACGGAAGGATCAAAGACTTCAGTTGGTGATGGACTCTTTGGACGATTCAACGTGAGGAGGCACGGAGTCCGGCTCACGACTGCATAAAAAAGAAGCACTTCTCGGGAGGCAACCCGAGCCCAATTTGATTTTCTTTCTATTTTTTTTAGTTTTCAGGAAAATTAATCATCTCATCATCCAAGTAATCTTATGAATGGTAAAACATTAAGTGTAGGGTCCCTGAATAAAATGGTAAGTAATTAAGATTTATAGTTACTAAAAAAATTGGATGTATTAAGTGAATATCTGATCAGACCAGACTTCACGATGTGAGAACTTATGCTTTATGACGTGAGTCCAATGGACTAACAAACCATTTTTTCTGTTAGCCCAATAAATTGCCCAACCCACTTGATGATTAATTGGATGGTCCATCTGACTATTCTAAGACACTTCACGACGTGAGTCCTTTAGCACTCACGACGTGAATTGTGAAAAGAACACAGGACCACAAATAAAGGATCAGAACCCATTTGACCTAATTACTTTTCTATTCCCACGAAGTGAGAACAGTTCCTGGTTTCCCTTGTTCCGATTGCGGCCAACCACAACTCAATATTCCATTTTGCTTACGTAATGTACATTCTAAGCTATGGATTTCTTAATTCTAGAGGATAATTTTTGCTTTAATTGTTAAATATAGGGATAGGTTTTATGTTTATTAAATCATTGAAATGTGCCCTAAAAATCGTGTTATAGACATTGCATGTGACTCGAATGTGCTTAGAATTGTTCTAGGAGTAAACCCCAACCATTTTATTGGATCGATTTCGACACTTCCATGACCATTTGTCACCTGCATAGTTATGTTCACGACATGAATGAAGTTGATGATTTCAGGGTCATCGATTGGCTGGTAGGTAGAGAAAACACATTTGAACAACATAGATAGAGGAAATATGTCAACCACTAAGTTGAATGTGTTAAAGAGCAAGTGTTTCTCCATGTATCTGTTCATGATCTTGATCGGTTCGTCATAAAAGTCATGATCTTGAAAGATTCCTCGATAATTGCTCGCAACAATCGTCGGTCCTGGGGTTTTAACAGTGGATCTCGAACCGGTTGGTTTTGCTTGTTTTTTTGGAAACCCCTGATTTAACCATTATTGATTTGAAAAAAGATTTCAAGAACTTGCTGGAAAGTTTTTTTTTGTGCAAGAGGATGGAGAGAAAGATCATAAAAGAATCAAAAAGCATAAAAGATTTCTTGTGAAGAAGAAGAAGGTATTTATAACTTCGGATTTGAAAAGATATTGAACTGGGTAAACTGTTCCTTTTTACAGTTGTAACCAGGAAGGTAAATAGTTTTTATCTGGTTTTGAAAATAGTTAACTTTTTAAAAGGAATCCGGAAAAGACCCGCATTTAATGCTAATTGGGCGCATTAAATTAATGAAATGATGAAATGGGTAATCATGGTTCGATGTGTATGGGTAACTGTCAGAGACGTGAGTAAAATATTTTGAAAAAGTATCTCTTGGCGGTAAGGGTTTGAACAATCACCTCAATTTGGGTTTCGGTAAATCTTTTATTGAAAACAAAAATTCTATTTTTATTAATTTTACTTTAAAGGGAAATGGATTGGTTTTTGGAAAGTTACTGTTATGTTTGACAAACATATTTGTTGAATGGAATAAAAAAATTCCTTTGTAAAAATTAAATGTTTCACTTCATTAAATAGCACACATACAAACTTTATTTATTGCCAAACAGGAAAAACAAACTTCATGTTCTTGAAAAGAAAGAACTGCGGTGAAATCAATTGAGTAGGACTGCATTTTCTTGAGCACTGCAGAGAGACTTGGTCACGAGGTTAGATATAAAAATAATAAAGTTATCCAGAGAGTACAGAAATCAAAAATAATCTTCGGTAACCAGAGGATACCGAGGAGGGATTTATGAGATATGTGCTCAGGAGTTAATCTTAAAAGGGAATAAAAAATTATCATGGACAAATATATCTGCTTCAAAGACCATATAACGAGGTGAATGAGGCAAATCCATTTGTTAGATGCAAAAACCAGAGGTCTTCACGTTTTATCCTTTTAAGAAGAGCTAAGGATCAAGATTCATCATTCCTACTATTTGTTAGAAACCATTAAGTTTAGTGGAATCAAGTGTTTTTATGAAAACATCTGCAATTTCTTCATGGTATGGAACAAAGATAAGTTCAATGTTACCTTTTAAGATATGATCTTTGAGAAAATGATACTTTATTTCAATGTGTTTGGTCTTTGAGTGTTTAATTGGATTGTGTGAGATAGCGATTGCGCTATACAAATCACAATAAATTGGTATTCAGAAATTTTGATAGACATAATCCATGAGTTGAGTTTTCATCCAGAGGACCTATGAACAACAACTTGTTACGACTACATATTTTTCCTCTGCGGTGGAGAGTGAAACACAATTTTTTTTTCTTGAAGACCAACTCTCTTATATTCCACCAAGGAATTGAAATCCTCTGGAAGTGATTTTGTGGTCTAATCAACAACCTTCATGGTCCGAGTCTGTAAAGGATTTCAAACCAAATTCGTTTCCGGATGGGTACCAGAGACCTAAAGCTTTAGATCCTTTGAGGTATTTGAAAATTTGTTTGACTGCATTCAAAGGTGACATATTGGGATCAACTTGAAATCTGGCACACAAACTATTTCGAAGACTATGTCCGGTTTACTTGCGATCAGGTACAGCAGAGAAATAATCAATCCCCAGTATACTTTTGGATCAACTGACTCTCTGATGTTTTCTGTGGTAATCTTAAATACGAAGGCCATATGAACCTTTACCGAGGAGTAGTTATCCATTGAATATTACTTTAACAACTCTTCAGTATACTTTTGTTGATGAATAAAGATTCCTTGAGGGACTTGCTTGATTCCTTGAGCGACTTATGTCACATCCCAAAACCAAGAATGGCAAAAACGTTCCGGGGTGGAGGACGTCATGTACAGTATCACAACAGTGTAAAGTAGTAAATAAGCAACAACATCATCCATTGCATTATAAGTAAAGTTTTAATACATGTGTGTTCTTTTATTGTAATAAGACACCAAAAATATATAATCAAAATAAAAGATGAGACTTGTCTGTGCTCCGTCTTCTCAAAACCTGGCCATCGTACCTGTCTACTGGTGACCTGAGAATACAAGTTATTTTGAAAGAGAGTATCAGCTTAAAGCTGGTGAATTCATAAGTATTTAAGTGTCCTTGTCTTGTTTTGAAAAAAATTGTTATGAATGTCATGTAAAACCTTTAAGTAAGACAATTGATATAAATATGAAAACCCTAAGAAATCCTTTATTTCCTACTAGTATGAAATGTAGTCTTCTACCAAGACCCGAATGTTTTGTTATGACAATGTAGTCTTCTACCAAGATCCGAATGTTTTGTTATGACAATGTAGTCTTCTACCAAGACCCGAATGTTTTGTTATGATAATGTAGTCTTCTACCAAGACCCGAATGTTTTGTAAGTAAAATGATAGTTTTTCCTTCTTTTTGACTATTACAAACAGTAATTAGTCTAACTCATCGTTTATGTGAATATATCACAAAATAAAGTAAATAGGAAAATATGACCATGTAAGTGTTATCCCTGGATACCAGGACTAACACGCCATCGCAGTAAGCGATATGTATAACCTAATGAACATCCGAAGATTGTCCAATTGCCCTCTATAGCAGCAGCAGGTTGGAGGAAGGGTTAGTCCCGTAGCCGACTCCTAATATGAGTAATAACCTAATGAACATCCGAAGATTTTCATCTCATCCTCTGTTGCAACAGCAGGATGGAGGAAGGGTTAGTTCCGATATTGATCTACCTATTATAAGTAATAACCTTAGACATCCGTAGATGTTCATCACCCAGTGGCGCTAACAAGTGTGTTCAGGAATGGTTAGTCCCGTCTAGACATCCCATCGAACAGGGATAGGCAGGAAAATTTACACAGAAGGTACGAATAAATCTTCCTCGTAAGTCTAGGTACAAGTATCCAGGTAAGTGAATACAGGATAATGTATCTCTGTGACAGTACTCATGTATGGTATTCATGTAAGCGTATTCAGATAAATGTATCTATGTAAATGTACTCATGTATCATGTAATCCTGGATAAATGTACTCATGTATCATGTAAGAATATGTAAGTGTACTCATGTGTCATGTAATGTACTGGTATAGACTGATGAATGAACTGACTCTTGTGTGATTCCTTGTAATAGGAATAATGTTTTGTATCTTCTAACTATCCCTATGATAATTAAATGAAAGGTAATTGGTTGTTCAAGAAGGTAAAGGTAATGGTTTTGCAAGATATCTAAGAGTTTTGAACAATAATTAATAGTGACTTGATGTCATTTTAATAACATTTCAAAACTAATACTTTTGTTATCAAGGTATTTTAAGATAGAAAACCATTTCATGTATCACATTTTGAAGTATGTGAAATCTGCTGGATGAAAACACAGTTATAAAATACATATGAGTGATTTAATAACATGTTTTTTTCTACTTGTATTCCCCCCCTCCATTAAAGCATTTAAAATCAGGTAAAACATTGATTAAGGGGTATGAACTCACTTGTAGATGGTGGTTTGGATGAACTGAACGGTGTAGGATTGTTAGGTGCCAAGCGAGGACTTGTACACACACTACGATCCTAATGAACATATAATCACACATATATGTACTATATTAGTCTTAAATTACTAATTGATAAAGTTAAGACATCCTACAACATAATTAACACTTTATATAAGTGTTATAAGCCCTAAGGATTGCATCTAAGTTGTTGTGGGACAAGGCAAATGGGTTTAGGGTTCCAAAGTACCCCATACTTGAGTTTACTCTCCATATAACCCCACACAAGGAGTTTACGGTCGTAAACTCTTGAGTTTACGGCCGTGAACTCCAAGGCTTAATGTCCTTTGTTGTTTTGAGGTGCTAAATGATTCCTAGAAGCATTCCAACTTGGTGGGTTAATTCATGGAAGGGTTTAGGGCATAATTACACTCCTTTGAGGAGTTTACGGCCCCAAGGCCAATTCCTTTGGAGTTTATAACCGTAAACTCACATGGATGGGTGTTTTTGATGCTTTCAAGTCTCATGCATATGTAGGATAGGTTCTAGACTTTTACCTAAAGCATATGAAGGCCTTAGGCACACTTTGGTGCCTTCGTTTAGTGTTCACGGCCCAAGAACCTTATTAGGGCCATAAACTCACTTTGGGAATTGTTTTTGATGTGTTTTATGTCCTTGATTTAAGTGGAAACAATTCTATGTAAATGTCCAAGGCTTTTGGTGCACAAAAGGCACACTTTGGTCCAAGTTTTTAAAGTTCACGGTCCAAGATCGTCTTGGGCCATGAACACCCAAACTTTGGTGTTTCTTTGTTGTTTTCTTGTCCCAATTACACCTATATACAAGCCTAAGGTAGTAACACATCACGGGGAAAGGCTAGGCATCATTTCCGGGAGTTTACCGCCCAAGAACACCTTGGGGAGTAAACTCTTAAATCTAGTTGTTTAGCTATCTAATCTATGTTATAAACACATTAAGAGCTATATAACGCTACTAGAGAGAGGTACTCACGATTTGGGATGAAAAGCCAAAGATCCGTGAGAGAGAAAATGGCTTTTCTCTAGTTGTAAATGTAAATAATGAATGAAATTGTTTCAGAATTCTATTTATAGTCCTGAGATTTTTGGCAGAAAATATTTTATTCCCGAAATGATCTCTAATATAATAGAGTGTTGGAATAACAGTGTTGCACAAAACCCTAGTGCATCCACTGTCCTGATATTTCCTGACGTGTAAACCCTGAATTACTCAAACTTATACGGAAAAGTCTGAAAGTTTACTATGACTGATATAACTTCTATTGAAGTGATATTGTTTGAACAGAACGGAAATTCCGGGTTGTCACATCATCCCCCCGTTAGAAGGAATTTCGTCCCGAAATTAGAATTTAAGAAAATAAGAAATTACAAATAACTAAGCGAAAAGATGAGGGTATTTCAGTTTCATCTGATCCTCTCGTTCCCAAGTGAATTCAGGGCCACGCTTTGTGTTCCAGCGAACCTTCACTAATGGGATAGGCTCTACTTTGTTTGCTTGACCTCTCAGTCCATGATCTCTACTGGTTACTCCACGAAGTTGAGGCTCTCGTTGATCTCGATCTCGTCGAGTGGAATAACAAGAGTCTCGTCGGACAGACACTTTTTCAAGTTTGAGACGTGGAAGGTTGGATCTACGTTACTGAGTTCATGTGGTAGGTTGAGTTTGTAAGCTACAAGGCCAATTCTTGCAGGAATCTCAAAAGGCCCTATGTATCTTGGATTGAGCTTCCCACGCTTTCCAAAGCGTATTAAGCCCTTCCAGGGTGAGATCTTCAGTAAGACTCGGTCACCCACCTGGAATTCCAACGGTTTCCTTCGCTTGTCAGCGTAGCTTTTCTGTCGGTCTCTAGAGGCTTTCAATCGTTCACGAATTTGAACGATCTTCTCTGTCATTTCCCGAATGATCTCCGAACCCGTGAGAGTGCTTTCGGGAACTCGTCCCTTAGCTAACTGGGTATCACCCACCTCAGCCTAGCACAGAGGGGATCTGCACTTTCGGCCATAGAGGGCTTCGAATGACACTGCCTTTATGCTCGTGTGATAACTGTTGTTGTAGGAAAATTCGACGAGGGGTAAATGGGTATCCCAAGCTTTTCCAAAGTCAATCGCACAGGCACGCAACATATCTTCTAAGGTTTGGATAGTTCTCTCACTTTGTCCGTCGGTCTGTGGATGGTAGGTTGTACTCATGTCCAACCTAGTCCCTAGGGAACTTTGTAACGACTGCCAGAACCTCGAAGTGAATCTACTATCTCTATCTGAAATAATGGATATAGGAACACCATTCAGCCTTACAATCTCCCTAATGTATGTTCATGTGAGTTTCTCCATCTTGTCTGTTTCTTTGATTGGCAGGAAGTGTGCAGACTTGCTCAGTCTATCGACGATGACCCATATGGAATCAAGTCCACACGTCGTCTTGGGCAACTTGGTTATGAAGTCCATAGTGATCCGCTCCCACTTCCATTCTTGTGTCTCCGGTTGTTGTAGAAGACCGGAAGGTTTCTGGTATTCGACCTTCACCTTCGCACAAGTAAGGCACTTACTTACAAAGGTAGCAATATCTGCTTTAATGTTAGGCGACTAGTATAACTTTTTAAGATCCAGATACATCTTATCTGAACCCGGGTGGACGGAATAACGAGTGTTGTGAGCTTCCGTCATGACCAAGTCTCTGAAGCCACCGTGTTTCGGTGTCCAGATCCGATCCATGAAGTACAAGGCTCCGCCACCCTTGACTACCAAGTTCTTATCCATCCCTCTAAGGGATTCACCAGTCACGTTTTCAGGTTTCAAAGCATCGAGCTGAGCCTCCCTAATTTGCGTGGACAAGTGTGAATGGATAGTTAGAGTCAAAGATTTGACTCTACGACCAGTATATTCTTTCCGATTCAGGGCGTCGGCTACTACATTGGCTTTTCCCGGATGATAACGAATTTCGCACTCGTAATCACTGAGTAGCTCTACCCACCGTCGTTGTCTCATGTTGAGCTCTTTCTGGTCGAAGATGTGTTGTAGACTCTTGTGATCTGTAAAGATCATGCTTTTTGTACCATACAGGTAGTGTCTCCAGATCTTCAGAGCAAATACGACTGCTCCTAGTTCAAGATCATGGGTGTTGTAATTAACCTCATGTGTCTTCAGCTGTCTCGAGGCATAAGCTATGGCTTTACCTCGCTGCATCAGATCCGAGTCCTTGATTGGATGCATCGCAATAGACAACGAAGTCCTCTATCCCTTCGGGGAGGGATAGTATCGGTGCGGTGCACAAGGCTCGTTTGAGCGTTTGGAACGCTCTTTCCTATTTCTCTTCCCAGTCAAAGGCCACGCCTTTCTGGGTCAGGGTTGTAAGAGGTTTCCCTATGCTGGAGAAGTTCTGAATGAACCTGCGATAGTAGCCAGCGAGACCTAGAAATTGACGAATTTATGTAGGTGTCTTCGGTGCTGACCAGTTCTCAATTGCCTTGATTTTGGAGGGGTCCACGTGTATTCTCTCTTCATTAATAACATGGCCCAAAAATTCGACTCGTCGAATCCAAAATTCGCACTTGGAGAACTTCGCATAGAGCTTCTCCGCTCGCAATGTTTCCAAGACTCTACAGAGATGTTGACTATGCTCCTCCTTACTTCGAGAGTAGATGAGTATGTCATCGATGAAGACGATGACGAACTAATCCAAGTAAGGACGACACACCCTATTCATCAGATCCATGAATACGGCGGGCGCGTTTGTTAATCCGAACGACATCACCACAAACTCGTAGTTTCCATAACGAGTTCGGAAGGCTGTCTTGGGAACATCCTCCTCCAATACTCATAGTTGGTGATATCTGGATCGTAGATCTATCTTCGAGAAGTAGTTGGCTCCTTGAAGTTGATCAAATAAATCGTCAATGTGGGGCAAAGGATAACGATTTTTAATAGTAAGTTTGTTGAGTTCTCTATAGTCGATGCACATGCGAAACGATCCATCCTTCTTCTTGACGAACAAGACCAGTGCTCCCCATGGTGAGAAGCTTGGCCTAATGAATCCCTTCTTGAGAAGTTTGTTAAGTTGACTGGAAAGTTCCTGCATCTCGGTCGTTGCCAGAAGATAAGGAGATTTGGCTACGGGGGTAGCTCTTGGCACTAAGTCGATTCTGAACTCGACTTGGCGTTGCGGTGGTAAACCGGGAAGTTCTTCTGGGAAGATGTCGGGAAAGTCGCGTACTTCTGGGATGTCCTGAATGCTTTTCGTTTCTTGACTTGTATCAACGACGTGTGCGAGGAATGCATGATATTCCTTTCGCAAGCACTTCTGGGCTTGAATGCACGAAATGATGCGAAGGATCGCACTAGGTTTGTCGCCATAGATAACTAAGGTTTCGTTGTTAGGAAGGTTAAGACGAACTACTTTTTCAAAGAACATGATGTCGGCGCGAAGAAGACACAACCAATCCATGCCGATGATAACGTCGAAACATTTAATTGGGACTGGCATGAGATCTATCTTGAAAGTATGGCCATCTAAAGTTAAAGTACAACCTATGTATATGCAGTTAGTACTCTCCGTTTTCCCGGTAGCCATTTCTACCGTGAATGAATTATCTAATGCACAGGGTTTTTGTTTAAGCAGACATGCAAATTTGTGACTTACGAAACTTTTCTCTGCTCCACTGTCGAAAAGTATGCAAGCATATGAGTTATCGAGGAGAAACGTACCAGTAACTATCGTAGGATCAGCTACCGCTTCCTCGTGGCCTAGGGCCATAACTCTTCCTACTCCTCCAGCCATTCCTGCTTTAGGGCAGTTCCTCATATAATGGCCCACCTCTCCACAACCGTAGCAAGTTTGGCCCATACCGGCGTTAGGAACCTGGGCGACTTGAGCTGTTGGAGTCTTGCAGTAACGGACTGTGTGCCCCTTCCTGTTGCAGTTAGAGCACTGCCTCTCCTTGCAAGGTCCGTGGTGGTGGAAATTACACTTGGTGCACTTCGGGAGAGTTCCAGCATATGTTTTTGTTGGTAAGGGGTTCGCGGGGACAATGGGAGTCACTGTGGCATCATTGATCGCCACAAGTTGTTGTTTCTTGGAGGATCCTTGCGAAGCCCCTCTTTTCCTCTTATTCCACCCCTTCCTGTTGTTGTCGGGGTTGGACTTTTGTGGTACTGGTGTAGGGATTGTTGGGTTCTGAGGTTTCTTGTGATCTATGAGAGACTGTGCCAGTTCCTTGGCACTATCAAAAGTGATAGGCCTGGAAGCTAACACACTTGACTGGATCTGGGGCGACAGTCCCCAGATATACCTCTCTATCTTCTTGCTCTCGAGAGCAACCATATCAAGGCATAGGTTTGCCAGATCACAGAACCTATTTGTGTAGGTTGTGACGTCGGATCCAACCATTTGTAGACCCCAGAATTCCTGCTCTAGTTTTTCTACCTCACCTCGAGGACAGTACTCTTTCATCAGCATGTCCTTCAATTTTTCCCAGCTGATGGAATACGCCACCACCAAAGTCAGATACTTAACATGGCCGTTCCACCATGTTAGTGCTCTGTCAGAGAAGGTACAAGCTGCAAACTTGACCTTGTTGCTCTCCTGGCAAGCGCAAATTTCCAAGACGGATTCCATCTTTTCAATCCATTGTCTCAACACCATAACACCCCCAGTTCCATTGAAGTTGCGCGGTTTGGCGTTCGTGAAGTCCTTGAAGGTGCATTCTCGAGGGTGTCCATGGCTTTCGCCGTGGTTCGAAGGAGGTGCACCTGTTCCCGATCCACTAGGGACAGGGGCGTTGATTGCTGACACAGCAGCTACAACTGCTGCTGTGAAAGCTGCCTGGAACATATTGGCATCGAAGGGGTTAGGTGGTTGAAGAGGTTGAGGTGGTGGTGGAGGTGGTGGTATCGGTGCTTTGTTGTTTGGGTTATGCCTGGGATTTCTGCGTGGCGGCATCTTTAACTGTACGTTTAAAAGATGACGACATGGATAAGAATAAATGAATAATGACTGTGTCTCATGGGCTAACTCCCCATAGCCCAGCAACAAAATGAATAGAATGACTAAATGAAGATGACAACATTTGGATAATAATTTCCATATGATTAGATATCTGTCAATAATACTGGAATTATAGATGTAACAAGTTCGGGAAAAATGGCCTAGAAGTAGGCCTTACATCGACCAAGATAAGAAAATTTTTGACAGAACTATGACTAGATCAAGACCTAACAGGTCTAAGATTTATAAAGATAGGAAATTAGACCAAAGTTTTTACATAAACTAGGTTATATCCAAAAGAAGAGTCGACGAGATTCTATCGGCGACGAGAACTGCTAGCATGAGTTCTTCATCCCGACAGTAGATGTTCCATGTCCCTCATACGCCTGTCAGCTCTCACTTGCTGAGCTCGAAGTTCCCTAACTTCAGCTTGAGTTTCAGCAAGTTCCCTCTGCAGATTTGCATTGCGGACTAGAGTCCTTTCATGAGCAGACTCTAGTTGGCGAATGTGGACAGTGTTAACGCCAGAGTTGGCTTCAATCTCCACGACCCGGTTAATAGTTGCTTGACCTAGTATCGTGTTTCGGGAAATTCTACGAACCATGATGGGTAGGACCCTGTCAGGAGAACCTCCTTCAGTGAGTTTGTAGAAACTTCGGTCTCCATTGTAGGGAATGGGTTGAACTTGTTCCTGACTCCATCTAGTCAAGTTAGTGGCCCATAGAGGTGTGGGTCCATGAAACGCGGGACGGGGGTTCAGGTTTGGGTTTTGAGCAGCTGGGGGTAGGTTGTTGACTTCAGGCTCTGAGTCAGAACTATCGGAAAAACCCTCAGCATGGTGATCATCCAAAGGGATTGGGTGATCATCTTCTGGTTCTGCCTCTAGCCAACCAGCATTGCCTTGGTTCGGGAAGTACAGATCGCCGTGGTGAAATCCAGCCATTTAAAATCTACGCGAGAAAAAGGATATAAGAAATAGCTAATTAGACGAACTAACTAAGATAATTACAATAAGACCAAATACCCCTATGGTATTTCTTTATGGTTGTGTTGGTAAGTTTTTAGACTTGTTGCCACATCACAACCATTCTTGGGCATATGCTAATCACTCCTCGGACCAGCGTAGTTGATTAGGCTATGCCATTCCCAAGACTGACCATATATCCCCAGGCTTACTTGTGATATTCAACAATCGTAATACTTTTGTTCTTGTCATTGTGACACTGATTTTAGTATGAATGCAGGCATGTATACTTACTTAAATATTTTATTATTTAAAAGTATAACTCTTAGAAAGAGTGTTTTAATCCCCACGTATTTATAGTTAGTATATCTTTTATGGGTTGATATACTATATTCACTATAAACAAAGCTCTGATACCAATCTGTCACACCCCAAAACCAAGTACGGCGGAAACGTTCCGTGGTGGAGGACGTCATGTACAGTATCACAACAGTGTAAAGTAGTAAATAAGCAACAACATCATCCATTGCATTATGAGTAAATTTTTAATACATGTGTGTTCTTTCATTGTAATAAGACACCAAAAATATACAATCAAAACAAAAGACGAGACTTGTCTGTGCTCCATTTTCTCAAAACCTGGCCATCGTACCTGTCTACTGGTGACCTGAGAATACAAGTTGTTTTGAAAGAGAGTATCAGCTTAAAGCTGGTGAATTCATAAGTATTTAATTGTCCTTGTCTTGTTTTGAAAAAACTGTTATGAATGTCAAGTAAAACCTTTAAGTAAGATAGTTGATATAAGTATGAAAACCCTAAGAAATCCCTTATTTCCAACTAGTATGAAATGTAGTCTTCTACCAAGACCCGAATGTTTTGTTATGACAATGTAGTCTTCTACCAAGACCCGAATGTTTTGTTATGATAATGTAGTCTTCTACCAAGAACCGAATGTTTTTTAAGTAAAATGATAGTTTTTCCTTCTTTTTTACTATTACAAACAGTAATTAGTCTAACTCATCGTTTATGTGAATATATCACAAAATAAAGTAAATAGGAAAATATGACCATGTAAGTGTTATCCCTGGATACCAGGACTAACACGCCATCGCAGTAAGCGATATATATAACCTAATGAACATCCAAAGATTGTCCAATTGCCCTCTGTAGTAGAAGCAGGTTGGAGGAAG
This sequence comes from Lactuca serriola, assembly GCF_051521515.1. Classification (NCBI taxonomy): domain Eukaryota; kingdom Viridiplantae; phylum Streptophyta; class Magnoliopsida; order Asterales; family Asteraceae; genus Lactuca; species Lactuca serriola. Next base: position 126,053,921 of record NC_136410.1, on the reverse strand, counting down.
GGTTAGTCCCGTAGCCGACTCCTAATATGAGTAATAACCTAATGAACATCCAAAGATTTTCATCTCATCCTCTGTTGCAACAGCAGGATGGAGGAAGGGTTAGTTCCGATATTGATCTACCTATTATAAGTAATAACCTTAGACATCCATAGATGTTCATCACCTAGTGGTGCTAACAGCTGGGTTCCGGAATGGTTAGTCCCGTCTAGACATCCCATCGAATAGGGATAGGCAGGAAAATTTACACAGAAGGTACGAATAAATCTTCCTCGTAACTCTAGGTACAAGTATCCAGGTAAGTGAATACAGGATAATGTATCTCCGTGACAGTACTCATGTATGGTATTCATGTAAGCGTATTCAGATAAATGTATCTATGTAAATGTACTCATGTATCATGTAATCCTGGATAAATGTACTCATGTATCATGTAAGCATATGTAAGTGTACTCATGTGTCATGTAATGTACTGGTATAGACTGCTGAATGAACTGACTCTTGTGTGATTCCTTGTAATAGGAATAATGTTTTGTATCTTCTAACTATCCCTATGATAATTAACTGAAAGGTAATTGGTTGTTCAAGAAGGTAAAGGTAATGGTTTTGCAAGATATCTAAGAGTTTTGAACAATAATTAATAGTGAATTGATGTCATTTTAATAACATTTCAAAACTAATACTTTTGTTATCAAGGTATTTTGAAGATAGAAAACCATTTCATGTATCACATTTTGAAGTATGTGAAATCTGCTGGATGAAAACACAGTTATAAAATACATATGAGTGATTTAATAACATGATGTTTTCTACTTGTATTCCCCCCCCTCCATTAAAGCATTTAAAATCATTTAAAACATTGATTAAGGGGTATGAACTCACCTGTAGATGGTGGTTTGGATGAACTGAACGGTGTAGGATTGTTAGGTGTCAAGCGAGGACTTGTACACACACTACGATCCTAATGAACATATAATCACACATATATGTACTCAATTAGTCTTAAATTACTAATTGATAAAGTGAAGACATCCTAGAACATAATTAACACTTTATATAAGTGTTATAAGCCCTAAGGATTGCATCTAAGTTGTTGTGGGACAAGGCAAATCGGTTTAGGGTTCCAAAGGACCCCATACTTGAGTTTACTCTCCATATAACCCCACACAAGGAGTTTACGGTCGTAAACTCTTGAGTTTATGGCCATGAACTCCAAGGCTTAATGTCCTTTGTTGTTTTGAGGTGCTAAATGATTCCTAGAAGCATTCCAACTTGGTGGGTTAATTCATGGAAGTGTTTAGGGTATAATTACACTCCTTTTTAGGAGTTTACGGCCCCAAGGCCAATTCCTTTGGAGTTTACTGCCGTAAACTCACATGGATGGGTGTTTTTGATGCTTTAAAGACTTTTACCTAAAGCATATGAAGGCCTTAGGCACACTTTGGTGCCTTCGTTTAGTGTTCACGGCCCAAGAACCTTATTAGGGCCGTAAACTCACTTTGGGAATTGTTTTTGATGTGTTTTATGTCCTTGATTTAAGTGGAAACAATTCTATGTAAATGTCCAAGGCTTTAGGTGCACAAAAGGCACACTTTGGTCCAAGTTTTTGGAGTTCACGGTCCAAGATCTTCTTGGGACGTGAACACCCAAACTTTGGTGTTTGTTTGTTGTTTTCTTGTCCTAATTACACCTATATACAAGCCTAAGGTAGTAACACATCACGGGGAAAGGCTAGGCATCATTTCCGAGACTTTACCGCCCAAGAACACCTTGGGGAGTAAACTCCTAAATCTAGTTGTTTAGCTATCTAATCTATGTTATAAACACATTAAGAGATATATAACACTACTAGAGAGAGGTACTCACGATTTGGGATGAAAACCTGAAGATCCGTGAGAGAGAAAATGGCTTTTCTCTAGTTGTAAATGTAAATAATGAATGAAATTGTTTCAGAATTCTATTTATAGTCCTGAGATTTTTGGCAGAAAATATTTAATTCCCGAAATGATCTCTAATATAATAGAGTGTTGGAATAACAGTGTTGCACAAAACCCTAGTGCATCCACTGTCCTGATATTTCCTGACGTGTAAACCTTGAATTACTCAAACTTATACGGAAAAGTCTGAAAGTTTACTGTGACTGATATAACTTCTATTGAAGTGATATTGTTTGAACAGAATGGAAATTCCGGGTTGTCACAACTTACTTTAACAACAAGATGTTTCTTCCTAAAAAAGGGGGAAGTGAGAACCCAATCTATCAATCTCCTCTAATTTTAATTGCTGATCAACATCAGTCTCATGAAGTACCTCCAACCGCGGATCAAGTGCAGACTCCCACTCCGGTTCCATCTCACCATTCTCCACCGCAACATCCTTCTTCACCGCATCAAGAAAACTCACCAATTCAAAAAATCCATCAATACCCATCTCGTCAAGAAACTCCACCACATTTTAAAAATCTGGAGCCAACAATGTCATCCGAACACTCCGATGACTCCTCTGTAACCCAGGAAATGAAGAAAGACTGGAAAGCAACAAAATTTGCTGAAATGATCTGGAGAGAACATAGCTTTGATATGACGACGGATGAAACTTTGATCAACTCATGGGTTAATCCTACAAGAAGACTACTTGATGAAGACTACATACCAATTTTGACGTATGTCGAACCACCTTCGGATGGATATTGGGATATCCCAATCTCTCCCAATGCTAAGTTCTTAAGTGTCTTTGAACCATTCGACGACAATCTACCTGATGAACAAAGAATGCCCCTTGAGTTTGAATGACTCAGTCGTTTTCATGCCAAGTATGGATCAGCATCTGAAAGCATTTGGTCTAACGATAGACCCTCCGGACTCACGAGCTATAGGATCAGAAGGTTCATGAAGTCAAACATTGTCCAGTACACACTGACAAGAAGAGGTGACGAGTATATCCGAACTCAAGCAGAGTTTCCCTGCATGAATCTGGGAGAGGTATTTTTGATTGCTAAGGTATTTCAAATCAAGTCGGAAAGACATCCAAAAATGAAGATTACGTATCAGAAGGCTTGTGAGTAACTGAAATGTGCAGTTTGCGACTTTGCCAAGATTAATGTTGATATTCATCCAACCCTTGCTCAAAAGTTCAACCTCCCCACACTTGATCCAACTCCTTTCTTCACTGAAGGATATCAAGATCGATCCCTAGGTGCAACCAACTTTCCAGAATTGGGAGTTGTGTTCAAAAGAGTCAACATCAGCGTTAAATACTTTGTCCCCATCACAACTATACACCGCCTAACCCGTAGGCAACTGGAAGTGACCTTATCTTCGGTTCAGAGGACGAAGCACATGACTGATGAAGTAAAAGTTGAAATCTCAAGGAGGATCAACTTGGCTGGGTGAAGTAAGAAAGTTTTGTTGGTTGCTAATCAAGTTCCTGAAACTCAAAAAATGAAGGAGTTAAGAGGTCAATTAGGGGGAAATTGTTGAAACATAAAAGTAACCCTCTTTAAATTATCAATCTAAAGTCTCCTCAGCAACCGCAATGATCTCCCAACCGCAATCAGTCTCTATCATCCGCAGTGTCATCAACAACAAAGACTTAGCATTTTAACTTTGCCGTTTACATTGTATTGTCCAGTGTACCTTGTATGGACACTTCTATCAGAATTTTAGTCTTTGTGTATTTCTTATGTAATTTCTTGAAACTCTAAAAATAGAGTACTCCGCTTCTGAATGAAATACTCTCTTATCTCTATTCTATATCTAAATTACTATCTTTATTCTTACCTTCTAATTTCTTTGTGAACTTACATTCATATATTAAGATCGAACTCTCAAACTCTCCTTCGGAGCAACTCCTCGTGACTTCATTCACTTCAAGATGATCACATATACTAACTCGGTTTGAATGCAAACCTTGTTAAGAATCAGCTTAGTGTTTACTTGATATATAACTTGTTGTCATTTACACTTCATTTATTTTTCACAATTACATTTCCGCATCTAACAAATCTAACAACTCTAACTTATTATTGTTGAGCTTTATGTTCCTTTGAGATTTACTTCATTCCGCAATATATAACTTGTACTAACATTTGTTCAAGTCTTTCTCAAAAGTTTTTCTCTCAACAGTTGACTACAAAACACCTGCAACCAAATATGTGAAAGAAACGAACTTTTGGTTTACGATTGCTCAAACCTTCATATGGAGTCTTGTTAAGTCGTTTGTTGATGATGCTCCAGTTTTGTACAAAGCATGTTGTTGACAATGCTTATCCCCCAAAGTAGAGAGACAAATTTGCAAAGTTGAGCATTGACCTAGCAGCTTCTACTAGAGTGCTATTTCTTCTTTCAACCATGCCATTTTGCTGCGGTGTGTAAGGAGATGAGAAGTTGTGATTAACTCCTTTTCACACTAGGAAGTCATTAAGAAATCGATTTGTAAATTCAGTTCCATTTTCACTTCAGATTTTTCGAATGGGAAGCTTGATTTGTAATACAATTTCCTTATTGAAGTTGATCAACGTCTACGGTATTTCTGATTTTAGTCTTAAGAAAAACAACCATGTGAAACGAGTGTAATCGTCGACTATGACCAGAATGCACTTCTTATGATGTATGCTTGATACCATCGAGGGACCACAGAGGTCAATATGAAGTAACTTCAAATGTTCGGTGATGGAAGGATCAAGTATCAAAGGATGACTTCCCTTGGCTTGCTCTCCACATTCACAAGCACGGCATAAAGTGTCATTGTCAAATTTAAGAAGAGGCAATTCTCGCACCATCTCTCCGGTACAAAGTTGTTGATATATTGAAAATTGAGGTGAGCAAGCTTCCTATGTCATAGCCAGCTGACCTTGGAGATGACTTTTGACAGAAAACATAGTAGTGGTTTACCGATGACTAGAGATATGTCTAACGGGAACATTGTTACAACAGTCTTTGATTTGATTAGACACCGTGATCTACCTTTCATCATTATATAGTTGTATTTGTCATCAAATTTAACGCGATAATCAGCTCTATAGAGTTTCCCAACACTGATGAGATTGTGTTTTAACCCTTCAACATAGGCAACTCTTTGAATTGAAAAGTTTCCATTTTTTAGGACACCATATTCTCGAATGGTTCCATTTTCATCATTTCCAAAAGTTTATGTGACCACGATTTGTGACCACCTTAAAGTCACGAACGTATTGTAACCTTCCTGTCTTGTGCAAGGAGCAGGTGTAATCTATCAAACATTCTATTTCATGATCCTCCTTGCACATTGCCTGCATTATCAGTTAGTTAATTTGGGCATCCAAATTTTTTTTGGGGCCCACAACACTATAATAAGATTAAATGAATGTAGTGTGTGGTTTAGTTGTGACTTTTGATGGTGTGTTCTTTTTGATGGGTTTTGAGCATTCTAACACTCCTATGGTGTGTATGCAACCCAAGAAACCTTGGATCTATGTTTTCTCTATTATACATGCAAACTTTCTTTTTTCCAAGGTTTCATCCTAACTAGCATATGATTGAGGTATATGTAATATAAAAACTAATAGAATGACATACCTTTCTTGTAGCTTGCATTCGTTAAGACTTTGTGAGCCTAGCACCCCAAATGTGATGCCTCAAATTCTACACACAACACCACCAACAATTGGAATAACTTGAGAGTAGATTACTATGCACCAAAATCGGCTAGCCCTTACTAGTATCTCTTAAGTGCTGATTTTACAAGTATGAGGCTTATTTATATAGTGTGCATATTAGGGTTACACCATGTAACTCATGCCTTTCCACATTCCTCATGATCAATGGGTTTTAACCTCCATGGTGTATCCATGGGTAACCACATGGGTTTAGTCCATCATGAAGAACTATGGATCATAAGCCCACTATATAAGAATGAATGATTTACCAAATTAATCCCCATTTATTTTATTAGTCTCTTTTGATCACAAAATTAATTCCAAACTAATTCTTGATCAATACTAATTAAATAATTCATATTAATATATTAATAAATCATAAATATCCTCTTCTCACAAAAGTATATCCAAATTGTTCCGATGCCATGCTGCCCAAATGAACCTTGCTAAATCGGGTCAAGTACATACCACATATAGTTATGGACTTAGACACCTTATCTAATAGTCTCCCACTTGGATAAGTCTAATAACAATAGCTGAAAGGAGGACTTCAGGATCCGACCAGCAATTGTAGCTCTTTCAAAATCTCGCGAAACTAAGTTGTGTCATTTTAGATAAATGATCATATAATCCTCTGTTCAGGATATCAGTCGGACAAATACATGGAACAACGTCGTACTTATTGTCCAGCAATTTGTTTCCCGATTTCCGATTTGTTTGACATAGAAGTTAATCAAAAACATCAATTCAGTTCTGACCGGGCCTGAGACATAAGTCAAAACAAAATCATCGAGGGGCCTAAGATATTGCTTTTAATCCTCCAAGGACTAAAAGGAACAGATAAACTTCGACTCATATGCTTGTACTAACTAATCATCAAACTTCACACAACAGCACGCTTTATAACATCAAGTTATTGATGCGTTTTCGTACTATCAATGTACAACCAACTCATACTCAACAACTCATATCTCTTAGTTTGAAGACTCATATGATATTACCATCTCACGATCACCTGAGATAAATTCTGTGAAGTGATACAAGTGAGCGTGGGTTGAATCCAATACTCAGAACTTATGAGCACTCATGAGTGTTGCAGCAACAATGGCTATGTCGAATACGATCCTTACAAATCTACCAACCCAATTCATGACAGTCTTATTTCAATACCTACTTCCAAAGTATGATCGATTGTGGATAGTTTGAATAATAAAATTATTTTGGATGTGAAAACATGCAAAATGAAACGATAGTAAATGATTGACACTAGACGTTACCATACTAGTAAATAAAACACCTTTTATTTAAACATAAAATGTCAATTATATTTCAACTTTTACAAGTTTCGAAAGCTATCTAATTACTAAAATTAATATCATCCTTCAGCCCAATGCGCCTCACGTGCTATAAGTGCTTAACCCTACACAGTCCCTTCGTGAGGGGATTTGTTGGGTTCTCATCCCATGTTGTAAGTGCTTAACCTTACATAGTCCCTTCGATGTCTAATGAAGTGGTATTTTTTTTTTCGATGTGTCTGGATCTGTCATGATCCCTTGGTTCCTTAGCTAAGGCAACTGCACTCTCGTTATCACAGAAAATCTTCATAGGCACCTTTATACCTGGTACAACTCCAAAGTCTCCAATGAAGTTCTTCAGCCATATTGCCTTCTTCGCCGCCTCGCTTGCTACTATATACTCTGATTCACAAGTTGAATCAGCTACTGTCTCCTTCTTGGAACTTTTCTAAGTAACTGCTCCTCCATTTAGGGTAAAGACCCAGCCTGGCTGAGAGCAAAAATTATCCCTATCAGTCTGAAAGCTAGCATCACTGTACCTCACTACTCTCAAGTCATCACTCCCACCATGGGTAAGGACCGAGTCCTTAGTCCTCCGCAGGTACTTGAAAATTTTCTTCACCGTAGTTTAGTGAGCCTTCCCAGGATTCCCTTGATATCTGTTGACCATGATCAAAGCAAAGGCCACATCAGGGTGAGTACAAGTCATAGCATCCATGATCGAGCCTACAGCGGAAGCATATGGTACTCGACTCATCTCAGCTATCTCAGCCTCTGTACTCGGGCTCTGAGTCTTACTCAGTTTGGCGTTACTTTGGATCGGTAAATCACCTTTCTTGAAATCCTGCATGCTGAATCTTTTCAACACCTTATCCAAGTAGGTACTTTGAATAAGTCCAATTAGTGTTTTACTCCTGTCTCTCAATATCCTTATCCCTCGGATATAGGCAGCTTCTCTAAGGTCCTTCATAGCGAAACACTTACCAAGCCAGGACTTAACCTCCTACAAGGTTGGGATGTCATTTCATGAGTAGTATGTCATCCACATACAATACCAAAAAGCTAACTATAATCCCACTAGCCTTAACATACACACAGGACTCATCCTCGTTCCTCGAAAAGCCAAACTCTTTGACTTTCTCATCGAAACAAAGATTCCATCTGCAAGATGCTTGTTTCAATCCATAGATGCATTTCTTAAGCTTACACACTCTATTAGGTACTTTGCATCAACAGAACCCTCTGGCTGACTCATGTAAACATCCTCAACCAACTTTCCATTAAGGAAAGCTGTTTTGACATCTATTTTCCATATTTCATAATCATGAAATGCAGCAATGGCTAGCATAACCCTAATAGACTTAATCTTCGCTACCGGTGAGAAGGTCTCATCATAGTCAACTCCTGGAGTTTGAGTAAAGCCCTTCGCAACCAGTCGTACTTTATAAGTGTGTACCTTCCTATCCATGTCGGTCTTCTTCTTGAAGATCCATTTGCACCCGACTGTCTTACGACCCGGTACATTGTCAACCAAGTTCCAAACTTGATTGTCATACATGGACTGAATCTCGCTGTCCATAGCCTCTTTCCATTTGGTAGACTCAGGGCCTGCCATGGCTTCCTTAAAGTTGTTAGGATCATCCAAATTTACCAGTGTATTATCACTGATAAATGCATCACCTTCTGTAGTAATATGGAAACCATAATAAAAATCAGTTGTGCTCCTAACTCTTGTGGAACGCCTCAGAGGTTCAGACTCATCAATTTGCTCAATTGGAGTTTCCTCCTTAGGTTGATTGCTAGTGTTTGAGGTTCCTTCACCGCTTCACTCTTGAAGTTCTTCAAGGTCAATTTGCCTCCCACTATTTCCTTGGCTTATGAATTCTCTCTCACGAAAGACTCATCTCCTCGCCATGAAGACAACATTGTCAGTCAGTCTGTACAAGAGATAACCAAAGGATTTATGTGGGTAGCCGATGAAAATACACTGCTCACTTCGAGGTTCGAGCTTGTCGTGAGTCTCGCGTCTCCTGAAATCCTCGCAACCCCAAATCTTGATGTTGTCTAAAGTGGGAACTTTCTCAGTCCACATCTTGTGAGGTGTTTTGGCAACCTTTTTGGTAGGGACTAGATTAAGGATATGGGCGGCAGTCTCTAAGGCATACCCCCAGAATGATATTGGTAACAAAGCTCGACTCATCATGGAATGAACCATGTCCAAAAAGGTCTGATTGCGCCTCTCAGCCATGCCATTCAGCTGTGTTGTCCTAGGAGGTGTCAACTGTGAAAGAATTCCACATTCCTTAAGATAGTCAAGGAACTCAATACTAAGATACTAACCACCTCGATCAGATAGGAGCATCTTTATCTCCCTCCCCAACTGATTCTCTACCTCTTGCTTAAACTCTTTGAATTTCTCAAAGGTTTTTGACTTATGTTTGATTAAGTAGGCATAGCCATATCTACTGTAATCATCAGTAAAATTCACATAGAAGCGGTTAGCATCCCTTGTGGCGGTTCTAAAGGGTCCACATACATCTGTGTGTATGAGGTCCAACAAACCTTCACCCCTAGCACAAGTACCAGTGAAGGGTGACTTAGTCATTTTTTCATGTAAACAAGATTCACAACTATCATCTGACTTAAAGTCAAATGACTCCAAGACTCCAACCTTTTGGAGTTGTCGTATGCACTTCTTGTTGACATGTCCAAGATGATAATACCACAAGGATGCCTTATCCAGACTAGTGGAAGAATCAATATGCAATACATTATTTCCTAAGTTGTCTACAACCGTCACGGTTTCATATACACCATCACAAGGTAATGCTTAAAAATAAAAAAACACCATTATAAAAAGCATTAATACCACCACATTCATTATCAAATGAAAAAGTAAATCCTTGTTTTTAGAAACAATGAAAAGAAATAATATTTCTCGCCATTTCAGACGAGTAACAGCATTTATTCAAATCTAATCTTAACCTACTACTAAGCAATAAAGAATAAGCTCCAATCTTGGTGACATGTGAAGCTTTCCTATTCCACATGATCAAGTTTATCTTCTCGTGCTCCACATCCTCACTTCTTTTTAGGCCCTGCAAATCAGAACAAATGTGAAGTCCACACCCTATATCAAGGACCCAACAATTAGTATATGGTGAGTTATTAGACAATATAGTGTAAATACCTGCATGGGTGGGTTTAACTTTCCCATCCTAAACATCCTGCAAGTACATGGGGCAGCTTCGCTTCCAGTGCCCCTTTTCCTGACAATAGAAGCATTGTGCATCCTTCGGGTTGGAAGAGGGAGTGGCAGAACCACCTTTTGTTCAACTCGAAGAGGAGCCATCAAAAGACTTTCCTTTGGTACCCTTCGAAGGGGTTTTCCTCTTTTTCCCTTTACCATGCCCAATTGCCAGAACAGGGGCGACGATACTAGTGGTAACAACATTCTTACCTTTGAGACTACTTTCAGTAGTCCTCAAAAGTCCTTGAAGTTTGCTAAGTGTGACCTCCTCCTTATTCATATGATAGGTCCTGCGGAACTGATCATAATAAGAGGGTAAGGAGTATAGAATAATATCTATTGCTAAATCATCATCAAAGTTCACATTTAACTTTAGAAAACGGTCCACAAATCTTTGCATTTTCTGCAGGTGGCCCGTGATAGACTCTTCATCCTTCATTTTTGTTGTTATCATGGAGGTGATGATTTCATACCTTTCCTAACGAGCACTCTGATGGTATCTTTCCAACAGGTCCTGGTGCATCTCATAAGGGTAGAAATATTCATAGGATTTATGGAGTTCTGTTGTCATGGTAGCCAACATGATACAAGATACCTTAGTGGCATCCTTCTCATGGCTAGTGTACACAGAAATCTCCTTGGGAGTAGAAGAAGACTCATCAATGACCTTAAGTTCCTTGTTGAGGACATATTCCTTGTCCTCATAACGAGTGACCATCCTTATGTTCCTAATCCAATCATTGAAATTAGTTCCATCAAAGATGACTCTCCCACAAAAGTTCATGACAGAGAAGGAGCCAATAGGGTTTCAGCCAGAAGCAACATTATTGGAAGAGATCTGAAAAGGAGAAAGACAAGTTTAGATTAGATATAGAGTCCCTAGTAAGGCGCCCAAATGAAATATTAAGGCTAGGACCCAACCCGATATTTTATAACATGGAAGAGGGATGTCGTAATCCAAGCCACAAAATATTTGAAGGTAGGTAAATGATGATTTATCAATTTCCACCATGAAAAACGAAATAGATTATTAGGTTTTAATTAGATTGAAACTCCTAGATCTTTTGAGATTCATTGAACAATTCAACAACATGTTTAAATCTCGATTCTGCCCTTTAAGTTTGTGACTGGGATACCGGGGATCACAAACAAGGTGTAAATAACCATGCAAATTAACTTGGTACCCTTAATGTTATCACCTAATCGACGTGTCGGTTGTATGCTCCATCGATCTATGATAAACCTTAAGCCACCCTTTGCCACCCTTGTTAAGTGCAAATTAGTGTGCCAGTTAACCACACATGCTCCACTAACGACTTTAGCAAGGTGCAAAGTGTAATTTCATCGGTTAGCATCAATTTCACATTTTCCAAAAGTAACTAAGATTGGGAATTTATAAAAGGTTTAGTTACTTTATATTTAGCATTATACTTTTAATTAGAATTATAGTCTTTCTCCTACCCGTTCGGCTAAGTACCCTCCACCAGTCAAGAAAGCGGTGGGTGAGAGTGGACACCCATTAAGCTACCATTTTATAGGCAACAACCTTATACCCCCTTATAGATCGGCTTCGTGAATGAGACCTACTAACAGTAAGATTGACTTGATGTTATACCTATATATATATATATATATATATATATATATATATATATATATATATATATATATATATATATATATATATATATATATTCTAGGGATTGGAATTAAAGTTTTCAAAAGTGATTTTTCAAATTCCAAAACTTGAGGGCAAGTTCTGAAACTATTCAAAACGTTTCATTTCTATAATTTATGAATTTTAATGATTTTAATGGAAAAGAATCTTGGAATTCCATAACTTGAGGAAAAGTTATGGAGTTCATTAAAATGCATTTAGATCAACAAGTAAACTAACAAGCATGTCAAATAATTTCTATGATCTAACAAAACTCATAAGCATGCATAATTCATATCAACAATTTTCAAGAATCATATGAACTTAATATAAAACTTGAAACTTTGAGAATTATCATTAAAATTGGATAAGCACAATCATTATCACATCAAAAACAGGTTTAACAATCTAAAAACAGTTTAGGGTAATGATCCTAGTCCAATTCCAGCATTAAAACTCGAAATTCTGCACTCAGGGCCTCCAACTTGTCAAGTGCATGAACCAAATCGACGAGTTGGATGAAATTTCACATGGACTTGCCGAGTCCCCCCCAATGGACTCGGCAAGTTCACTGAACAGTGAGCAGAAAATCGATTTTTTTCAGCAATTTGCATCAAGTATAATTGAAAACAAGCGTAGTCTCTGATATGACTGATGGATTTTGAGCATTCTAACATTCCTATGGTGTGCATGCAACCCTAGAAACCTTCGATCTATGTTTTCTCTATTATACATGCAAACTTTCTTTTTTCCAAGGTTTCATCCTAACTAGAATATGATTGGGGTATATGTAATATAAAAACTAGTAGAATGACATACCTTTCTTGTAGCTTGGATTCCTTAAGACTTTGTGAGCCTAGCACCCCAAATCTGATGCCTCAAATGCTACACACAACAACACCAATAATTGGAATAACTTGAGAGAAGATTACTATGCACCAAAATCAGCTAGCCCTTACTAGTATCTCTTAAGTGCCGATTTTACAAGTATGAGGCTTCTTTATATAATATGCATATTAGGGTTACACCATGTAACTCATGCCTTTCCACATTACTCATGATACATGGGTTTTAACCTCCATGGAGTATCCATGGGTAACCACATGGGTTTAGCCCATCATGAAGAACTATGGATCATCAACCCACTATATAAGAATGAATGATTTACCAAATTAATCCCCATTTATTTGATTAGTTTCTTTTGATCACAAAATTAATTCCAAACTAACTCTTGATCAATACTAATTAAATAATTCATATTAATATATTAGAACATATAATATATTAATAAACCATAAATATCCTCTTCTCACAAAAGTCTATCCAAATTGTTCCGATGCCATGCAACCCAAATAGACCATGCTAAATCGGGTTATGTACATACCAAATATAGTTATGGATTTAGACACTTTATCCAACACTTTTTTATTTTCTTCTTAATCCATATATTTTTTGTAGCAAAGTTCTTCTTTTTGGATTTCATGACTGGCTTCTTAACAGGTGGATAAGTAGTAATTATTAATTTCTTTTCATTTATCCAAATTATTTTCTTGGGTTTTGATTTAGGAACATAAACCATATATTTGGCAAGATTCAGTTTTAATTTGGCCTTTTCTCTATACTTTTGATTGGTAATAGGAGTGTTATCAATCATTATTGTCTTGAGTTTTTCGTCAGGCTTTTTGTACGTGACAGTTTTTGGATTTTCAGTCTTTTTGTGACTCTGAGTCCTTTTGGGACTTGTGATTTTTTGTTTCTTATTTAACTTCTACTTAGAATTGGATTTGGTTTTGTTATAAGGTTGTTGCGCAAAGTTATTTTGAAAGATTTTTCCGATTTAGGTCTTTGGCTTTTAAAGAGTCTGCACTTTGTTATGGGTCTAGGAGAGGAATCATCAAAGCTGTAGAGTTCTTGACATTTTGAGCATTGTCCGGTATCCAATTTGTCTATTCTTACTCCTTGGGGAAGAGTTTGTATCTTAGTGATGGATTTAATAGAAGTTTGCACTGAGACTTGTTGTAACATCCCGAGTTTAGGGGTGCAAAGTTCAGGGTTCAAAGTGAAAATGTGAATGATCGGTGAGTCCACGGGTAGACTCGGCGAGTAGGGTCGCGATTCTGGTCGCGTGTCTAGTGGCCAACTCGGCGAGTTGGTGGCTGGACTCGGCGAGTTGGTGCTGTGTGGAGAAAACCCTAATCCTAGGGATTTGGCCCTATATAAAGAACATAATACCCTCTCCCTAGCCTCTTTGCTCTCGCTTGAAGTCCAGAAACCCTAATATTCGTTGTGAGAGAATTAGAGAACATTTGGATCTTGAAGGGGTGTTTGTTGAAGAGATCTTTGAAGGTTAAGAGGCTTGGAGCAAGGGGCTTTTCAAGGTTTTGACTTATTCTTCTGTTGGAGCCTTCTTTTGAGGTAATGCTTCGTTGCTTGAGCTGTTATCCATCTAGATCTATCATTTGTGGGATTTTTGGGTGTATATCTAGTGTTATCTTGAGTTTGGAGGTTAGATCTGAGGTTGCTACCTCAGATCTAGAGTAGTGATGATCCAAAAGAGCATAAAGTCCCTGTTCAAGAGCTGTTGATGAAGTCTTTTAGCCCCAAACCTTAGCCCAAGAGTGTATTATTCTTAGATCTCCTTGGATTCACGTAAAGTTTGCCACTTTACGTGATGGATGGCTTGTATAAGAGTAGATCTATGGATTGGAGACCCTGCATGGCTTGAAAGCCACTGTATGGGTTAAGATCTAGAGGTACTCGGCGAGTCATATGGGTGTACTCGGCGAGTTGGATGAAGAAAAGGCAGGAACTCGACGAGTTGGAAGAACAACTCGGCGAGTCTGTTGAAGCTGGCCTTGGACTCGGCGAGTCTGGTCTTGAGGTCCTAACCTTTTCTGGTTTATCTGAGAATCAGTGAGTCAAGGGATGACTCAGTGAGTTGAGTACGGTTTGACTCAGAGTTGTGGGACTCGGCGAGTCTTGGGGCGACTCGGCGAGTTGAGTCGTGTTATGGGATTTTCAGAGCATGGGGACTCGACGAGTCAACGGGTTGACTCGGCGAGTAGAGTCAGTCAGGAGGGTTGGATTTGACTGAGGACTTTGACTTTGACCAAGAGTTGTCCAGTTGACTTCCAGGGGTATTTTGGTTGTTATTGGTATTTTTTGGTTTCGGCGATTCAGTGGTGGAGTTCGTGACGGTGGTCGGAGCAGCGTGATCTTGTTCTTCAGTCGGCAGTAGCAGGTGAGTCTTCTCACTATACTTTACCTTGAGTGGTAATTAGAGTTATGTGACAGAGTTATTGTATGCTATCTATGCGATGAGTGGCACTGCATTATTTCTATGTGATTTATGTTGTGAGTATATTAGAGTTAGGACCGGAAGGTCCACAGAGCTAGGACTAGAGGGTCCACAGAGTTAGGTTTAGAGTTATGTGCCAGTGTAATTGTATGCTATTTATTTTCTGGCATTTATTGTGGTATGTGATATGCATGATTCAGAGTTATCAGAGTTAGGACCTTGGGGTCCATAGAGTTAGGACCAGAGGGTCCACAGAGAATTGGGACTGGAGGGTCCCACTGAGACACACGGACCAGAGGGTCAACAGAGTTATAGCCTCGAGTGGCTAATATATGTTATCGTGGTATTTTGGGGAACTCACTAAGCTTCGTGCTTACAGTGTTTTGTGTTATATGTTTCAGGTTTTCTCAGGATCACGGGGCGGCACCGGCTCGATTATACACACCAGGAGAAGCGTTTGTTTGAGGATCCTGGTTTATTAATTGATTGAACAAAAGAGTTATGTATTGTAACTTAATCAAATGGGATTTTTATGAAAAGTGTTAAAAAGATAGACTATTTAATTTTCAAAAAAAAATTGTTTGAAAAATTACGGTGTTACACTTGTGTTGAGTGAGATATCACAGTATATGCAGTACTCACCTCTCTTGGGATATTTGGCGTTGGAGATGCTTTTGGTTTTCCATAGTGATTTCTTTGTTCAAGTCAGATCCTGAGCCAGGATTATATCGATCCAATGACTAGTATGGATTGCATATTTTCAGAGAGTCTGGTGGATTATGGGACAATTTCTTCAACAACACAGTTATTGTTTAGGACATGAAGTTTTCCAAAATGACATTGAATGTCTTCGGGATAGGTCTTGTCATTTATTAGGAAGTGAAAGTTCCTATCAGGTGGTACATATGGATGTTCGACATCAAACAAAGGTGGATATTTCTCTCCGGTATTATAACCAGTTGACCATCCCCAGTTATAAGTGTTGTCTACGGACCCATTATTAACTAAATTTTCAATTGCTTCACTGTCATTAAAGATCTTTTATATTAATTTGTTTAAGCATACAATTTCATTTTGGACTAGATCCCATTGATTAAAAGCAACGTCTAATTGAGTTTCACTAAGTAATCTACCATCCTTTTCTAGTTTCAAATCCGCTTCTAATATGATGACCTTAAGCTTTTGTCTTCTAGACTTCCTCTCAAGTGGTACGACTCTTGGGTCACTATGTTGTTTTCATCTAAGTCCTTATTGTAGTCTGAAAGGATGTTATCACACGTTTGAGTAATTTGTATAATATATGGTTCACATTTATGCATGTTGTAATTATTTGACTAAATCATAAGTTTCACCTGTTCAATGATTTTGATGGTTCCTTCCTTTGACATGAATCAATAGTTCTTCTTCATCTCTTCAGTGTTCTCCTTTGCAACTAGACATAGCTTGCTTGTTGTCCTCTTGTTATCATTGTCTTCATCTTCATCTCCCGAGGACCAAACTTAATGGTCTCTTCTCACTTGTGTTGTAAAAGCTTTCTCAATCTTCTCCTTATCTTCAGCTTCTTGAGCCATTCTAAGGTAGAATGCTTTGTCTTTTACAATATTGGCTTTGCAGTCTCTAGCAAAATGATTTTCTTTGTGACATTTGTGGCATATGAGAACTCCTTCATTTTTCTCTTCTGTATCTTCTACGGTATCTGAAGATTTTTCTTCTTTTGATGCTTTAGAGGAGTGTGAGATCATTACTGGTTTGTTTTGAGACTGAGGCTGATAGGATGGATTTCTAGGATATTTGGAAGACTGAGGGTAGTGTTGATGGAAGTTGTTTTGAGGATGGTAGTTACGGTGAAACAAAGGTCTTGTAAAGTGTAGGTTTTTACCATAGTTGAGAGGAGGGAGTCTGTTGAACTGTTGGCTAACAAATGCCAATGCATGTTGAAAAAGCTTCATCATCTTCGTGTTGAATTTCTGATTCATATGAACATAATGTGTCTTCATATGAAGTTTGATATGGTGATTTTACTATATGATGATACTGATGAAATGGGTTGGTAGTTTGCGGTGAATGGGCGACTAAGGTGAGTGGTCCGCTTAGATCCATGTATTCCTTCATCACCATAGATTACTGAGCTTCTAGTTCACTGTAGAGTTTATACAACAAAAGAGTTTTGATTTTGCTATCACCTTGAACTATCATCTTTGCCATTGTCCATTGTTTTCCCAGGCCATTTAGAAACTGTAGGTTTGTTTCATGATTACTACGAGTGACTCATGTATTCTAGAGTTTGGGCACAATGAATTTGAATCTTTTGAAGGAGTCATCGAGACTTTCACCAAGAAGAGCTTTAAAGTTGTTGAACTCGTTTAGAGCAGTTGCCGCTTTTTGTCTTGAGCTTAATCTATACCTACATAAAGATTTTTAAGAACATCCCATATTTCTTTTGTTGATTTACAGTTGATGATAAGATCAAAAATGTCGGGTGGAATTCCACAAGAGATTTCATAGAAACAAATTTCATCTTTCTCCGTCGTGCTAATGCCATCGTTGGTAGGTCTGATCATGGCTACGTTTCCACCTCCAAGTCTAACTTGAGCATCATTGACGACAAATGGAGTAAGGACAGGTACATGTGGTCCTTTTTCAATGGATCTCCAAACTTCTTTGTCTAGTCTTTTTAAATATCTTTCCAGACATTAAGACCAATGATACTATTCACTTGTAACGAGTATTGGAGTTCTATTAGAACCTTCAAAATTGTTGGATATATTTAAAAAGTAAGTTTGTGCCATATTTCCTTAAAAATAAAGAGCTAAGTGGTATAGAAGGCTTTTAAATCAGAGTTCTTCTTTTGAAAACGAGTTATTTTTAAAGAAAAATTAAAAAGCAACCACCATGGCTCTAATACCAATTGTTGAGTAAAAAAGAGGTTTAATCTTTGAATGATATTGAGATAAGTACAGAATTAATGGATCTTTTAATGAAGCTCAACAATAACTAGATTGTGGAATAATACCGAAGAAATATAGCAGCAAGTTTACTTTAAAATATAAGCAAGCAAATAAAACTTTTGTTGAATCGTAACACGACTTGCATTCAAGACCAAGTTAGAAAGTGATGAACAACTAAATATGAAAGATAATATTTATCAAGAGACTTTCTGTATTAATATAACGATTACATAGAAAAGATACCGGAAGTGGAGAGCCTTAATAGATTGATCAACAAGATCATCAATTTATAGGACAAAACAATACACATTAAATTAAAAAATAAGAGTAGCTTGGGCGGCCCTATTGCCCATGACTGATTTGTATGTTCTTGGTTCTTTTATTCTTATGCGTTTAGGATTCACTTATTAGGGATTTTGGTTGGTTGCTTGAACCGATGATGTGTCTTGGTGTGTTTCGGCATCCTACTTCACATCTTCAACTCTTATGATTTCTACATGTTTAATTGTAGTTGGAAATGTATCAAACTATTTTGTTGAAGTCCTTGACTCTCCATTTTTAATGTGTTATTGTTCCAATTACTTGATGAAATAGTCAAAATCATGAGTCGAATTGCCTTTTTTGGTGGTATAGTTTTCTACATATGATTTTCCTGTATATAAGACCTTGTTTTGAACCATTCGAAAATCTTTCAAAATAGCCCCTAAGTGTCTTGATATTTAGTTGAATATGTGTTTGTTTCACAGTAAAAATATGTCAACATCTATTTTCAAAAGTCTTGAAATTCTTGGTTGTTATATATTGTATTTTTCTTCCCAAAAACCTTAACCAAAAGGGTTGAAATAGCCACCTTAATTTCATATAAATCTTTTTAGAGTCCCCCCCCCCCCCAAATACATATTAGTATGTGCCTTAATATGGCTTAATGAAATCTTTAATGGTGGGAGTAGAGTTATGTGTTTGGTGTCATTATAGGATCCTACTTTCAATCAAGTTTTAATCACCTCTTTGGTGTTTTCATTAAGTATTCAATCCATGTACTAAGACTCTTTTTCAAGGCCAAATGAGTGAAAATTTGAGTAATTTTAATCCCTTGGCTAAAGCCTTAATGTGTTTGTTGATTTTTGTAAATTACAAATCTGGATAGATTCGTTGACATGTCTTGAGAGGCATGTAGAAGGCCATTTTGGTCTGAATTATAGAAAATCACCACAAGAACAAAGTTATAGGAAACCAAGTCTAGTTTTTAGAAAGATTGATATCAGTTCAATTGGAGATCTAAGGTGTGTAATTGAAATGTGTAATCCATATATGGTGATTTGATTCACACTAGGATGACCTTATCATTACTTTTGCTTGATGTTGATATGATGTTTGTGATGCTACCGAATTCTTTTTGCCATTTCTATGTTAAAAGTTAATTGTTATGTGATGTCACTTTGATAAACTTCATGTATATGGTATGCTATCTTAATTTACTTGAAAGAATGTTGTGTGACTATGTGTAGATGCTTTCACGCTAGATATAGTGTATGTTTTAATATTCTATTAGATATTAAGATTTCTTGCATTATTTGATGTATGGTTGATCTTGTGGCGATATGTATAGAGGGTATAGGTAGTTGTTAATCTTTTCCTCAAACCATATTTGGATCATTGAGGATGCCTAATATGTAGAAAGAATACCTATATAAGGAGCTACAACCATAAAGATTATTAGTTACTAGTCCTTCTAGATGGTCGTGTGACACTGTTTGTGGGCACTTCAATGTTTGTGGGATGAAGTGATGTCGGTCCCTTGTTCGTGGCCATTATATGCATTACATGGGACTCGGGAGGTGTTGCGGTACAATTGGCACCCTGTATACCGATTCCTGAACGACATGACAAAGTACTTGTACATTGAAAAGTCGAAGTAGTGAAAGTGGAGTCTGAGGAATGGTGTTTCGTTTGAAATTCATGAGCCACTTACAACATTCAACTAGTCGTGCACACAAGTAATAAACACTGTGTTTCTATTGGGTTAGGTAGCACTAAGGAGCACATGTCTATCATATGGTTAGAAAGATATAATAAAAGGTTTAATATATAACAAAAGCTTGGTTATTTAATAAAAGGTCGAATAAATAATGAAAGATTGGTTATATGTGAAATGTGATTATTTATATGCTATGTGGTTGTTTATATAGTATACGATTAATCATATATGTTGTGTTGTAGAATTACAGTTGAATATATATGCATGTATGTGGTTGAATATGTGATTGAATAATTATGAGATGCGGTTGTTTGCTAAGTCGTATTTTTCTATCATGTTTTCTGTTTTATCATAAAACGAATGATTGACCCATTTCGGGTTTGTATGTTTTATGTGAAACCTTTACAACTCACTTAGCAGAGGATGAAACTTGTTTCTTCACCCTTGTGCCTTTAGTTACTGCAGACAGCTTAGGAGATTTGATTGGTGATAGAAGGTTACCGTTGGCGTAGTTTAGTTGGATTTGATGATACAACCTTCGACACATGTGATGTTTTACCATATTAGACATGTACTGATGTTATGTTTTAAATGTTTTGAAATTATGATTTCGATTTAGAGGTAGTGTTGTGATTTGAAATGTTTTAAAATAACTAAACCATTCCACTAACCTATTTTGTTAATTATTTTTTGAAATAAAAGAAAAAAAAATATGGTTAAAATCATGACGTTATAAATGACCCCTTGAGATCTAACTTGATGGATCAATGTAAGCAATGACTATACCATACTGTTTTGGGGATTCCTTGGCCAATATTTGTCATTAAAGTCAACCATGTTTGGGGGATGGAGTATAAACAACTATGGGAATGAACACCAACTATGTTACACAATACATATGTGGGTTATTATTTCACACTAAAACATATTTTAGAAGATTGTCTAGAATAATCAAGTGTTGTCATCTTACTTTGGTAGATGACCCATACATACCTCCTTGGTTTCCTTATACAGACCCACCATTTATGGTTATCTAAAGGAATACCAATGTAGTACTCTGATATGTAACCTGTACACTAACACATAATAGTGCCACATAACAGAGCTCTACTCCCTGTTCAAATCTCACACTCACACTCAATATCAAACTACTCAGTTATTCAACTTACTTTGAACTAAGTATTCTTGATAAGCCTTAGTTTATAACTAGACCATAATATAATACATGTAATCAGCTTCAAATACCATTTTCCTATTCATCTTATACTATCATAAAATAGGGTATACATTTAACACAAAGTAGTAAGTATTTTCTATACATTTAATATATTTAAAGTAATAGTACTTCTATTAAGATTGTCATGTAGTATTACCAAATATTCATTTAACGTATATATACCATATATGGCTCATACAATGTATGTCATGTAGTATTACCCAATATACATTTAACACATATTCCAAAAAATAAGCATTTAATTCACATATAAGCTTTCAACTGATATTTAATACTTTTATTAAAATCGCACTCATGAAGGTAGCTAATCACTTACATATAAGGCATACTTTTAGCATAGAATACAAATAGCAAGCTTTCAACATATATTTAATCTTTTAAGTAATAGATACTTTTATTGAAGTCCTGCTCTTAAAAGTAAGTATGCACTCACCTAATTGAGGTGCAAGATTTGTGGGAAAGTTAGCTCCTCGACTAAAACATAAGTTTTCCCTTTTAACGACCTAAATATGAATATTACTAAGTCACGGTATTTGTTTATATATATAAGGTTATATTAACGGATTCTAGATTCTTCATTAATCCCATTGAATACCAAGTTCTATCAAATAAGGAATGACCAGATAAGATCATTTTTGGAGATAGGACATGTATGGTATATAAATATACTCTTTAGAAAATCCACTTTCAACACCTCACTAAGATCTTGCCTAGACATCACTCTCGTAAGTATATAAATCAGTATAACAACTAAAATTACTGATATTTCTTATTCATAGGTTCATAATAGTGATAATGAACATAAATATTAGTTACACTTGATAATCATAGTAAGTGTAACTCAACCTGCATGTTTTCTAGCAAAAAATAGGAAACTTTGTGGGCGTAACTTCGAGGATGAATACTTCTTTCATCGGTCTTTCCAATTCCACAGAGGCTCTCTAAGATGCACGAAAACTCAGAAATCTGATCTTAGGGGTGCAGAAAAGAGGTGGAGAGGTAATTGTGTGAAAATATGAAGAAAAGTGAAGCTATTTATAGATTTTTTTGAAGGGCATGCCACAACTGGTGATATGTATGTTTCTTGTTGTACCACGTGTCATCCAATAGGTTGGGAAAAGGGTTGTCTGGTTCTGTTACGTGGCACCTTCTGGGTTGTGTCGCGTCTCTTTCAACATGTAAATTCTTGCAATCTTTGATATATTGTATCTCTTTGCATGCCTATCAATATTTGATATTTTATCAGGGAAAATGCGCAAAGAAAATTCTATTTTGTCCGAGAAAGCATTAGTATACTCATAAATAGACATGTTTCTCTTCTTCAACGCTAGAAATTGGTTCTCCAACTCAAGCATGTTATGAGATGAGCAAAACATGCATTTCAAGTACACCAAAAATTATGCTCATGTCAATTGCAGTGGCTTGTTAGGACTTATCGTATTTCCTAATGCGTTCTACCAAAAAATTGTTTCACCCTTAAGTTGACGATCAGCGAAGTTGGTCTGCGACTTTCCCGTGCAACCACACATGATGAATGTTAACTCCATTTTGGAAATCCACTCATAACTACAACTGGATTCTCTCTTCCATGAAAAGATGAAAGTTCGCAAGTCAAAAAATACATATACTTGCATATGCGTCTTAGATTATCATCATCCCTCCTGACTTCTAGTTTTTTCTAGAGGAGGAGGTGGCCCTTGATTACTTCCTGAATCTTCATTTCCTTCCAGAACCGTTGGTTCGTGAGTAGGAATTGTCTCAGTATTTAGTGACACTATGCCTCTATAATTTTCCAGTTCTTGACTTTGGAAACCCCTAAACTCAAGTTGTTGTTGATCCAACAAGGTTTGCTCATTAACCGAGCTTCATCAATCATGAAAGGAACAACTCTTTCTGAGGGACTGGAACTCTATTATTATTAACGAATCAACCCATCCTGGTAATCGTCATTTTGTTATATACTTATAGAATATGAGTAATTCACATATTAATATCTTAATTACTAATAATAGCCTATAAGACATCTCTCCTAAATTATGCTCATATACAAATAGACAATAAGGTATGCAACTAAAGCAAGCTATATCACAAATCAAATAGCACATAATAACAACTTAGGCATCTATCCTAAAGTAAGCTAGTGCGTGTATCTATATAATAGAAATTTAGGTATACAACCCAAAATATAATAGACACTCTCCTCGCCATCATCACTTAGCATTCGAAGTTTAAGTCTAGAAAATCTTAATTCCTAGTTCGCTTAATCTAATGTCCAGATAGCAACTGTGACATTCCCTATTTTCTAAAATCAAGAAAACTTTTCTTTATGCTTTCAAAAAACATTGCCTTTGTTTTCGGAAAGTCACAGCTTATTAAAATATTTTGAGTACAAATTTTGTTTCAAAATATCAAAATCCTAAGGATATCATTATCAATACACAACATATATTATATCAAAAAGACATATAGGCCCTAAATACAATTAAAGGTTGTCTCTTATTCACTCGACATCCTAATCAAGTTCTAACAGCCTTGTCACTGCTACATCTAACGCGTATAATTTGAGTGGGTCGGGTTTGGGAACCTGGTGAGACACGCAAGCTTTTCAATCATACAATATTATTATGATAATAATCCAGAAATATAAATCTCGCAAAACCAACTATTACCAAAAAAATATAGATATAACATACTATATATATATATATATATATATATATATATATATATATATATATATATATATATAAAAGACTTTGTGAGCCTAGCACCCCAAATGTTGTGCCTCAAATGCTGCACACAACACTACAACCTTGGAATAACTAGAGAGAATACTTCTACACTTCAAAACCGGCTATGCCCTTACAAGAATACTCTAGTGCCCGATTTTCCTAGCCATGGGGTCCCTTTTATAGTGGTGTCACAATTAGGGTTTCATCATGAAGACTCATAATTGTCATGACTCTTCCATTCTCATGACCCATGGGTTTGTAACTCCCATAGACTATCCATGGACCTCTAAATAGTTATATCCATAACCCATAAACCATGGATCATTTAATCCACTATAAAAGTTTAGATGATTGTCATAATCAACCCCATATATTTAATTAGTTTCAACTTGATCACCAAATTAATACTTAAATTAATATTTGATCAAGACTAATTAAATAATACTATTATATATATATATATATATATATATATATATATATATATATATATATATATATATGACACTATACCTTTTACCCTTCTTTATCTGACTCGTCAATTCTTACACATTGATCCTATAAAAATTATCCATTGAGATCTAACATGATGGACCACTGTAAGGAACAAGTAGACCATACTGCTTCAGGGATTCCTTGGCTAATATTACTCATTAAAGGGAATCATGTTTGGGGGATACAATATAAACACCTAGGAGAAGGAACACCCACTATGTTACATGGTACATCTATAGGTTATAAATACACACTAACAATGTAGTTCAAAAGACTTTCTAGAATAATCGTGTGTTGTCATCCAACTCTAGTAGATGGCATATATATACCTACTTGGTTACATGATACAGACCCACCATTTCTGGTTGTCTAAAAGAATATTGGTGTAGTACTTAGATATGTAACACAAACAGTAGCACATAATAGTGTCACAAAACATAGCTCTACTGTAACACCCGATTCAAGGTACCTTTCATTTTGACCCTTAGTGTGTAGATATTTTGCAAAATTGGTCCCTAAGGGGCATTGTTGCCATTTTCAGAAAAATGGGAGTACGTTGGGCATATTTCATGTATGCTGGGTGTACACAATTAGGGGGCATACCTTAATTTTATTGTTTGGACCCTATTTAAGAAACATTATCACCTATGATCCTCTCATTTCCCATCCTCTAGTACCCTTTGAGCCTCATTTCAAAACTCTAACCCATATAAAGAAGATTTGACCTCTTTTTATATGTTTTAGTGTGTGTTGGTGACCCTTGAGGAAGAAGAAACTTGAAGAAGGAGCTTTGATCAAGGGAGAGCTTGTAGATCCAAATTCCACTCATTATTTCCAACTTCAATGAGGTATAAATCTTGGAACTTGCTCATTGTATGCTTAGATATAGTTATTATGGAGTTTTGGTCACTTTTTGCTCCCATGAATGAGACCTAGTGTGATTCTTCCACTCTAAAAGTTATGAGTTGCTTCTCTTGATGTTTCTGAGGTCCCTAGTCCATAAAGTTAGCATCTTGATGGTTTAGAGTCAACCATGCATATGTTTATGTCCATTTGGTGAAAGTAGGATTCTAGATTTAGGGATTGAGTTCTTTTGAGCCATGAAAAGGCTCCATGTTAGTAACTTTATGGATTAAGACGTTCCCCAAGGCTTGGATCTGAAGTTTGGACATCTGGTTGTAAGCATAAGTGCTTAATATGAAATTTTGCTTAATGGGTGTGTACGCTACGCGTACGTGTTCAAGTCCCCGACCTGGCAAGCCACCCAGTACGTCAGGCGTACTTCTGGTACGTGTAGCGTACTAGGCCTACTCATGGGATTTTATGGTTTAGGCTATATTTGGGCTATTACGGTTTTAGGCTTTGTTAGGCCACTAGCCTTTCTAACTATGGGCCAATGTTCGGCTTTCGGCCTTCCTGGATTTAGACCCATATTGGGATTTAGGTGTCCTTTAGTAATTGGGCCACTACTGGGCTTTTAGTTCCATTGAGTTTGGGCCACGGGTATTAGGCCAAGTGAGGGAAGGGTAAAATGGTCTTTTACCCTAGGTGTTGGACAAATGAACTAGATTCCCGGTTATGGTTTATGGCCCAATTATTAATTCAGGTTTATTTGATTGGTTGGCATGGAGATTCTTTGGTTCAACAACATGATCATCTGTTTGACTAACAAAGGACTGTGGTGAGTTTGCTAAATATATAATACGACACTAGGATATGTTTTGTTCTTTTAGTCTTTGTGAAACCTGTTATATTTTGTATATGCATGCGTGCCTGTTTTCCATATGTAGGTGGGGTGAAATAGACCCGGGGGTGAAATACCTCTGGTACAGCCTTGTGCTGACGTATGAATTGAAATAGACTCGGGGTGAAATAGACCCAGGAGTGAGATAGACCCAATGCAGCCTAGGGACGACACATTAGTTACAATAAACTCGGGGGTGAAATAGAAATGGGGGTAAAGTAAACCCGAGACAGCCTTGAGCTGGCATATATGTATAGTATGTGGTATTTTGGGAAAGTCACTAACTTTCTGCTTACAGTTTTTAGTTTATGTTTCATGAGCTTTCGAATCGAAGGGGAAGAGCTTGGGATGATCACATCGCACACGCCATGACTTTTCACTTATTTGACTCCGATGTCTTTTAGATGATTATGAATACACTATGATTCCCCTTTGTTTTTGATAAACTCATTTGGTTCATGTTTTATTTAATATAAAAAAGAATTTGGCTTTAAGTTTTGGGACGTTACAAGTTGGGATCAAAGCCTTGGTTTGAGAGACTCAGGCATATTCTCAGGCATATCTGAACCCAAACTGTGGGTTTGACAAATTTTTCATAAAATGGAAATGTTTTATAAAAAGGAGTTTTCTAATAAAACAAAGGGGTGAATCTGTGAATCACATGCTAGATTAGGGCTAAGGATTTGCTCAGGACTGCATGATAGAATGCTAGGAGAGATGCATTTATATGCTTACAGTATGAGCTTATAGACATGCATGCTAGTACTGATTAGTTACTGATAGGATGACCTGTTTAGGTTATGCCTTGATTCCAATTACTCAATGCTCGAATTTTGCTTGCTTTGTTGTTTTAGGAGTTTCCATTAAGATCATCTAACTAGTAAGCAAATATGTTATGTTATGTATTACCGAGATTATATAATTTTATAAGGTTAGGTTTAACCCTATTACACAACTCTTGTTTGAATCCAACCGTTGTAGTGTGAGAACTTTCATTTGGAGAATTATCTAGTGTCAGTGGTATGTAATTGTATTCATAAGCTAATTAGAGGGTGCTAAGGGGGGAGTTCCTTCTGCAGTTGTTGGCAAAGAGTGGTGTGGTGATAGCCCTAGGAAAATCTATGAGGCGATTCAGTGCCGAGAGCCCTGTCTCATTGAGGATTGTTTGGATTGATAAGGGAATGACTTGGAGGACTAGGGGTGATCCTTGAGGAAAGTACAGATAGATGTGTAAGTATTATAGGCACGTACTCAAAGAAGCATAGGATCCGTACCTGAGTCAAGGAATGTCACGATGATACCAGGAAGCTTGTAGAATATGGGATTCCCCGATGTGTATATGTGTTTTGATGGTTTGAGTGGTCTATTTTTAGTATGGTGGCCACACGAGAAGGTTATGGAAACAGTTCGGGTTCGGGAACTGGTGCTGGACATACAAATGATTAGATATGGGAGTTCATTTCATCAGAGATTACCCCGTTATTCTTGAGCAGACTATTGTGATCTTCGGTACGATCAAGGAGAGTATCATGGAGATTCTGGATGAGCGCTTGGGTGCTTTTCGTTCTGATATGGTGGAAATGATGGTAGCTTGCACTTATACTTTCCATGAGTTTCGGGCATGTGGGGCTCCAGAGTTCTTCGGGAAGAATGACCCGATTGTAAGAGGACATTGGTTAGCGGATGTCATAAACACCCACCGTACTAGCTGTTTCCCCAAGAGGATAAAGGTTGACTTGCATCGTTTCTTATTAATGATAGAGCTTGAGATTGGTGGGAGGATATTGGACACGCCTTGGGAGGTGAGGCGGTTATGTCGATACTTGGGAGGATTTTGTGACGAGGTTTTGGGCTGAGTTTGCACCTGTGATTGAGGTCCAATAGTTGGCCAGGAAATTCCAGGACCTTCTCTAGACTACTGAGACGGTGGTGAAGATCATTATGATCCATGACAGTGCTTTACTGGTTACGCAGTGTGTGGCGGACGAGGAGATGAAGAAGGCGAGATATGATGATATGTTGAGGAGTGATATCAGACAGATTGTGAGTATATCTAGTTGCAAGACTTTAGATGAGATGGTTCCAAGGGACAAAGAGGGGGGGATTGATTTGGAGATGGAGAAGAAGAGGAAGTCAGATTAGGTTCAGGGTTCTAAGGGTTCAGGCAAGAGGCCCAAGGTGTTTCATTCGAGATCGAGGGGCTAGTAGGGCCAAGGCTGTTGTGGCAAGTGTGGGAAGATGCACGATGACGCGTGCAGTGATGGTAGATCAGGCTGCTACAAGTGCGGAAAGACTAGACACTTTAGCCGGTATTACACAACCAACACCTAGGGATCAAGTATGATTTGTTTTCATTGCAATCAGAGGGGCCGTAAAAAAGCAGATTGTCCGATTTTAACAGTGGCAGGACCAGTTGCAGCACCTCCTCCGGCGACCCTACGAATTACAGATGGCCTTCAGGGCAAGGTAGAGGCGCTTGTGGTGAGGAGTCGGGCATTTCAACTAACAGCCGAGGAGGCTCGTGCAACACCAAATGTGGTGCCGGGTATGTGTCTTCTCCTTATCTCTTTATTTATGTTAAATTTTTTTCTTATGTTTGGGTTTTCCTTTTAGGCTCGTTCCATGTGAACGGTATCTCTGCTCTGGTTTTGTTTGATTCAGGGGCTACCTGATCCTTTGTATCTCTTATGCTCAACAAGAGGTTCATTGATGCCCCAAGGGAGTTGGATTATCCGTTCGAGGTTGAGATTGTTGATGATCTTCCTATGTGGGTATCGAGGGTTCATTGAGATTGTGTATTGGAGTTACTTAGTGAGCGGTACCCAATTAATTTGGTTCCAATCCCTTCTCGTGACAACAAGGTTATTATGGGGATAGATTGGTTGAGCCCTAATGGGACAGTGATTGACTGGGAGTGTCAGTTGGTACATGCTCGAAGCCCAAGTGGCAGATAGTTAGTGATCTAGGGAGAGGGTGCTCAGTGGGGGTCGATTCTATGTTTAGCAGTTAGGGCCAGATGCTATCTTCAGCAAGGATGTTCTGGATTTATGGCCTATGTGATGGATACCCGGGAAAAGGGTAAGACAACAGTGGATGATGTACCAATTGTTTTCGAATATCTGGATATGTTCCCAGAGGATTTGGCGGGAGTGCCTCCGGAGAGGCAGGTGGAGTTTCGGATTGACTTGGTTCCTAGCGTGGCTCTGATAGCCAAAGCAGTTTATTTACTAGCACCTCCAGAGATGTTGGAGTTATCTACACCACTGTAGGAGCTGTTACCTAAGGGATTTATCCGGCCAAGTAGTTCGCCATGGGGAGCACCTATATTATTTGTAAGGAATAAGGATGGGTCACATCGGATGTGTATAGACTATCGGGATCTGAATAAGCTAACGATGAAGAACCGTTACTCGCTCCTGAGGATTTACGATTTATTTGACCAGCTCCATGGTGCATCTTGGTTTTGGAAGATTAATCTGCTTTCGGGTTATCATTAGATTAGGGTCGGAGAGGAGGATACGCATAATATGGCCTTCCGAACTCATTATGGTCATTACGAGTTTGTGATGATGCCCTTCGGGCTTATCAATTCTCTAGCCACATTCATGGATCTCATGAATCGCATATGCAGGCCTATGTTGGATCAGTATGTGATTGTGTTTATTGATGACATTCTGGTCTATTCCAAGACCCAGGAGCAACATGGGGGAGCATACGAGGAACGTATTGGAGACTCTGAGGAGGGAGAGCTTGTATGTGAAGTTCTCCAAGTGTGAGTTCTGGTTGCGCGAGGTGTAGTTTTTGAGGCACCTTGTTAACCAGAACGGTATTCTCCCCAATCCAGCTAACGTCCAGGCGGTGATGAGGTGGGAAGTTTCGAGGTCTCCATAGAGTTTCCTTGGATTGGCAGGTTACTATCCAGGATTTATTTAGGATTTCTCCAAGATAGCGGTTCCTTTGACCCGATTAATGAAGAATACCATCACATTTCATTGGGGGCCTAAGCAGCAGGCAAGTTTTGAGACTATGAGGTAGAGAATATGTGAGTTTCCGATTCTAACTCTGCGGGAGGGTGTTGAGGATTTTGTGGTGTACTATGATGCATCAATCATGAGTTTGGGTGTAGTATTGATGCAACGGGGTCATGCGATCGCTTATGATTCAAGGCAGTTGAAGCCTCATGAGGAGAATTACCCTACACATGATTTGGAGTTGGGGGTTGTGGTGTTCGCCCTCAAGATTTGGCGACATTACATCTATGGGGTCCGCTGTACTATGTACAGATATCATAAGATCCTGCGGTATTTGATGGATCAACCGAATTTGAATATAAGGCAGCGTAGATGGTTGGATGTGGTGAAGGATTATGATTATGAGTTTTTTTATCACTCGGGGAAGGCCAACATGGTAGGTAATGCTATCAGCTGCAAGGCGGTCGCTGCTCCGATCAGGGATGTGTGTTTGAGTATGACAGTGATTACCCCACTCTTAGAGCAGATTTGGGTGGCTCAAGTTAAGGTTATGAAGGAAGATCACCGAAAGAGTGAGCGCATAGTGGATCAGGTGGCTTCCTTTGATTATGATAGCTAGGGATTGTTGACCCTTCATCGGAGGGTGTGGGTTCCATATTGGGATGGTGTGCATCAGGTTTTTAGGGAGGAGGCGCACAAGTCGAGATTCTCTCATCTCAGAGCAACAAAGATGTATAGAGATCACCGAATCGACTGTAGGTGGCCATGCATGAAGCGATATGTGGCTTGGTATGTGGAGAGGTGCTTGACTTGTAGGAAAGTCAAATCTGAGCATCAACGACCTCACAGGAAAATAGAGTTGTTGGGAGTTCCCATTTGGAAAAGGGAATAGATTACGATGGTTTTCATCACAAAGTTACCACGGACGGCGCGCATAGTAGATTCGATATGGGTCATCGTTGATCAATTGACCAAGAGGCATTTCATTCCTATTTAGGAGAGTATTTGGACGGAGAAGTTGGCCGATGTCTACATTCAAGAGGTGGTGGCATGGCATGGGGTGTCGGTTTCTATTGTCTCTGATAGGGATGTTCGGTTTACTTCTAGGTTCTGGAAGAGAATCCATGAGGAGTTGGGTACGCGTCTGCATTTTAGGATGGCTTTTCACCCACATATTGATGTTTTGAGTGAGCAGACTATCCAAGCTTTGGAAGATATGCTGCAGACATGTGTTCTGGATTTTGACGGTAGTTGGATTACGTATCTTCCTTTGGTCGAATTTTTGTATAATAACAGTTTTCACGCCAACATTGATCGACCTCCTTTTCAGATGCTCTACGGGAGGAAGTGCAGGACCCTGATATGTTGGGTAGTGGTCGTTCAGCAGATCATGGGGTGTATCGAGGTGGTACTTAAGACGACAGAATTGACTCAGCAGGTCTGTGGTAGACTTCTGACAACACATAGTCGATAGAAGATCTAGGCAGACAGACATCGGTCAGACTTGGAATTTCATAATGGAGATATGGTACTCCTGAAGGTGTCACTATGGAAAGGTGTCATCCGGTTAAGGAAGCGGGGTAATTTGGGCCCCATGTATACTGGTCCTTTCAAGGTTTTAGCCTGGGAGGACAAGGTGGTGTATCGTTTGGATCTGCCAGAGGAGCTCATTCAGATTCATAACACTTTTCATGTCTCTCAGCTGCGGAAGTGCTTGGTTAACGATTATGCAGTGGTTCCATTGGAGGACATTTAAGTGGATGATTGCCTGAATTACATAGAGAGACCAGTGACAATCCTTGACAGGAAGGCGAAGACTCTACGAAACAAGGTGGTGGATCTGGTGAAGGTGTAGTGGCAGTAACGAAAGGGTTCTGAATTGACGTGGGAGCATGAGGACGAGATGAGGGGGCATTACTCGGAGTTATTTGTGGCAGTGGACTTCGAGGACTAAATATAATTCAAGTGGGGAGGAATTGTAACACCCGATTCACGGTACTTCTCATTTTGACCCTTAGTGTGTAAATAGTTTGCAAATTTGGTACCTAGGGGGGCATTGTTGCCATTTTCGGAAAAATGGGAGTACGTTGGGAGTACGCAATCAGGGGACGAACCTTAATTTCAGGGTTTGGACCCTATTTAAGAAACATTATGACCCATGATCCTCTCATTTTCCAGCCTCCATTACCCTTTAAGCCTCATTTCGAAATCCTAACCCATCTTAGAGAAAATTTGACCTCTTTGTGTGTGTTTTTAGTATGTTTTGGTGAACCTCGATGAAGAAGAAACATGAAGAAGGTGCTTTGATCAAGGGAAAAATGGAGATCCAGATTTCACTCATCATTTCTAGTTTCATTGAGGTATAAATATTGGAACTTGATCACTGTATGCTTAGATCTAGTTATTATGGAGTTTTCGTCACTTTTTGGTCCCATGAATAAGATCTAGTGGATTTTTTCCACTCCAGATGTTTGGAGTTGCTTCTCTTGCTGTCTTTGAGGTCCCTAGTCCATAAAGTTACCATCTTGATGGTTGAGGATCAACCATGTATGTGTTTGTGTCCATTTGGTGAAAGTAGGATGCTAGATCTTGGGTTTGAGTTCTTTTGAGCCATGCAAAGGCTCCAAGTTAGTGACTTTAAGGATTAAGATGTTCCCCAGGCTTGGATCTGATGTTTGGACATCTATTTGTAAGCATTAAGTGCTTAATAGGAAAAATTTCTTAATGGGTGTGTACGCTTGGCGTACCCAAGCATATGTTGCGCGTACGCGTTCGAGTCCCTGATCAGGTAAGCCACCTAGTATGTTGGGTGTACTTCTGGTACGCGTAGCACACTAGGCCTGGTCATGGGCTTTTGTGGTTTAGGCTATATTTTGACTATTAGGGTTTTGGGCTTTGTTAGGCTACTAGCCTTTCTGACTTTTAGCCATTGTTAGGCTTTGGGCCTTCCTGGATTTGAGCCCATATTGGGCTTTTAATGCCATTAAGTTTGGGCCTTTGGTATGTGTTGTATGCCTATGTCCCTGTTTGCTATATCTATGTGGAGTGAAATAGACCCGGGGGTGAAATAGACCTAGTACAACCTTATGCTGACATATGAGTTGAAATAGACTCATGGGTGAAATAGACACGGGGGTGAAATTGACCCGGTATGGCCATGGGCCAACATATGAGTTGAAATAGACCCGGAGGTGAAATAGACTCGACACACCCTTCAGTTGGCATATATGTATGGTATGCAGTATTCTGGGGAAGTCACTAAGCTTTGGGTTTACGGTTTTTAGTTTATATTTCAGATGCTTCTGGATCGAAGAGGAAGAGCTCGGGATGATCGCATTGCACACACCATGACTTTTCACTTATTTTTCTGATTATGAATACATTATGATTTCATTTTGGTTTTGATAAACTCGTTTGGTTGATGTTTTATTTAATATAAAAACAAAAAAAATGGCTTTAAGTTTTTGGACGTTACATCTACTCTCTATTCAAATCTCACATTCACACCCGGTATAAAACTACCCGTTTATTCTACTTAGCGTGAACCAAGTTGTGACAAGCATTAGTTTATAACTAGACCAAACTATCATACATGTAATCAACTTCCAATATCATTTTCCTGTTCATGCAATAATATCGCAATAACGGGTATACATTTAACACAAAATAGTAAGTATTCGGTATAAATTTTATCTTTTTAAATAATAATATTGTCATGTTGTATTACCAAATATTCATTTAACACATAACATATGAAGAATCCTTTATTTATTTATTTACGATAATATTTACATTAATTTACTAAGATAAATAACGATTATTCTACAAGAGGCTTTAACAGAAAATGCTGGTATTACAGATTTTATCTGGGATTTAATTTTGAGTTTCATAATTTCATCTACTTTGTCTCCTCTTCTCTTGCGTGCAACGACCATCACAACCATCAACCACCACCTATTTTGAACAATCATCTGAATAACTAAACTAGAACAATAGGGTTGGAAATTACATTAAATAGACATCATTTTTTACTTTCCCCTGATACAACACCAATCTTCTTCCCATAACAAAACAAAAAAAGTAGGGTTAAAAATTACAACAATACCTTCCCATCTATATTTCTTATGCAAACCTACACGCTCTATTTTCAAAAATAATAAAAATAAAAATGGTTATAAACGAGGAGGGAATTAGGTTTCAGATAAGATGCTCTATTTCTTATGCAAACCTACACGCTCTAAAAATGCTCTATTTCTTATGCATATTGCATTCTATTAAATTTTTAGTTACCATGAGGGGGAATTAGTTTTCGGATAAGACGTGTGAGAGGGAATTAGGCCGGGATGGAGATGGTGGACAACAAATTGAAAAGGGAAGGGAGAGGCCGATTGTTAAAGATCAATGGATGCTTGGAGAAGACGTCTATTTACATTTATTTTTTATATTTAATTTATAAATAAATAGTGAAATAAACAAAAAAGATAACATGGTAATTTTAAGTCTGTCAGACACTAAAGGCACAACAAAATCACACTATATAAACGGCCCAAGTTAAAATTTTAAATTATGGAGCAAACATATAAATTACTCTAAACCACATGGACCATTCGTGTAATTTACTCCTCTATATAATCAACCCACCTCCTTCACTCCACCTTACACAACCTGCTCTCTTTAACAAATCATGAATGAACCAAAACATGATTATGCTTACCCTGCTCAAGGTACGAATCTACTTCACATTTCTCGATCCTTTATTCATCTCACTTACAATTCACAAAACAATTAACGATCATCTTCAACAGGAGAAGGTTATAATCAAGAATCGTCGGTGATAGCACCACCTCAATACGCCGCACCTCCTCCTCCCCGACGACGTGGTTTCTTTGAAGGCTGGTATGTATTTCCCGCCTTTCCTTAAAAAATATATTTCCTATTTTCATCCATTTTTTATGCATTTTATTATTTGGTTTATTAATGGATTGATGTTTTAATTGGAATAATGTTTTAATTTGTAGTCTAGCGGTTCTGTGTTGCTGTTGTTTTGCTGACGAGTGTTGCTGTGATCCAAATATCATTTGCTTCTGATAGCTTTCCTTGTTGCGGTGAATAGAAGAAATATGAATTGTAGTTTGTTCTTGTTTTTTTTTTAGATTTTAATTTAAATGT
The DNA here is from genome assembly GCF_051521515.1 of Lactuca serriola. NCBI lineage: Eukaryota > Viridiplantae > Streptophyta > Magnoliopsida > Asterales > Asteraceae > Lactuca > Lactuca serriola. The sequence goes on along the minus strand of NC_136410.1, from coordinate 126,018,515 downwards.
ATTTATTTACTTATTTATGGTGTTCTAATGAATCCATGTACTAGCACTTTGTGTTTGTGTCAATAAATTAGAAATTTGTAATGTTTAATTGAATTATTATTCATAGTTTTTAAACAATTTATTTGATGATAAGATGTTTTTCCTTTTGATATAGTTTTTCCCAATCTTATTGTAACGCTAAAAAAATAATTCGAAATATCATAAATGAATTTAGATTTAACAAATACCAATTACTAGTATTCATTAACGTGTATATAAAAGTGGAGTTAAATAAAAAGAATGAACTACTATGAAAATGATTATTTTGGAATGTGAATGAGTAAAAGTATGGATTGTTTTATTCTTTTTGTAGTGAGATTTTTGCTTTATTTTTCAAAATTTTAGGTTATTTCATTTCGTTTTGCACTCTGTAATAATGATATCTTATCATTTATTTAGGGAGCAATTTTATACATTTTGATAAATTTATATAATAAAAAAGATTTCTTGAGTTCTTGTTTGGACTTGGTTTTGAGTTTTATCAATTTATGCATTCAACTTGATAAAATGATGTATAAATTTAAAAAAGATTCAAAAATATGAATCGTTACTACAAAAAATAATAATAAAAATATGTCAAATTTTAAAGATTTGTAAATAGTTTTATTACACAAAGGAATGTTTTACTGTAATGATCTACTTAAAGTTATACTATAATAGTTTGATCATGTACGAAACCCTGTGAAATCAATAAGTTAGTATTATAAAAAAGAAATCAAATATTATCTTATTTTGTCTGCATTTATTTATTTATTTTATTTAGAAGATCAACACAACAAACAAAATTCATATATTAGATTAAAAAAGTAATTATTGGTTTCACCTCATATTTTAAAAAAAAATAAAGATTTTGAAATTCAACATCAGCCACATATTTTTCATTTGACGTTCCAACGTTCCACCGTAACGGCAACAACAAGGTATGCCTAAACATAAATAATTATATAGCAGAGACGTACATGATTATACATGGAACGGGCGGTGCTGAATAATTATAACTCTCTCATTGTGTCGGTACGCTGAAGCGTTAGAGCAATAAATAAAAAATATATGGCCAATGTTATATCTTAAAATCTCTATTTTTTTTTTCGGAATCTTGACGAAACCTACTTCATCATATGTCATTATTTTATATCAGTAGCAACAAAATGCGTAAAATTATTTAATTTTTGAATATGAAACGGGTCTAGAAGTCACATATATTTTTAATAAAATGTTTGTATTTAATCAAACATATTGAATTTGTATTCATAATATGGATTTTAGAGTTATTTTAAAAGCTTGGGTCTACTTTCATCAAGCATTTTATATATAAATAAAAACTACACTTTCAAGTTATTAAATTTTTTTTTAGTGAAAAAATTCTACCAACAGACACTTCTATTATGAATACTCGCATTTAATTTTTATGCAAATGAGTCGTCAATTTCTGAAGAAACATAGTCAAATTCATGAATTTAAGAACTTGTTAGTAAGTTGATCGTGATTTCTACATCCATATTTTTTCATATGAAAGGTTGGTCTATAATTAAAAATAAACAAGGACAGAAGTATGCACTAAAGGCAAAAAGGAAAATGGCTCTTGAGGGTAATTAATTTTTGCGTTTGTATTCATTTGGTCTCTTTTTTTTTTTTTTTGTATTCAATATACCATCGAATTTGTTGTTGGTGTTTACCATAGCCCTTTTGACCGGCTTTTGACATGTGATAGTCAGTCAAAGGGTTATGGTGAACACAAACAACAAGTTCGATGGTATATCGAGTACAAAAAAAAAAGAAAAGAGACCAAATGAGAACAAACGCAACAGTTGGTTACCCTCCTGATTCATTTTCTTTTTACTCATTTACAACAAATCTCACATCATCTCCTACTAATGTTAATGACTTTATGAGATTCATTCTTGCTTCTCTTCAAAACATAACCTACGAAAGGACATTATTCATGCATGTACAACTTTGTAATGCACTTGAGTATTTTTTAGGGGAATCTTGACTAAGCAGGCGCATTTCATGACTACATTTACGTTTCCAATCAAATGATTTATCGTATCATGGATTCTAGACAGTTCTACAAACGAGTGGAATCACAAGTGCTGTGATTTTTTAGTTTACTTAACTTTAAGATCGAACTCATGGGATAAGATACAACATCAATATGTACAATATCATGCTGCTTTTGTAGACACATCATCATAATATTGTACATATTGATGTTGTATCTTATTCCATGAGTTCGATCTTAAAGCTAAGTAAACTCAAAAATCATAGCACTTGTGATTCCACTCCTTTGTAGACTTGTCTAGAATCCATGATACGATAAATCATTTGATTGGAAATGTAAATGTAGTCATGAAATGCGCCTGCTTAGTCAAGATTCCCCTAAAAAATACTCAAGTGCATTACAAAGTTGTACATGCATGAATAATGTCCTTTCGTAGGTTATGTTTTGAAGAGAAGCAAGAATGAATCTCATAAAGTCATTAACATTAGTAGGAGATGATGTGGGATTTGTTGTAAATGAGTAAAGGGAAAATGAATCAGGAGGGTAACCAACTGTTGCGTTTGTTCTCATTTGGTCTCTTTCCTTTTTTTGTACTCGATATACCATCGAACTTGTTGTTTGTGTTCACCATAACCCTTTGACCGGCTATCACAGGTCAAAAGTCGGTCAAAAGGGCTATGGTAAACACCAACAACAAGTTCGATGGTATATTGAATACAAAAAAAGGACCAAATGAGTACAAACGCAAAAGTTAATTACCCTCAAGAGTCATTTTCCCAAGGCAAAACAACCTCTCTCTCTCTCTCTCTCTCTCTCTCTCTATATATATATATATATATATATATATATATATATATATATATAAGTTGGTTAATGACATTAAATAAATATTAAACATAAAGTCTAATCATATATAAACTAAATTTTAATATTAAAAGAATATCTTTTACTTCTACTTATAAAGTTATATTTTTAACTTTTAGCATATTATACTTAATTTATTAGTTTTAATATATTGTTAGATGTAAACCATTATCATTTCAAATCTAGAACTTTTGAACAATTTGTAAAAAATACTTAAATTATAAATTTAAATATAACATTACATGATCACTTAGATATAAATTTTAGTTTAACTTAAACAACCCAAAGAATATTTTGTAATAGCTAAAAGTGATAAATTATAGTGTTTTTCTAATAATGATTATAAGTTGGTTAATAAGTTTAAATAAATATCAAACCTAAAGTGTAATCATAAATAAACTATATATATATATATATATATATATATATATATATATATATATATATATATATATATATATATATATATATCATACATCATACATACTTATAAAGCTAGCATTTTTTCTTGAATTTCATGTATTTGAAACTCCGTTTTTTAACTTCCTCAAACCACATTCATTTGAAACCCCCTTTTTTTAACTAATGCAACTCAAAAGTTTTCTTAATTATGATTTGACACACAAAAGTTTTATAACTTATATTATGCTTAATTAGCATTTAGTGAAAAATTTACTATAAAAATGTCAATCTTTTGGGAAGACATGCATACAAAATATACAAATTTTAGAAAGAAACCAAACTTAAAGGGTTTTGTAATGGGTTGAGGTCTTATGACCACTTTTGGAGATATGCTATTATATTAGAACTTTTAATTTGTAAGTTTGTTATACTAATTCGTTTTTATATTTTTTTTGTTTTTGGATTATTGTAATACAGTCGTAATATATTGTGGTTTAATCATTAATATATTGATCATATGTTATATAGGGTGATGTCGAAAAGATTTAATTAAATATTTTAAATATGTTTTCTTTTGTTTTGTAATTATACTGTTTCAAAAATATAATTAATAAAACTCATACATATGTTATACTTTTCATATCTCTATCTTTCTCTCTCTCTCTGTATATATATATATATATATATATATATATATATATATATATATATATATATATCCTTATTCTAATAAATTAATAGTTTTAATCTCCTTTTGCCAAGTGTCACTCTAATACAACTCTTCATTAATATTATGTAATATGTCATCTATATATATTAGACAACAACTCATTTCAAAATTCAAATTTACATTTAATAATTATATGTTAAATTTCAAGTTATAATAACTTTAAAATTTTGATATATCTTTTAATTAATAACTTATTTACAATGATTTATTTAAAATAATTGATTAATAGTTATAAATTTTTATTATGAAAGTTTAATTAATTTTATAACCCGTGATTTCACGGGTTATAAAACTAGTATATATATATATATATATATATATATATATATATATATATATATATATATATATATATATATATATATATATATATAAATAGATGTCAAAACACTTCAACCAAAATTCATTTAAAATCTAATATTTTAAACGCTTTTTAATAATGATTGTAAAAATTTCAACATGTGTTACTTAATTGATTGATTAATAAAATATTAATGTTTTGTAACTCCTAACTCTTAAACTTATATTATTTAATTTGTTAGTTAACTAAAACATTTTTCCTACATAAAGATAACATTTTTATGTTTGGTTACTCATATTTGTTTATGTAATTAGAAAACAAGGTGTACATAGAATGAGTACTTCAATTTCACAAAGGAATCGATGTGACTAGAGAGGTATGTTGTCTTTAACCGGTGGTAGGAGATCCACATACCCTTTTTAATTATATATTAATGCTTAGTAATATCTATTTTATATTCCTAAACCATTTGACTCATGAATTAGCCCACTATGAGTCTACTCTACTGCATTTCAAAATAGATAGAATTATTAGAATATAATATATTCACCTTGATTTTTTAGGTACAAATTATGGAAGAAAATTCTCGGTGCACCAACATAAAGTCAAACCTACGCCTTGCAAAATATGTAATTAGAATTAAATATCATATTTATTAATCGACTTATTTAAAACTCTTGATGACATTTATGTATAATGATATATTTTGTATGACTTCATTCTTAATTTCAATGTTTAATATTTCAAAAGTTCATATATGAAACCTTGGATGTTTTGGTGTACTATAAATAGTGTAATACAAAGTTTATTAGTTCAATATTGTTTATTAATAGCTCATTCAAGACAACTTATTTCTTATTTTATTCAAAAAATATTATCGCACATAAGAAAAGTAGATTATATTAATGTTATACAAAAGCTTATAATATATATTGGATATTATA